>NW_022060059.1:0-347492 GCF_007399415.2 Gopherus evgoodei
CGTTTGTTTTGCACTCAGTTTTTGATGTAGCATCCATCATGATATACAGGTAATTCTTTCCAAATATCAAAGTTAAGGCTATTTTTCAAGGTCGGCCAAAACAGCTGACTATAAGAGACTGATTCTCTTTTCATGTTGGTTCTGCCAGACCTCTATTTAGTGAAGAGAGGGGGACAAAGGTGCTTTTAAACCATCTTTGTGCCTCCCCTATTCTGTGCCCAGCTCCGAGTTTACGTTAGAGTAGTCCTGAGCATGCTTTAATTTGCACCTGGATGCATTTAACCATAAGTTGCCATTGTGGTATTCCAACGATGTTTTTTTTCCAGTCATGTCTCCACATGTGGACTGCAGAGGGCGGGTAGTATAGAACCACTGTGGCAGCTCTGCACTGCATGGGAAATTCCGCAGTAGCCAAATACATTATCTGAGCTGCAGAAGAGGATGACAACAAAGGAAAATTGAACCCAGAATTGTTACACTGGTGTAAAAGAAGAGTAAGTGAGAAGAGGAATAGTTTTCCTCAAACAGTTCAGAATAGAATGACTGTGTCTTTTGGCTAAATTATCTACAGGATGCTAATGAGTATCAGCTTGTGTGGGGTGTAGAGGAGCCTGGTAGCCATTACAAATGTATTTAAAGCGACAAAGAGTCCTGCAGCACCTTATAGACTAACAGAAGTATTGGAGCATAAGCTTTCGTGGGTGAATACCCACTTCGTCAGATGCGTGGGAGTCTAATGTAATATAATCACTACTGTAATATAGAAAGTTTTCTTCCATTTCAAGTGTATATATTCCCAATAAGCATATGATGATGGTTATAAAAATCCCCTTCTATCTCTGGCCTTTAATCTTTTTTCTCCAGATGTGGTAAAGTTTAAGGGTGAGACTTTCAAAAGCATTTGATATTGGCCTAACTGCTCCCACAAAATTGTATGGGAGTTGTACCAATAACGTCAGTGGGAGCAGCGTTCAGCCAATACTGAGCAGTTTTGAAAATCCCACCCTAAACTATTAACACTAAAATTTGGATTAAACTATTAATAAATAAAACAAAACCCTAGACTCCAGTTGATGAGAGTTAGTTTCTGACTAAAGCCTTTCAAGTAGTAGTTTTATTTGGAAAAGGTAAATGACCACTTAAAACCACATTTAGGGCCCACATGTCCTTCCAATAAGCAGTGAAGTTTAAAACTTCAATGATTACATTCTTTGAAGGAATGTGTGGTATAATTTTTGCCATTTGTATCAACCTGTCTTGTAAAACATTAGGGACAGTCCAAAGGGGTAGTATCTGAATCCAGTTTAGTTTTAAGGCTGCTGTTTGATTTGACTTCTAGTTAGGCCCATGGTTGAAAGTCACTTGCACTGAAATCTTGCAAGCTGTTTTCACAAGTTTTTAGGACAAAATGATGCAAGGATGGAGTCACTGATTTTCTGAGACTTCTACCATCTTTAACTATTGTGATCAGCTGTTCTTGAGAGAGAGGGTCCTTACTGTTTGAGATCCAAATCCATACCTAAACTGTAGGGGTGGGGCTTCAAGGAATTGGATTTGAGGTTCTGGTTATGGCCTACCTCTCTAAAATATTTAACTTCTAAGCAATATCTTACTTTGTCACCAATACTAGGCACCAATATGATATAATCTCTACTGTAATATAGAAAGTTTCCCTCCATTTAAAATGTGTTGCTACTTGCAGTGATAAAAGATGATCCTTAGTTTTACTATATCTATCTATATCTATATATATCAAACTGAAGTGCTCATACATTAGTTTATTCCAGTTTGTTAAATATGCAAATATAATAATTGTTATAGCTGTAATAATTATGCTTTTCCAGTTACCTGAGGCCTTTATTGCTTTACTTGCGATGAATTTGGGAGCTGTGAATGTTACCCTGATTTGGTCCATATATAGCCAGCCTCAGGGATATTTCTGTTTTAACTTTATTCTAACACCTAACACTTAATTTGGATTAGATGGGAAGTGTGTTGTGTAGTTTTAGGAAGCAAGACACGGTAACTTATGAGAAGAGTTTCAGAGCTGTTTGTTGGAACCAGCTCTTCAGTATCACATACTGAGGGCCTGATTCTTTGCTATCTTATATCAGTGTTGGCTCCATTGGCTTCAGTTCAGCAAGAGGAGAACTGGGTCCTGGAACGTTAAGCATTCTCTTATACTTGGCGGCTGTGGTCACAGAAATGTACTTTATAACAGTTTTTACTTGAGAATATGCTACTGAGAGATGAAAACCCAGATCCTCTGCTATGGAATGGTGCAGCTCTTGTGGAGCAGGGGCAAGTGAGGATGTGCAAAGATCTGCTCCCCCAATGCTGGTCTGGCTGTATGGTGGTCTGGCCTCTTGGTGTAGCTTAAGTCAGCCTCGAAGGATCAGCTAGGTGTAGAGAAGCCTCAGCTAAACCTGTATCCCAACAGCAGGGAGGGGAAAGAAAGTGAAGGAGCCACTCCCTTGGCTCTACACCAGCAGAGAGTTCCCATATACAAGGCTGTACCTCTCTTGGTCAGCTCTGCTAGACTTAGGGCCAAAATCTGCCTGCGGTGAAGTGAATATTGCACACTGGAGGATCTGATACAAATAGTCCTGTAGAAAAACGTAGACCATTTCAGCCCAAATGCTGCTGAGTTCTTTACTACAGAAATACAAAGGGAGGAAGCATCCCCAAAGTCTGAAGAAAGTGATATGTCACACTAGATTGATCAGCCTTTCCCATTTCAAGAGCCACTGTCTACGTGCCAGAATAAACACATTCCTCTATTGGAACATGGTTCTAGAGGAAAGACAAATGTAACACGGTATGAACCAAACCGTACTCTGCCCCAATGAACACATTAGTTTAACTGGAAAAATCATTAGTGACTAAGGGGATGAGAAGACGTGGCCCGATTCTCAACTGCCCTGCACCTTGTGTTATGTCCACCAGTGCAAAGTGCTACCAAAGCACTAGCGTCAATGCAAAGTGCTGCCACAACACTACTATCAATGACCACATGAGATACAGGGCAGATGAGAATCAGGCCCCCTCACCCCCATCCTAAAGCCATAAACTCTTTCCCAATCAATGACTCTCAATCTTCTTAAATTACAGTGGGTTTTTTTTCTCTCTCCTTGCAATATATATCATTTAGGCTGAGGGGGAAAAAAAACTCTTTTAAGGAGGCTCTGCAACCAACTTTTTTTTTCACTTTAATGGTCCAATCCTGTTCCCATTAAAATCCAGGGCAGAACACTAATTGGTTTGCAGGAGCAGGGTGTTATTTCCCTATTTTTCAGAAGTATAACAAAAGCCATACACAGAGGCCCATATTTTCAACAGGATCCTTTGATTTTTTTTTTGGAGGGGGTGCCCAATTTGAGGCACATAGGGCTTGATTTTCAGAGGTGTTGGGTGTCTAGAGCACTAAATGAAATCAGAGGGAACTGCAGAACATCTGACAAAACACATGCTAGGGGTGAGATTTTGTGGGGCCCCTCTAAGAAGTGTAGCAGATAACTCTGAATCTAAGGGGAGGGTGATTAAGGCGGCCTTAACCATCTTTGCACTGTCCTGATCTTTGGCTGCTCCAGGGACTGAAACGGCCCCCAGAATAACTTAGACCCCCCAGGGCTACGGAAATTATGTTAGACTCCCAGCACTGCCCTATGGGTACGGCCTTACCAAATTCACGGTCCATTTTGGTCAATTTCATGGTCATAGGATTTTAAAAATAGTAAATGTCATTATTTTAGCTATATAAATCTGAAATTTCATGGTGGTGTAATTGTAGGGATCCTGACCCAAAAAGGACCTGTGGGCAGGGTCACAAGGTTATTGTAGGGAGGATTGTAATACTGTTACCCTTATTTCTGTGCTGCTGCAGGTGGCGATGCTGCCTTCAGAGCTGGGCAGCTGGAGAACGGTGGCTGCTGACCGGGAGCCCAGCTCTGAAGGCAGAGCTGCCACCAGTAGGGATTGCATGGTATGGTGTTGCCACCCTTACTGCTGCAGAGCTGGGCCCTCAGTCAGAAGCTGCCACTCTCCAGCCGCCCAGCTTTGAAGACAGCAGTGCAGAAGTAAAGGTGGCATAGTATGGTATTGCCACCCTTCTGCTCTGCTGCTGGTGGGGTGCTGCCTCCAGAGCTGGGTACCCGGCCAACAGCCACCACTCTCCAGCCACCCAGCTCTGAAGGCAGCACAAAAGTAAGGGTGGCAATGCCATGACCCCCCATAAAATAACCTTGTGACTGCCCTGCAACTCCCTTTTGGGTCAGGACCCCCAATTTGAGAAATGCTGGTCTCCTGTGTGAAATCTGTATGGTATAGGGTAAAAGCACACAGAAGTCCAGATTTCATGGGGCGAGACCAGATTTCACAGTCCGTGATGCATTTTTCACTGCCGTGAATTTGGTAGGGCCCTACCAATGGGTCACAGCACTACCTGGAATCTCGACAGTACTGCATGTCATGGCCCTGTCCTCCAATTCACCCCTCCCACTCCTGGACCCCCCCTCAGTACACCCCCTATGTCAGGGTTTGTGAGAGGATCCTCACAGGGCAGTCTTATGGCTGTCTTGTGCAGAGCCTGCACCGCAGGAAACCTTGCTTAGCTGGAACTGGGGCTTTCAAGCTTCTTTATGCCTGTCCAGTCCATTTTACTCAGTGTAAAGGGGCCAGAGTGGAGGTGAGGATTTCACCTGTAGGTGTGTCAGTATGGGCACCCCAGAACTAGGGTTCACATTTTGCAAGTAATGTGTAATAAAAACAAATACAAATCTGCTGTGGAACAAGAAGTAGTAAAATTAGTGATTTAGCAATATAAAGCGAAGATGCTGTCTCATATCAGCAAGCTTCATGCTAGCCTTTAGTTGATAACATAAACCACATTTGTTAACATTGATTGGCGTTAAGATACAGAGTATTTGTTAGTACTCAAAATAACCATGAAAATGCAAATAATTGTGAGCACATCAGAATTATATGTAAAATGTATAGTACATTCCCATAAACTTAAAAATAAGTGTTAAGCATTTGGCTTTTCTGAAACGTATTAAAACCTGAATAGATAGAAATGAGCATAGAGACCACCCTCATCCTTAAATTAAATTCTGAATTCAGTGATTAGTGTTTTCTACCAATATGATTTTTTCCCCTCAACATTCTAGGCCAGATCCTCAGTACTTCTTTGAGCAGCTTCAGCACGTGAAAAAGGACCGTGAAGCCAACTTAACTAGTTACTCAGGGAATCCCTGGGTGATATAGAGCCAGTGACAGCTGCATGCTTCTCATCTTTGCACCCCATCCCTAGGGAAAAGAGCATGGGGCCAGTCACTGCACTCTGACTCTACCCAGCTGCTGGAATGGCCCCTTAAGGCTGTGAACAGCTGGGTACAATTTAGAGCAGCACTCAACATCTGGGCTGTTCTAAGCTGTGCTGTGGGTGGGTGTCTGAATAGCACCAGGGAGGCACTAGGATCAGGAAGACTCAAGACTTGTGAATTCTTGAAGACTTGTGCCCCTCTCACATCCCATCAGTCCTACACTAAGGTCAGCTCTGCCAGAAAGGAGGATCAGGCCCTCTGTGTTAAGGTAGCCGGCAGCACATTTCTGCAATTGTGACCAAAGAATGGCACTGGACTTCAGTTTGTAAGCAGAATAGTTTAATTAGAGGCTTGACTCTCCTGTTAACTAGGGACTCATTCCTCTTCAGATTATGTGCAATAACCCCTTTTTTTTGTAAAGACAAGTTATATTTCCTATCTGTGTACTAGCATAAGCGCCCCCCCCCATACACTTTGCAAATAAGTCTTACTGCTGGACAGAATTTGCCCAGAGACAAAAACAGGTGCACCAGCAGGTACTGGCTTTAGGCAACAATGTTTTCAATCTTACAGCTATTTGGTGGATTAATAGATTTAAAGTATTTTGACTTCATCTTCTTTGTTTAACGTTTCTATCTGAATTCATGCTCAGAGATAACAAGGGGCCAAATTCTGAAGTCCTTAAGTGAGTCAGACTCCCACTGAAATTACTTGGGAGTTCTGTACCCACGCTTAAAGGAAACCTATCGATTACAGGCATGGGCTGTCTTTCTCGGGAGTTTAAAGCAGGTAAGCAGCTTGCTACCTTTCTGAAAATTTTGGATCTTCTAGAATCTAAGAATCAGATCCTACCTGTGATCACCCCCATTTTCTTCAGTGGAGCTATGTTGATTTATACCAGCTAAGGATCTGGCCCTTCTATCTTTTGGTGTCTGTGAGAAACAAACAATTTTTAAATTAAATCTTTTGTACACAACCTGTTTCTTAGAGTTTATATAATAATGTTTGTTACTTTCTACTATACAATTGCTGTAGCCTTTCCCTCCCTCAATACAGTTAGTGAACACTCAGTTTGTGATATTTCTCAGGTATTAAAATAGTTTTACTACCAGCTCTTCATCAGAATGGTGTTTACTTGCTGGAACCTATCATTTTTATATTGCCTGATAAATCCCCAGTTCAGATAGGGTCTTTTTAATACTGTGTACTAAACTGTTGTGTGTATTGTAAGTCATTTTCAGCATTGTTCGTGAGACTCATGATTGCTGAGGTTCTCTCTGCTAGAAATGATGAGAATAAATTCTATTTATGCTTTTGATTAAATAAAATAACAATTTTCAGCATTTGAAAGGCAGGCTGTGAAATCCTGAGCACTGATTTGACAGTTCACTGGGAAGCAGTTTATGTAAATGAGTGGCAATTGAGCGTCTAGTTATCTCAGAAATGAATGAATGCATGTACATGTCCTCTGGATGTTTTGTTAAACTAACCTCTGGCTTCTGTACTTGTAATATATGTTTATGCAAACAAAAAACATTCCATTGCTGTACAGAAGTCTTTTGCAGAACTTACTGTTTCAGGATGTATTTCACTCTGAATAAGTGCTCTGTCAGCCTTGTTTGATTACTGACTTTTCAAAATGTAACTGTTGCACTTTAAACTCCTTATAAAATATTAAAATAATTTAATCTCTTCTATCAAGGCCACATGGTTCTTTGCTTTGTTTTAATTGTGAATTGTGGCCTTATGAGCCATAATGAAAACAGAGCTCTCTGAACTTCAAATTAAAACTTTTACCTTTTTTCTGAACTAAGGCCCTGATTCAGGAAAGCACTGCTATCCAGGAAAGCACTAAAGCTTTAAACATGTGCTTAGGTGCTTTCTTGAACTGAGGCCTAAGGTCCTGATCCTGCAGACACTTAAGCACGTGCGTGAATAATCTCTGGTGTGTAAAGTGACTTGAGTGCATGGGATTGGGGCCAAAGAGCCCACTCCAATTCCCATGGGAGATGAACTGAGCATTGTGTTTTTAGATTCAGCTAATGTATTGTAAGACTATTATAGTTGACTATTGTTTTTAAGATTGTTGGTCAGAACCTTGATCACTTTTGTAGGGGTGTGTTCTTTATAAACAAAAATATTATTTTAGGGTATAACTATTTTAATATAAAGACTGTGTGTGTATGTATAAATAAATACAACTTCCTTCGTATAAAATTGTCAAGCCTTATGGACTTCAAAGGGTCTGATTTTCAACCCCATGCTAGAGTAATTAACCACTGGAATAATTTACCAAGTGTCGTAGTTGATTCTCCATCACTGACGGTTTTTAAATTAAGATTGGATATTTGCTAAAAGTTCTGCTTTAGGAATTATTTTGGGGAAGTTCTATGACCTGTGTTATACAGGAGGTCAGAGTAGATTATCATCATGGTCCCTTCTGGCCTGGGAATCTATGTGCATTTACACAGAGGCAAATGCTTGTCTACTTTTCACAGATATATCCTGGAGGTACACAGGCATGTCCCAGAGGTAAACAGCCTTCATGCATACATGTTCTTTTAAATGCATATTTAACTTATGCACATATCTGAATGTGTGCAGAAATGTACACCTACTGGGGACTGAAAATCAGACCTAGTGTCTCTAAAAGGGGCAATAAACATAATACCTGTATTTTCTGTTTTACTTGAAGACTATGTATTGAAAGTTTACAGAAAGTGTGTCATTATTCTGCAATATTAAATTACCTTTAGAACAAATACTGTTTGTATCTTTAAATTTCAAATACTTATAATAATGTAAAGGATGGCATATTACAGTCAGTTTGGCTTGTACCATCCTGTATTAATATAGCTATAGGGATAAGTTAATGCTGGGTAAAGGGCAATGAGGAAGACTTTTACAGGTGTTTCAGAGGAGAGAGAAACACTAGATTGGCGGTAAGACCGTTAATAAATGAGGCTGGAGATTCCATTACTGATTGATTAGCCTATTGGACTGATTTTGTTTTTTTTATTCTTCTTTAAGAAAGTAAAGAAACATTATGGATAATTAGTGCTTTTGAGTTAAAATAGTAATAATAAAAATAAGTAGGCAAACAAATACTTAGAAAAATGAGTAGTGCACAAATCAGCAAGTCCAGCTGACAAACTCTTTGAGGCCAAAGAGAACTGGGGAAGTAGAATTTGGGGACTGAGCGGGGAAGATTGTGGTACTGATCTTCAAAAAAGAAAACAAGCAATTGTCAGACAGTGTTTCCTTACATAGTGAAATAATGGATGTTCATTGGTTTTTTATATCAACCTCCTCTCTGAACTTCTGTTTTACAGACAGACTCTCCTGTGGCTGCTCACAGAGTGACTGGACTGGGATGTTGGGACAGGGAGGGTCCCTGGTTGCTAGCACAAAGATGATCTGAGAGAGGGAGAGAGAGAGAGAAAAAGAGAGAGAGAGAGAGAGAGTGTGTGTGTGTGGCGGGGGGGAGAGGTCAGTGTGTAGCTTCACAGGAGTGCCATGCTGTATGGTTGTTTGTTCAGGGCCAACCTGGAAGGGCTTAAAAAGATCCAACAAGAACATTTTGTCATAAGTGTTGGCGAGGCATCAAAATCTCAAGAGTTTCTTAAATAGATCTGAACACTTCCTCTTCACTGTTCTATTTTTTTTAAACGTGCTGATGCTGTATGCAAAGAACATGAGTAAGTCCCTCTTCCCCTGCATATGGCCTGTAGCATTCCATCCCAACTGGGTCCACCCACCTTACAGATGTCTTGCTGCCTATGGAGCCTAGATTTCCCCACCCCACAAGACGTGACTTTTAGATACAAGCAGGGGATCCCTTATAATTCACCCTTGTTTATTGTGTTTGCACTCACTTGCTGACTATTTGCAAAAATGTGAATAATTCAAAGAACGTTATGAATTTTTGCATGAAAGGTTATTCATCCAAGAATTGGTAACATTTACATTATTATTTTAAGAGTTTCAAACATCCAATCAGGATGCGAAAACATCTGATTTTAGGTGAACAATTCCATAGCATGGACAAGAAACAGTCAATATTGTTCTATGAATAGGTAGGAATAAATTTGTTTGTCAGAAATGGAATCTGTTCACAAACAGGAAAAAAGGGCGCTTTGCTGGATAGCTTATTCACATTGTATAATTTCTACACTTCTGTGTAGCTCTATGTATTTCCATCTGTCTTAAAAAATACACAGAAACCTCTAGTGCCATAAGAGTTCACAGAGCATCCTCTTCATAACAACTGTAGGTCTCTGCAAGCAAACCTATGGTAAAAGCCATGTGAAAACCACAAGCCTAGACGTTCCTACATATGTAGCTCACTCAGAGGCGCAATTGCTGCAGTTGTGGTTAGCCAGGTGTCACAGACCGAGTTGCTGGGTTGATTATAAACTACTCTGTCATACAGGGTTGCAGTCATATCTACAGATGTTTTTTCCACATCCCTTTGGCCAGGCAGCAGAATCTTCATCCAACATTAATGGAGCACCTCAGAAGTGGACAATGGGAGAAAGTGAGCGTCAGGTTATAAAACATGTTACCTCTAACAAGAGAAAAATAATAACACTTTATCCCCCAGTTACCTTTGGTTTTATGAACAACTAACTACTCTGAGCGAAATGGTGTTAAACTATTTCCCTCCCATTTTGAGGCTCAGACACACAGTACAAGTATGGATAGTGTGCCACATTGTACAGGTGTATACAACGGTGCACCTCTGACTCATTGTTTATATTTATATTTCCCTGCTTGGCCAAACAGCATTCACAGGGATGAGGTCTCTGAACTTGAGACATTATTTAAATAATCAAAGCTGGTGTTGATAACTTATTTACTATTTATCTTACTTACAGTAGCAGCTAGAATCGCAGTCATGGACCAGCTCCCCAGTGTGCTAGGTGCAGCACAGAGAACAAAAAGCCCATCCCTGGGCTTACAACCTAAGTAAATCTAGGTAAGGGAATTTGTTTAAAATGTGATTTTAAATTTGATAGTTTGTCTCTCTCAAAAAACCTAATCAGAGATTTGCACCACAAGATGGCAATGTTGCACTAAATGCAAGCTGTACCTGAATACAGTTATTCACAACCCATAAGAGTTTTCAAACTGATGTTAAAACATGCAGGACAGAGCTGAGAAACTTAACATCTTTAATGAAATTAGCTAAGGAACCTTTTTACCTGAAAAAAAAAAAACCCATCCCCAAACCAAAACAGATTATGCAGGGTCATTTTCTACTTCAGTACTGACTATAAATGTACCGTATGTATAGAAGGATTCCCAGTAGGGGATGACATGGTTTACAGAAGGTATCCAGCATTGGAACATAGTGCTAAATGGGAAAACGCTGGATTGATGTATTTGTTCTTTCTCCCTACGCGTGACGTTGGGAATGTTACCTGCTTTTTAACTACTGTAGAGCCAGCAGATGGCGCTCAAGAGTAACAAAGCATCATTCCTGCATCCATTTCTATAGGACTGACTTCAAAAGCAAACAGACACCCCCACTTTCCACAACCCTCCCCTGCTGCGTCATCTTGACTTCCTTCTACCAGCACCTATAATTCAGTGAGGCACATAAAATCTCTTCCTAGGATGTTGTATTTTGCCCTATAGAATCAGTTCTTGTGCTGTACTTGCTGTCATGGTCTTTACTAATCTCTCTCCTTCTCTAATCCTGTGAGTCTTCAGCTGTGTACGTTGACTCTGATTTAACAAAAGATATCTATTTTTACATCTGTCTTAACAGACCCTCTACCCATTCCCTGTTTTCTCTCCTCTTTTTACTGGTAGGGAATGGCTTACTCTAAATATCAGGTTTAGAACATCTAGACTTTCAAAACTACAGGCAGATATCCTGCCAAGGTCAAGTCAGACTCTGCCGGACAGATTATCCGCTGGCAGACATCTGCAAAGCTCCACTGACTCCACAATGGAACGATGGCAATTTATATCAGCTGAGGATTTGGCCTTTAGTATTTATCCTTGGGAAGCAGATACATTCAGTCCCTGCATTTTCAGAGGTGACCTTAAAGCAGTTCTGTGATTTATTGTGATCCTTATTCTGTTGTTAAAGAATTGCAAATTCTGCTTCCTACTGTGACTGATATCAGACAGGGAAAGGGGACTCAGGAGGAAGTGGCTGGGTCTGTCGACATCAATGCATTCATAATACTTTGGCAGCATGGCAATGCTTGTGCAAACCTGTACACTTTCATTTATTTACTGCCCCAAAGCTTTAACAACACAAGAACACCAGGATTAATATAACAGCTAATTTGCTGGCTCAGCAAGTTGTAATAAAAGTATAACTCACAGGATCCAGGTGGGAGCTGTTTTTCAGCAGCATAGGAGTGGATCTGATCCATGGTGCTAAGGAGGCTGAGAAGAAAAGATATAATGCATTTCACTCCAGAGCCAGCAAATTAGCTGAAATGTTAATGAAACCACTGATGCAGTAACACATGACTTAACTTGACCAGGTGTCCCTGTTTCCAGGTCAGTTTTACAAAATATGGTGCCTATGCACAGCCCTGACCCTTCCTTTGCACCACAACATGCATTCTATTTGTTTCTACTTTTGAAACTCTTCTCTCCTTTAACACAACAGAGCTCAGTCAGATCTGTGACTCCACTGTCTCATTTCAAGTGCTGTCTGTAACAGGATGGCCTGCCTTTTTAAGGGTCAGTCAGCCCTGTGTAATTAGCCCTGCCACACCTGTGCTGTGTGCTGGATTTAGGAAGAGTAAAACCCATCTGTTGAGGGCTGACTGAGGAGAAAAACTGCTACTGGTGGCCAGAAGCCTCACTGAGGTCCAGGAGCTGACTGTGACCAGCTAGAGCCCTTTGTAAGAGTGTGGGCCTGGGCTGGATGGCTTGCTGAGTGTATTAGAGCTCAGGCAGAGTCAGACAGGCTGTTGCAGCTGGGAGCTGTATGCTGAGCCTAGCTGGGCTGAAGATTCCTCTGTGCCTTGCTTTTGTTGGGGTTTATGGAGAGGATTCCATTGCTCTGGAAGGGGGGTGGGGGCACTCTTGGAAGTGGTGTGGCTGGAGGGCCAAGCCACTCCTATGGCTGGAGTAGGGCAAAGACTGCTGGGGGCAAACTAAGGCAGAGCCCAGCAGTGCTTGGCCTTGCTGTAAGGGGGTGCTCTAAGGCTGTGGTTCTTGTAACACTGCCAAAACTCATGGGTTTGTTGAAATGATTTCAGTCTCCATTTTGAAATAAATTCTGCCCCAACTGTGCAGGCCAGCCTGGGTTGGCAAAGTGTCGCTGGAAGTGGTTTTTAAGGTGGGTTCTAGAGGAGCATTTCACTACACTGCCGATTCAATAGCAGAGGCAGGGCATTAGATGGGTGCTGTCATGGAGTTCAGTCTCCAGATTTAGGACTTCATTAACAAAGGTTTACAAAACCTAACTTAGAAAAAATGCTGTTTTTTTTAGAAGCAGCCTGTTTTCATGTAACAAGTCCCCTGCCGTCTTCACAGGCCAAGCACAGCAGCAGTGTGCTGCTGCATGAATGCTCCAGATGGTGAAAGTGACTCATCAGCTTTCAAGTCTGAGTCTGTGAAAAACAGAGCAGGGACAAAAATACCTGAGGCCCAATCCTGAAGACACTTCTATTCATGCATGACTTTACTTACCTGACTAAGCCCATTGACTTCCTTGGGAATTATTCACATGAGTAATGTTACTCTACCGCTTGTTTGCAGGATTGGGATCCTTAATGGTTATTAGTAAGTAAGGCCCCAGTTCCACCAAGGCTTATGAATATGTTCAACTTTACACACTGTGTCAATGGGATCACTTGCAGTGAGTACTCCTCTGCATGGGGGAAAGTCCTTGCAGGATTGGGGCCTTAAGTAAAAAATAGACCTATATTTCAATCATGGCAACCTAAAACCATATTTAAGCAGTTGAAGTGGCCTGATTTTCAAAAGTACAATGTATCCACCAGCCCCATTGAAGTCTAAGGGAGCTGTGGGTTCTCAGTAGCTACCCCTGCTCTATCATGTGAAATAGTTAGAATCCACAATATCCCTTTTTCTTCTCTCTTTACTAAGAAAAATGTCTAATTACCTGGGGCTGGGTTATGACTAGCACTAATGCAGCTGTGCAGGGGAGTCAGATGGGGCAAGGATCCCTCCTTTACTTACAGGGACACATTATAGCTACTGGTATGGAAGTGAAGGGGCTGCACAGCAGATATAATTCCCACCCCTAGCAGCAAGTGGTCAGGGAGGGGTTCTGTTCTCCTGACATGCCAGCCAAAAGAACTGTGGGGAAACTCTGTAAACCCACCAATGTGGAGCACCTCCTCATGATGTGACCCACCATTTCAGCAATTCTGCCTAACTCCCTTCTTCAGTGGTCTAGTGTGGTGAGGACTTGACCCTCCAGTCAGACCAGGCTGTATTTCTACCCCTTCTGGGGTAGAGACATTCAAAACAAGAGATGTCCAATGGAATAATGGCCACTAACATCTTTCACCCCACCTGGGCTCCTCTTCACTCTCACTCCTTTTCCAGAAAAGCTGCTCCTACCAGGGCTGCTTCCCTGAAGTCCTTGCTCCTTTTTCAACCCCCACAGCAGCGGATCCAGGCACCAGCACTCCAAGCACAGGCCTGGGGCGGCAAGCTGCGGGGGGCGCCCTGCTGGTCCCTGTGAGGGCGGCAGTCAGGCAGCCTTCAGCGGCTTGCCTGCGGGAGGTCCACCGGTCCCGCGGATTCAGTGTACCCACCGCCGAATCCGTGAGACCGGCAGACCTCCTGCAGGCAAGCCGCTGAAGGCAGCCTGACTGCCATGCTTGGGGCGGCAAAAAAGCTAGAGCCGCCCCTGAATGCCCAACACATGAGTCAACACCACTCTTGTAGTTTTTCCACAGTTTTCCCTCTAACTGTCTCCTGACAAGCCCTTCCCACAAAGAAGGAACTGCAACCCACCTTTCTCCCGGGTCTCCTTCCTTTTAACTCCGCCCTGGGCCTGATCAGTGTGTCAAAGGAAAACTAGTAGAGCTCTCTGGCTCTAGTTAACTCCTTCTCGGTCAGTGGGGGTGGAAATATACCACACTCTGAACACTCTAACTGAAGCACAGTGCCTCCTGGGACTCCCTCTGGGTCGCATAGCATAGTAAGGCCCTGATTCACTGCACATGGGCACAGTGCCCTGCTGAGTTCAGTGAGGCTCTATGTGGGCACATAAATGGCAGGATTGGGCCCTAAACTCCTCAGCATGAGTAAGGGTGGCAGAATCAGGCCCATGCTATTGTGATTCTCTAATTATATCAGTTCATGCAAGATTTTTTTAAAAATATGTTGAAAGTATCACAAATACTTAGTTTGAAAATGTAACCGTAGAAAAGCTGGAAATCCTTCAGGAGAGAGAGAGTGTGTGTGTCTGTGTGTGTGTGCAACGTCATTTCATTCTGTTCCCAGGTCCTAAATATTTCCAATCCTTTTTAAATGACATTCCCTATTTGACCCATAGTCCAACAGTCCATGTTTCCTGCTCGGATGCAGAGACTGTAGCAGATATACAAAACTAAACCAGCTGATCGAAGAGTTCGAACAACCTTTTCTTGATGTGCGCGGGAATCTGATCCAGCTGATGTCACTAAGTTCCTCTCTGCTTCTTGTCTCTCTGTTCCTAAGGTGCAGCCTGGCATTAATTCCCAGAGAGTGCATGCCTCTCTGCAGTGTGCGAAGATGTCCTTGCCAAAGAAGGTGCACTTATAAGAGATTTAAGGAGAAAGAAAGAAACTTGCACCAGGTTTCTGCCACAGGGCGTCTTTCTTCATTGCACTTCAAGAGCAGCAGACTGAGGAAGTGGTGTCTGTGTGAGTGAGTGAGTGACAGACACTTCTAGTCATTTAATGAAACAGAGCAATGCCTCATAAAACACAATATGATGCCCCCAGGAAAGAGGCATCTGCAATCTGTCTAACAAGCGCTCATTCAGTACACTACACTGCACGGTGTTCATTTTGTGTCATTTCCCAAATTGTGATGGACAAGGATATATATTTCCTCTGAGGGAAAGGAATAATTCAATTTACAGACGTTTAGTGTAAAGCACTCCAGAAACCAGAGTAGAACAGCTGTCTGTCCTATCTGTACCAATTTAATTGAATTGAATTGAAAAGAAGGGGGGGCACTACAGAGAGAAATGTGTAGAAAAGAGGAAGGGCCATAATCCCATACAGTGCTGCGGAGTACATGCGATACTATAGGTGCTTTAGGGCAGGGATGTAGCAAGCTAGACATTCCAGGTAACGGGCATAGAACTTTCCCCAAACCATTCCTTTTGAATTAGGTCATACCTGGTTATAAAATTCAATCTTGATTTAAGTATTGCCAGTGATTGGAGAATCCATCATGATGCTCATAAATTGTTCCAGTTGATAGTTACCCTCACTGTTAAAAAACGTTATTTATAATTCCTAGTCTGAATTTGTCTTGCTTCAACTTCCAGTTATTGAACAGCTTTACTATACCTTTGTCTGCCAGCTTGAAAAGTCTATTAACAAATAGTTGTTCCCCCATGTAGGTGCTAGTAGACTGTGATCAAGCCAGCTCTTACCCCTCTCCTTGTTAAATAGATTGAGCTCCTTGAGTCTATCACTGTAAGGCAGGTTTTCTAATCCTTTAATCATTCTCGAGGCTCATCTCTGAACCCTCTCCAATTTATCAACATCCTTCTTGTATTGTGGGCACCAGAACTGGACACAGTGTTCCCGCAGCATTCATGCTGCTATGCCAAATGCAGAGAAAAAAATAACCTCTCTGCTCCTGATGGAGAGTCACCTGTTTATGCAGCCCAGGATCACATTAGCCTTTTGGTCACAGCAGGGGCAGCACCAGGCCCTAGCAACCCAAGCGCGTGCTTGGGGCGGCAAGCCGCGGGGGGCGCTTTACCGGCACTGCGAAGGCGGCAAGCAGGCTGCCTCCGGCGGCTTGCTTGCGGAGGGTCCACATGTCCTGCAGCAAAATCCCTAAAGCCGCCCTTGGGCCACAGTGTCACACTGGGAGTTCCTGTTCTGTAACTCCCTAGGGTGTTTCCATATGTTTATGAATGGGGTGTTGTCTGTGACAGCTGGGGACTTGATACGATGCCCAAGGATATCCCTTCCAGTCCTTTGTGTAGCAAAGGAATTGGATTGTGACCAAGCAGTCACAAATGCTCTCAAAAGTAATAGCTGAAGTAAGTCAGCCCCTTTGGAAAGGTGATTTTTTTCCCTTATGAGAGCTGACTTTGTTCATTAAGACAGATGCAAAAAAAGCATTACGTACATTAGCTGTTTTCACATCCTCTGTCACTTTTCTTGACTTTCACTCCAAGTGTGATTTGGCCTTCCTGATTTCACTCCTGCATGCCTGAGCAATATCTTTATACTCCTCTCTGATCATTTGTGCAAGCTTCCACTTCTTGTAAGCTTCTTTTTTTCTGTTTAAGATCAGCACGGATTTCACTGTTAAGCCAAGGTGGCCGCCTGTCATATTTACTATTCTTTCTACACATCTGGATGGTTGGTTCCTGCAATCTCAATAAGGATTCTTTAAAATACAGCCACCTCTTCTGGACTCCTTTGCTCCTCATGTTATTCTCCTACAGGATTCTGCCTATCATTTCCCTAAGGGAGTCAGTCTGCTTTTCTGAAGTCCGGGGTCCATATTTTGCTGCTTTCCTTTCTTCCTTGTGTCAGGATCCTGAACTCGACCATCTCATGGTCATTGCCTCCCATGTTCCCATCCACTTTTACTTCCCCTACTAATTCTTCCCTGTTTGTGAGCAGCAGGTCAAGAAGACCTCTGCCCTTAGTTGCACCAGGAAATTGTCACCTATACTTTCCCAAAACTTCCTGGATTGTCTGTATTGTCACTGTATTGCTCTCCCAGCAGATATCAGTGTGATTGAAGTCTCCCATGAGACTTCATGGGCCTCTGATCTAGTAACTTCTGTAAGCTGCCGGAAGAAAGCCTCGTCAACCTCTTCCCCTTGTTCTGGTGGTCTATAGCAGACTACCACCATGACATCACCTTTGTGCTCACACTTCTAAACTTAATCAAGAGACTTTCAGGTTTTTCTGCAGTTTCAAACTGCAGCTCTCTTACATATAATGCAACTCCTCCACCTGTTCTGCCCTGCGTGTCCTTCCTGAACAGTTTTTATATTCATCCATAACAGTACTCCAGTCATGTGAGTTATCCCACCAAGACTCTGTTTTTCCAATCACATTATAATTCCTTGATTGTGCCAGGATTTCCAGTTCTCCCTGCTTGTTTCCCAGGCTTCTTGCTTTTGTGTGAAGGCACTTAAGATAATTCACTGATTGGGCTGCTTTCTCAGTATGAGGGAGGAGTCCTCCCCTCTTGCACTCTCCTGCTCGTGCTTCCTCCCGATATCCCACTTACCTCAGGGCATTGGTCTCCTTACCCTGGGGAATCTAGTTTAAAGCCCTTCTTTCTAGGTTAGCCAGCCTGCTTGCGAAGATGCTCTTCCCTCTCTTCGTTAGGTGAAGCCCATCTCTGCCTAGCACTCCTCCTTCTTGGAACACCCTCCCGGGTCAAAGAATCCAAAGCCTTATCTCCAATACCACCTGTGTAGCCATAAGTTAACTGATTTCCATGATTTTACGGTCTCTACCCAGGCCTTTTCCTTTGACAGGGAGGATGGACGAGAACACCACTTGTGCCGCAAACTCTTTTATCCTTCTTCCCAGAGTCACATAGCCTTCAGTGATCTGCTCAAGGTCATTCCTGGTATTATTGTTTGTGCCTACATGTAGAAGAAAAAAGGAGTAGTGATCTGAGAGCTTGATGAGTCTCGGCAGTCTCTCCGTCACATCATGAATCCTAGCTCTGGTAAGCAGCACACTTTTCAGTTTTCCCAGTCAGGACAGCAGATAGATGACTCAGTTCCCCTGAGGAGAGTGTCCCCGACCAGCACCTCCCACCCCCTTCTCTTGGGAGCAGTTGTTTTGGAACGGACAGTGCATCTCATGCCTTCCAAATGGTGACATCCCCTTCTGCTCCCTTCCCGCAGATGACTCATCTAGTCCACTCTCCGCCTTAGTACCTGTGGAGCCCTAACGGATATAGCTTTGCTCTCACAAATGACGGTAAAGTGCTAAAATGGAGGTGGATGCTAATTTCATGGGTGCTGAAGCCCAAAAAGCTTTGCATGAGGTATAAGCTCAAGCAGATTTTGGCCCAAGTTTACACACAGATTTCTTTTTACTAATTACCAACCTTATAAACTCGACCTGGACCCTGAAAGGTAGGTGGTGTGTGTGTATTCCTTCTCATGGATCATCTTCAGAAACCTACTCCAAATGAGAGGTGTGACGGGATGGATCACAGAACCCCCCTGGGGGCTGCCACCCGATGTGCCAAGACTGCTCCTGCTTTCCCTGCCAGCTTAGGACTCCAGCACCCTGTTTTGCTGAACCAGACATTCTCGTCTGCTCAGTCGTGGGGCTTTCCAACTCTCAGGCACACCTCATAAGACCCAGAGGAATTACCAAGCTTGCCTGGCACCAGCAATCCTAAGGAAACTATGGTGCTGCCCCCCCCCCCCCCCGAGGACATCATCATGACCCAGGTACCTCAATATGGGGAGTCCTGAAATAACCGGGGACAGCCTACCCCAGTCTGGCTGCGACAGTGCCAGAACTCATGACTAACTGTTTATTTCTGCCTTCACAAAGGCCATGGAGGAAGACTCCTGCAGCCGGCCTAATTCCCTGCTAGGCCTCATTCCGAACTTAGGCTACGTCTACACTACAGCATAAAATCGAAATTAACAAAACCGGTTTTATAAAACCGATATTATAAAATCGATTTTATGCGTCCACACTAGGGTACATTAATTCGGTGGTGTGTGTCCATGGTCCTAGGCTACCATTGATTTCCGGAGCGGTGCACTCTGGGTAGCTACAGTAAAAGAATGAGACCAATAACTTCTATTTCCATCCACACTAACCCTAAATCGATATAGTAATATCGATTTTAGGGTTACTCCTCTCTTTGGGGAGGAGTACAGAAATCGATTTTAAGAGCCCTTAAAATCGATTTAAAGTGCCTTGTAGTGTGGATGGCTACAGCGTTAAATAGATTTAATGCTGGTTAAATCGATTTAACTGTGTAGTGTGGACTAGGCCTTAGAAGAGCAGTGTGTGTCCCCTCCGCCCCAGAGAGAGAGAGACAAGCCCCAGCTAACCTCTCTACAGTACCTTACACCGCCCCTTCACAGTTAAGGAAACCCATTTCTGCAAAGCCGTGCACAAAATGCAATTAATTGCTCTGCACAGAACGGCAGATAGATTAATGCAGCCCCAGCAGTCCACTTCCAGACTTCAAATTGAACTGCTTCCAACTAGCACTCTGGAGTTGCCAGCTTCCACATCGCAATTGCCACATACTTCTCTACCAAAAGGGAAGTTCTCATGCTGAGGCGAGCGCTACACACATTTCCAGGAAGGTGGCTTTCTGCATCTGAAAATTTTGTAGCCACTGCTCATCATCTCAGACCTGCATGATTATATGATCCCACCATTCAGTACTTGTTTCCCGACCACAAAAGTGATGGTCTATCCTCTGCAGCTGTTCTGCGAATAACAAAAGCAATCTAAAGTTGCTTCTATCCATATCACACAGGATGTCAGGCAGCTAGCAGTCTTCTGCAGTTAGGAACTTTGCGATTAACTGCACTGCCATCTGGGATGTCTTCATGACAGTTATCAGAGCTTAGGAGAGAAGTGCAGGATCCATCCCTTCTCACAAAGATGCTGAGGTGCACAGCAAAGAAGGGCCATTGAAAAATGCTGTGAAAGAAAACCAGATGCCCATGGAATGCTGGGACAGAAAACAATGCATCAGAGGCTATTGAGCCTGGTCCCAAGTTGCACCATGATCCGCTCTGCCTTCCCACAAAATATAGTGGCAGAAGGTGTCGAGCTGGACTGTGCGATAGATACCCACAGTGCACTACTAACACTGTTGATGCTAATGCCCCAATTGTGGATGCGCTCTGCTGACACAGAGAGAGACTGTGATCCAATATTGATTTTTATTATAGTGCTTTTTGACTGTGGATATAACATCCAATCTTGATTTAAAAATTTCCAGAACTGGTGAATCTGCCATGACCTTTGGGAAGTATTTTCAATAGTTAATTACTTTCACCCTTAAAAATGTACAGCTTATTTCCAGTCTAGATGTGTTACTTGCTGGGGAACAACTTGGAATAGCTTTGTTGCTTGCTGAAGAATACCACCAATCTGAAGCATCTGAGGACAGAAGATTGGGCTAGAATGTTTCTGATGTTGAAATCCCCAGGAATAACGGAGAGTCTTTTACCATAGAGGACCTGTGTCTACCTGTGGAGCCTGAAAGACTACATCCCCTCCTTGGTGTGAGAAGGGGGCCTGGCCCCTAGGGGGCCTGGCTCCTGGTGGGCCTTGAAACATTTTCCTTTGGGCTTATCTACTCTGGGAAGTTTTTTCAATTAAACTAATGTCACCAAGAAAAAATCGATAAAAGTAAATGTCAAACCAGCAGGGTAATCCTCAGAACAGCCAGTGTTGGCCAGCCTGGCAGAGTTGTTAGCACGGTAGATCACAGTGGACTCTGTGAGAACACCATTGTCTGGAACTCACCAGCACGGTCACCGGATAGAACTTTTCCTCTCACTTTCCTGATAGAGTTCTCTGACCTGGTCTGACCCAAATAACAGCCCCACCCTCTCAACAAAGTACTCTGTGTGTGTGTGTGTATATACACGCACACAAGGATGCATTCATTAAATAAGCCATCAAGATCACACATGCCCAGCAACCTTACTAGTGAGAATTGATGGGTGCAAGGAGCATCCTCATCGGCTAGTGACTCAAAAGCCATCTCAGGGAAGAGTGGTGATTTTCCACTCCCACAACAATTCCAACGACACAGCTAATCACTACATGCATTTATTTCAATTAGGCAGAATTGCTGAACATTAAATAATATGTGGCAAAGTGCAGAGAAGCAGATGACTTAGCGGCGGTTGAGTGCCTCTGCTAGCCGCATACATTCAAGTAATGGGAGGAAAGGAAGCAGGGAAATGGTGTTATTAGAGGACTCTCTTTCTCAAACTACCCACTGAAGTAGTGGTGCCAAGTTGAAGTAATGTAATTCTATGCAGATGTATGATACGGCCTGGCAGGGAGGGCATTCAGTGCTCTAGGAAACTGCAAGGTAGGAGAGTCCCAGAGTTTATGCTGGAACCCAATCCTGGTAGACTACAAAAAGCAAAGTTGTCAAAGTTTGTCGACATTTGCTCCATTTGTCGACAGATCATGTCCACATTTGGGGCACCCTTGTTGACAGTGAGAGCAATGGACTTTGGGTATGTATCCCACAGTGCCTGGTGACAAACATCAGTTGTTGTGGGAATGCAGAAAAGGAGCGTGGCACATTCTGGGATGTGCAAAATGTACCCGCTTTGTGTCCTACCCTTCCAAAGGTCTCTGGCTTCCTTTTGCGCCATTTTTTCAACTGTCATTCTTTTGTAGTGCGCACCAGCATCTGCAGTGAGAGAGGATGGATCTCTTATGCACTAATAGCTGTAGTGAAGACATTGCACATGGAAGCACAGTTACTCTCAGAGTTACTCAAAGTTAGCAGAGGATGAATCGCAGGCATCCAAGTGTGATATGGACAGCAGCAATTTATCAGTGCTTTGTGGATTTCCAGAGCAGCTACATAGAGTAGACCATAGCTTTTGGGCTAGGGAAACAAGAACTGATTGGTGAGATCACATTGTCTTGCAGGTGTGGGCTGATGAACAGTTGGTACAGAACTTCAGGATGCGTAAAGCAACCTTCATGTCCTGTCAACTATGTGCTGAGCTGGCCCCCGACCTGCAGGGCAAGGACACCAGATTGAGAGCTGCCCTTCTGGTAGAGAAGCATGGTGCAATCACTGTGTGGAAGCTGACAAATCCAGACTGCTACTGGTCAGTCGCAAATCAATTTGGAGTAGGAAAGTCCACTGTTGGGGCTATATTACTCCAAGTGTACAGGCAAATAAATGGCATCCTGCTGTGGAGGACCATGACTCTGTGAAGTGTACATGAAATAGTGGTTGGTTTTGCAGGGATGGATTTCCCTAACTGTGTTGGAGTGATTGATGGCACGAGCATTCCAATTTTAGTGCCAGACCACCTTGCCTCTGAATACATCAATAGGAAGGGATTCTTCTCCATGGTATTGCAGGTGCATATGGATCACTGGGAGCGTTTCACGGAAATCAATGCAGGCTGGTCTGGAAAGGTGCATGATGCACACATCCTCAGGAACAGTGGCCTGTACACAAAGCTGTAGGTGGTAACTTTCTTTTCAGACCACAAGTTCACAGTGTGGGATGTGGAAATGCCCATAATAATCACTGGGGGACCTGCTTTATCTTCTAAAGCCCTGGCTCATGAAACTTTACACAGGGCACCTGGACAGCAGCAAGATGGGTTTTAACAACAGACTGAGCAGGTGCTGCATGGTAGTCGAATGTGCCTTTGGCCATTTGAAAGCCTGCTGGAGGTGTTTAAATGGCAGGCTGTGGTCATAGCCGCATGCTTCACTTTGCATAATCTGTGTAAATCTAAGGGTAAAATGATTGCTCAGGTATGGAGCACTGAGGCAGAGTGCTTGCGGATGCTCTAGGGCTGTCAGAGGAGCCCAGAGGCTATTAACAACAGAGACACTTTAAGGAACCACAATGAGGTCTATTTCCCTATTGCATCCATGTACAATTTTAGAGCCCAAGATACATGCAACACAACGCTTTAGGAACCTGTTCGTGAGAGTGAATTTATTGCTATATGCTTTTGTAGAACACAAAGAGCTCTACCCTTAAATACCTTAGCCTTTATGTATTGTTAAAAAGGGTAAAACCTCACAACTGTGTGTAGTGCAAGCTGTGAAAGGGGATGGAGTGATGGGGAAACTCATGAATGCTGTAAAGTGAAAAGGAATGTTTGGGCATGGGCGGGAGGTTGGCAAAGAATTGTGCAGTGGCGCTTAAACTCAAATCTGCTCAGTCTGCAACTGTATCACAGATTTGAGCATCTCCGTCTGATCCTCCGTAACTTTTATCATCTGCTCTGTCGTTTGTCTAGCAAAAGCAGCATTCTCTTTTTGTGTCCTGTCTTTCGGCTTCCCATCATTCTATCCGTTCCCTGATCTGTCTCTCATGACACTGTATAACTTTGCGAAACGTCTTCTTGCTGCGCATAGGTTTTTTTTTCTTATCCGTGGGGATGCATGGTGTTTCTTTCGACGTCTGCGCTGAACAGAAGAGGGATTGTTACATTGCAGCAAATGACTGAAACATTTTAGTAAAAAGGGTATTTTCCTAGTAGAAATTACTTTCTCTCTGATGAGACTCTAGGTAGGCACACAGCTCTGTGAGTACTCCAATCATGGTGCATTTGGGGAGTAGGGGAAGTTGGTTGTGCATAAGGACAAAAAGGTCACGGCTTGCATGGCAACTTTTTAGGGTACTCATTCTAAAATTATTCCATAATTTTTCACAGGCAGCCAACCTGCTGGCTGAAATCTCGCTGTTGAGGATGACCAGAGAAACCAGGGGTCAGCTTCTGAATGCTTGCGGTTTCCACCCTGGTCTATATACAGTTCATCTATGTGCTGCTTTGGTCCCAGGTCCAGTGATTGCTAAATGGCATGTTACAGTTTCCTACAAAAGGGGAACTAACAAGGCTGCAATCCCTTGGAATCTACAGCAGAAGATTAACAAGTACCTCTTGGAAACTTTCCACAGCTTCTCTCTGGAGGATTCCCTGAAGGTCTCGATGTCCATCGACACCCTGCTTGGTCATGCAGATTAGCTACACAGGGCAATGTCCAGCTCACATAAAACACTATCTGCCTTCCACTTTTTGTTTCCGCACACAAGAGACAGCAACTTATCCAGCATCTCTTCTACTTTCTGCTCCCCATTGAGCACTTCTGGAGTGGAGAAAAGTTCCTGGCTACCTGCCTCACTGGGCGACCCTACTGAGAGCACCACAAATTCTTTTAGCTTGATTCCTTCATCCGCAATTTCATCCTCTGGGTTACCTCCCCTTTCAGGTGCCTGTGAAGTATCCATGGGGCAATCAGTGATGGAGGTGGGGTCACCACAAAGGATAACATTCAGCTCCTCATAGAAGCAGCAGGTCTTTTAGCTGCACTACCGGAGTGATGGTTCACCTGCCATGCCTGATGGTACACCTGCCTCAGCTCCTTTATCTTTGCTCTGCACTGCTGCATGTCCCTTTTCTCACATGCCCCGAGAAATTTGCCCAAATGTGTCCCGATTCCTACGGGTCACTCGCAGCTGTGACTGAACAGACTCCTCTCCCCATATACTGATCAGAGCCAATAACTTAACAGTGATCCAAGCAGGAGCACGTTTGGTGCTCTAGCCAGCCATGCTCACCTGGGAAGCCACCTGGGAAGCTCCTCTGGGAAGCCAGCAAAGAGGAAATGAGATTTAAAAATCCTGGGACTTGCAAGCGGGAGGAGTGGATTGGCTGCAGGGCAGTGGAGTGCAAACCGCTGACCAGATCGGCAGCATGGGAATTGTGGGATACTTTCTGAAGGCCAATAAAATTGGAAAAAAAAATCCTGCAGTGCCTACATTGGCTGTTTGTCAACAATAAAGGGAGGGGGAAAGACAAAAGTATCTCGCGGGGTGGAAGTTTTTTGTCGCCAAATCTAGGTGGGTTTTTTTCCTGAAAAAGGGACTTTGCAGTGTGTATGCTATCGCTGTTTTGCCACCAAAAGGCAGTTTTTGGCAATAAAACTTGCCAGTGTAGACATGGCTTTAGTTTGGACTGTTTTTACAACCCCTGCTCTGCCACTCTTACAAAAGGGAAGGCTTGCTAAGAGAAAGAACTAGATGGCATACAGCAGGACCAGTGGCAGGACTGCTGTTATCTAGGGAATAAAATATGAGGTAACTAGGATGTAACCTTGAGACAATCTTTAAGAGCTAGTTAGGTCCATATTGTCCAGAAGTCTGCTTGCAAAAGTGGCTAATGGCAGAGGATGACCAGGACATTTCATAACACATCTCAGTAAGAGCTTGCCTTCTTTAGTAATTTACTCTTATTCCCACAATCAAGGTCCAGACACTGAGGTATCTGTACCAGTGTGAGCCCTTCTTGCAAATAAGCAGATCCGTGATTGACCATTCTTGCTGGGAACCAGCGTTAGCTACCAAGATACAAGTCGCCAGTCTTCCTGTTCACACTCAGGCTTGTGCTGTTGAAATCCATATGAAAGCTGAGGCATGTTGGTGAGGAACAGAATGGAGCCAGCTTAGGCGTGAAGCCCACCCCTTCCTCACAGCACAGTTTTGTGTATCAGGATACAATGTGGCAGTACCATGTACTGACAGTCATTGGCAAATGATGCTGTTTAATTGGTGAGCCTTGGAAGTTATTTGACTGGCCATCTGGTGGAAATGAAACACATTCTCAGTGAAGACAAGATGTGAAGTTATCGATTAAAATATGAGCATATATATCATTGTTGCTACCACTGTTATACTGTTGCAATAAATCTTGTACAAAGTATGTCATGTAAGGTATCAATGGAAAAGTTATGGTTTGCTGAATATGATTATTCCATGTATATGCATATATCATTTTTATCTGAAATTATGAATATTGACTATGTTCCTGTATTTCAAATGTGTTTGCTCCTGTGCTAACATCCAAAAGGCAATTTGCATCCAGTCTAGCCGGTACATTGTGAATGGATTATTCAGATTGATGGCCCATCAGCGAATAGGCATGGGCATGGAAGAAGCTTATCCCCAGCTGATGGAATTCCCTATGCACGTTCCAGCCAGAATATGGCTAATGGCTGCTATGGCTCATCAAAGCATGCAAGGGCATGTGACCAGCTCACGTAATACTAGACTCTATCTTGTACCTGTATTTTTCCACGAAGTGTGCTGAGGGCTTTCTTGGAACAGTGAAGTTCCATCCACATGGCAGAAGCTATAATAGGTTCTGGGAGCATTACCATTTTGCCTCTTTTCTGCTGTGATCTCTGGATTATGGACTTACACTAATGGGAGCATTCTAACACAAGGGACTGAGAACCTTCCAATCTTTTGGAAGCAACCAGAGACTTGACTTAAGCCAGTAGTTTATTCCACCATTGCTACAAGCCTGATTCAAGAACTTTGCAATTATTGAATGTATTTGACTCCTTTAACTAGTTTATACTCTCAGCTCCTTCTTTTTTCTTATAAATACCCTTAGATATTAGATACTAAAGGATTGGCAAAAGCTTGATTATTGGGTGAAATATGAATTATATATTCACCTGGGTGTGTGGCTGGTCCTTCAGAATCAGAAGAATCCTTTGGTTGATATTAGTTTTAAATAATGACTTATTATTAAGTCTAATGCCTGGGTATTGAAACAAGGACTGGAATACTTAAGGAGGCTGCATTTCTGACTTGTTAGACAGTGTAGCGAGACAGTTTACTTTTGTTACTGGTTTGGTATATCTTATGGAAGAATAACAACCAGTTTTAAGGGTGTGTCTGCCCTATTTCTCAGCTGTTTGTCCTGAATTTGGTATTCTCAGTTGTG
Source organism: Gopherus evgoodei (assembly GCF_007399415.2). Lineage (NCBI taxonomy): Eukaryota > Metazoa > Chordata > Testudines > Testudinidae > Gopherus > Gopherus evgoodei. The sequence goes on from NW_022060059.1 coordinate 26,989, forward strand.
ACCCACTGAGACAGGATGGCCCAATATTCATAGAGGACTAAATTCCATCCTGACCCTAGCCAGTGGCCAGGTTATGGCCTGAAGCATAAAGATCAGCAACTCTTGTTAGCTTGATCCATACTAGTGAGGTTGATTCATCTGTTTCATCTTTTCTTATTTTAAAGACAGAAAATGCCGGGCTTCAGTAATCTACACCAATGAGTGCTATGAGTTAACTATATGGAGTGTATGAAAAGGCATTTCCTTTGGTTACATTTTAAATGGTTGACTTCCTTTCCATAGTTACATTTCCATAACTAGTCTTCACTTCCCTTTTGTTGTTGTAAATTCAGGACCAGACTCCCTGATACAATTTGTGTTTCATCTTCCCAATGCTGCAAAGTGACCATAAACCCAACTGCAGCCATGTTTACAGCTGCTACTAATGAGCAGCATTAGGGTTAGGGACATAAAGCTGTTGGAGAACTATTAGGGAATCCAGCCCTGCAGTTCTTTCCTGAATGTCCTTCCAGAAATAGATCAGATCCTCAGCAGCTGCAAGTCAGTCCTAGCTCTGCTGACTTCAGTATAGCTCTGCCCCAGGTGTGGATTTGGTCCATTATGTGTAGACTACAGTCCTTGGGTTCTTCAGTTGGTTTGTATAGTTTTGTGCTTCCCTTGGCACTCACCTGTAGAGCTATCAGATTGCCCTTGTCCAGATGCTTGGGGTCTCCCTGGCTGAGGCAGGAGGATGGTTCTTCACTTGGAGTGTAATGATTTTAAAGGTTCACTGCACAATATTTAGAAGCCCTATAAATGCATAAAATGATAAATGTAAGCAGAGTCAGAATGAGCTCTACCGTGACATCTGGTGGTGAATTATGGCAAGTGTGGAAATGAACTTCAGGGGCTGATCTTGTTTGGCTAGGCACACCCATCCCACCTAGCATGAACACACAGCTGCTCCAAATGGTCGCTTTGGCAGCTGTGGGATCCCCAGATTCTCTGTTATTGGGGCAGGAGAAATAATGTTGTTATCCTGATTATGAGAATCAAAGGGTACATCTTCACTAACAGCCATATCGGCGGGTAGCAATTGATTGCTCAGGGATCGATATATCGCGTCTCACCTAGACGTGATATATCAATTCCTGAACGCGCTTATATCTAGTCCATAACTCCACCAACCTGAAAGAGTTGCGGAATCGACAGGGGGAGCCGCGGACATCGATCCTGCGCCGGGAGGACGGTGAGTAATTCGAGCTTAGATACTTCGACTTCAACTACATAGCTGAAGTTGCGTATCTTAGATCGATTTTCCCCCTAGTGTAGACCAGCCTAAGGACAATGAAACTGTTTTATGACAGAGGGTCTCACCATCATCTCAATAGCACTCACTAGACAAGGGACATGGGTTCCAAAATCTAGTGAATTGAGTGAGGCTGGGGGTAGGTATGTGTACCTGATGGTATATCCCTCCTCCCCTCCCTTTTGTTGGGTTTGGAATACCAATTGTACTACCTTATCTCTCCACTACTGAATACCAGAACCAGTTTTTATTCCATTAGGTATCTATCTAGAGGCCGCTGGGCTGAATTCACTTTGGGCCAATAGTGCACCAGCACTGGGGCTCCCCTAATTCAACCTGAAATCACTAAAAGAGCTAAAATTACTGAGCTGAGATCACTGAGTGATGTGTTAACTAGTGCGGGAGCCTGAAGATATATTGTTAAGCAGCTGGTAGAGTGGAGCAGTTTGCAGGATGGTTGGAGAGGTCCACAGAATAGCAAGCGGAGCTGAGCAGTTTGTGGGGACAGCTGGAGCAGTTCGTGGGCTGGCTGGTGGAGTGGAGCGGCTGGCAGAGCAGAGCAGTTTGTGGGACAGTTAGAGCAGCCCACAGAACAGGGAGTGGAGCGGAGCAGATCAGTTTGCAGCAGGGGCTGTAGTAGGCAGTTGTGGGTTCATCATCTTGATGGCAAATCCCAAAGGGGCTAACTTCCTTGCAGACCAAGCGCCACCCTATCAATCTCTAGCTAGCTCTTTAAAATGCTCTGGCTGGATATCCAGTTTATGTCCATCACTGTCGATCTTACTGTGCCCTAAAAGCAGGAGGACTTAGATCCCTTCCAAAGCCCTTGTTTGTTTTTTGTTGTATTTAGTATTCTAATTCTGAGGATTCATGTCATCCAGATGAACATCTAATCCCTTTAGGAAACCTGCAAAGCTTTTGGCATTGATAATCTTTACACAAGGTGATCAGCAAGTTACCCATGCCCTGGGTGATGAAGTATTTCCTTTAGTTTTGAATTTATCACTTTTCCATTTCCTTGACTGTCTTCTTATTCTGGTATTAATAATAAGGATGACCTGAACTATCTTCACTATTTTGAATGTTTTCATCATGTCCCCTTCTTATTGATTTTAATCAGATAGCTGAATCCTCAATTTCAGTCCATAAGCAAGCCCCTTCTGGGTCCAAAAGTGTGTGTTTGGGGGCAGGGTAGTGGTTCTGCTATAAACATGGAACCTGCTTGGAGATCAGTTGTGAAGGAGCTCTCTGTGTCATTGGTGCTGAGGGGCTTATAAGTTGGACAATGATCATTGTTTACTTTCATATCAACTCTGAAAAGCAACCACATGCTACAACTAGAGCTGGGAGAATGTCTTCACAAACCATTTATAGGGCTGGCCGGACAATAAGAATTCTACTCTGCAAATGTTATTGAGATTTCAGCATTTGGTTTTGTTCCACATTAGGATGAAACTTTGAAAACATTGAGTGCTCATTTCAGACTATCCAGAAGCCCAGTGGTTAGGGGATGGGTGTGAGAGACCCATGTTCAAGTCCCTACTTGAATCACACTCTCCTACATCCCAGATGCTAAATTCTTGCCATTGTGGGTGGCTGGAGACGTTTTTCAGCTTCACTCCAGAAGAGATGTGGCAGATGCAATGGGCAGGCTGTGATGTAAACATCAAGCACATCATAGCTGATGCTGTGGCCGAACCACCTGGTCTTGTGCTTTGCTAAAGACAGAGGATGACTAATAAGCATGTCAGGACATCACATAGAAGATGCTCCTGATGCACAAATGGAGAATGAAGGATTCACCATCCTGCAAATGCTTAACCTCCAAATCATTGAAAATATTGTGAGCAAGAGTCCCATTGTGTTAATTTCCAGGAGGTATAGCACAGGTATAGCACTGGGCATCTCCTGAAGCCTCCAGACAAATTTCAAACCTTACTATCGACTTGGAAATGTTGCTATTGCCATACGAAAGAAGGATTACCATAGCCATCGGGCTATTGGCTATTCTGCCCTGAATCTATCTCCCTCCCTCTGATTTTGACTGGAAATTCCATCCTGGAGCTGTGAAACTTTAATCATAAAAGTTTCAATTTTGACAAATCAGCATTTTCTGACAAAAAATTCTTGACCAGCTCTCATAATTTATTCAGTGAATTTATCTTTTTTCCCCCTATTCATAAATTGGCCATGGAAAGATGGATTTTTCGTACATGCATTCATTACTCTAAACAATTCACTGAATAGCATCTGCAACTAACTTCTGCTCTGTAAATTATTTGCAAGCAATTAGTTATGAGTTTTCTAAATTTAACCTGTCTTGCTTAGTGTGAATGGTGCATGTAGGTCAAAATTTACTTTCCTGAATAATATGCAATAGCTAATTACATTTTGCTATTTCCAAGGTTCCTGTCAGTAAACTTGCTTGCTAGAATATTTGCAAGAAGGAGTAACAAAAGGGAAAGCAAACTGACAGTTTTGTTGCCATCAAGTGGCTGGAGGCTTTCTGAAAAGATAAGATCTAATACTACTAGAAGCTAATGAAGGTTGGTTTTTTTTGGCTCAAGTGGTGGGTGATGTTTTTTTAAACAGAATATCCTTCATTCTACTCTTGTGGATGAATGCCAATATTTTCTTGTGAGAGACAAGATAGGTGAGGTTATAACTTTTATTGGACCAACTTCTGTTCATGGAAGAGAGAAGTTTTTGAGCTACAGAGAGCTCTTCCTCAAGTCTGGAGAAGGAAACCAGAGTGTCTAAGCTAAATGTGAGATGGGACAGATTGTTAATCATAAGGGGTTCACACATTTAGGTGACCACTTAAAATTAGTGGGCAATTAAAACTTCTGCAGTCACAGGACAATGGAGCATTAGTAGAGAGCAAAGTGTGTTGCAAGTTGTTGTAATGGGCCATAAAACCAGTGTGTCTGCTTTTTGTGTCAAAGTTATGCCAATATTTCAAAAGAGCAAGTGAGAGGATCCAGGTGATTGATTATATGCTTGTCAGGGTGATTGATCTACACTGGGAACTTATATCAGCATAGCTCTGTCTCTTGGGGTAATCCACCTCCAGACAGATGTGGCTGTGCTGACCTAGCTCCCAATATGGGCAACACTAGGTCAACAGAAGAATTCTTCCATCACCCTAGCTACCACCTCTTGGGAAGGCGGATTACCTCAGCTGCAAGGAGAACCCCACCCTTCAAAGTAGGTAGTGTCTATACTATCACATTTCAAGTAAAGCAGTCTGACATCGATCCCAGGAAAGGTAATGGAATAGCTAACATGAGACATGATTAATAAAGAATTAATGGCTAGTAATATAATTAATGCAGATCAACATAGGCTTATGGAAAACAGAACCTGTCAAACTAATATATCTTTTTTAATGAGATTATATATTTGGTTTATAAAGCTAATAGTGTTGATGTCATATACTCACACTTTTGTAAAGAATTTGACTTGGTACTGCATGACCCCAAAGGGGCTAATGTGATCCTTGGATGCATAAACAGGGGAATCTGGAGTAAGAGCAGAGAGTTTATTTTACCTTTTTAATTTTGCATTGGTGTGACCACTGCTGGAATACTGTGTCTGGTTCTGGTGTCCACAATTCAAGAAGGATGTTGATAAATTGAAGAGGGTTCAGAGAAGAGCCATGAGAATGATCAAAGGATTGAAAGCCTGTCTTATAGTTATTGACTTAAAGAGCTCAATTCATTTAGCTCATCAAAGAGATGGTGAAGGGGTGACTTGAGCCCAGTTTATACATAGCTACTTTGGAAAAATATTTAGTAAAGGCTCTTTGGTCTAGCAGAGAAAGGTATAACAATGCAGTGTCTGGAAGCTGAAGCTAGACAAATTCAGACTGGAAATGAGGCATACATTTTTAATAATGAGTATAGTTAATCATGGGAACAATTTACCTACAGATGTGGTAGATTCTCTGTTACTGGTAACTTTTAAATCACGATGGGATGTTTCCATAGGAGAGATGTTCTAGGTGTTATTTTGAGGCAGCTTTAATGGCCTGTGTTATACAGGAGGTCAGACTAGATAATCAGAATGGTACTTTCAGGTCTTGGAATCTATTAACTTATGACTGCGAAGTGCATATAGTGAAAGTCAGTAACACAGAAGATTGAAGCATCTATGCTGACAGTATTTATAAAGTTGAATGCCTGTGAAAAAAAATCCTACAGTATCATCTTTCAGTATCTACAGTGAGAAGAGGCTAGAGCAATGGGAAATGGATGTTAATAAGATTGAATGGGAGCAGCACTTGCACAAATGAACTTGGGAGCATATTTGTTCTCTGTGGCCCTTGTGGAGGAATTGGGTCAGCTAGTACAGACTGGAACTCTATACACACTAGCACCCTGTGCCTATATACACACTGACACCCCCCTACCTATCTCATAGACCTGGAAGGGATCTTGATAGGTCATTGAGTCCAGTCCCTTACCTTCACTAGGCAGGACCAAGGACCAATTTTGCCTCAGATCCCTAAATGGCCCCCCTCAAGGATTAAACTCACAACCCTGGGTTTAGCAGACTAATGTACAAACCACTGAGCTGTCTCTCCCCTCAGGATCAGGATCTATAAAATGGATGTGGCTGTCTTGGATGATCTTATGACCTCGCCTCAGTGCATTATTTTTCCTACTTCACTAAATTTTTCCCTCCCTATCTTTTACATTAGGATGTTTGCTGATCACATCAGAACAAACTGGTGACAAGACTGCAAAAGAATATGAAAGATTAATGGAGCTTTGTCTCAAAAGACTGAATTAGGCTGTTCCAGAATTTTAACTTTTCCATCATCCTGCTGCTGATGTGGCACATTAAATTTTTAAAGAACTTGCTTCCTATGCATATTCCACAGCAAGGAAAACTAGCAGGGGATAGAGTCTGAAAAAAGCTTGACATAGTTTTAGCTTTCAGGATTCAACTGTATCTGGGGCCATACCATCAAACCCAGCTATCCTTAATATAACCCTTCCTTCCTTCTTTAGTGTTCAAGTCAGGGAAAAATCAGCGTACAATAAAGTTTAAACACCAACACAACCACTTTGTTAGCACACCAACACACATGCATGCATGTAAGCACACATTGTCAGGTTACAAAGGACTGGGGGCTTGTTTACGTGGCAAAGATGCCCCAATAGACCTTAAGGTGTGTATTTAGATCAATATAGTTAAACTGGTGCGAATCCCTGTGTAGACGCACTGCGTTGGGTTTTCTTCGTTTTGCTTAAATCAGTTGGAAGCAATTTTAAATTCACATCAAATAAGTCTCTCGATCCAAAATCAGAGTATTTACATATGAGTTTGGACAGGTTTAACTATATCTGCTTAAAAACCAATTTAAGTACAATCAGTGTAGTTTTTTTCATGTGGAAGAGGCCTAGACCACTGGTTCTCAGTAGAGTTGTTTGAATAAGCAGTGTTTTGGTTTGCTGGCCAAATTAGAAGCAGGGGAGTTTGGGGTTGACTGAAACAATTTTGTGAATTTTTGACAAACCAAAAGAATTGGAAAAAAAATCACTTGGGGTCATATGAAACATTTTGTTTTCAAGGTTTGTTTGTTTTTTTTAAACCTTAAAATATAAAAATGAAATCAAATTAGAAATGAAAAGTCATTTCAAACTGGAAAATTACCATGGTTTGGTTTGAAAATGTCAAAATGAAACTTTAAAAAAAATGGGAGGGGTTCCAAACAAAATAATTTGGATAATTTGACACAAATTCACAAAATATTTTGATTAACTGAAACCTTCATTTTTAGGTGGAAAGCAATTATAGCCAAAAAAATTCCACCCAGTTCTAGTTCTCACATCTTGACCCCTTTTCCATACCAAGACTCCCCAGGCTCCCCTTCCATGTCTTTCATTAGTAATAAGTGATGCATAAGGCGGGCAGAGTTGTAGGAAAGAGATCTTTATGAAGTATACTGACTGGCCAGTGATACATACTGGTATTCTATACTTTCAGAGATAGCAACCTGGCTTCTATCTGCATTCCTGACTCTGAGCTTCCGATGTCACACCAAAGTAGGTCCCTCCTGAAACGTGACTTTCTTTCTCCAGTTCCACTCCTCACACTCTACATTGAGTGACCACCTGTCCCAAATTGGGCAGGACAGTCCCGAAATGCAGAGTTCAAGTCATGGGCTGAATGACTTTGGGACAGTATTTGTCTTGGATTCCCGGCAGCGTTGCTCTGCACCTGGCCAAGGCTCGGGGTGATGCCAGCCTCTTCCTGGTGCGGGGGCTGAGGTAGGCCTTACCTCCCCTGCACCTCTTATTCCCCTCTGAGGCTCTTCCCCCTGGACAGGCCAGAAGCTGGAGCTGGACCATAGTAATTGCTGTGCAGAAAGCCCAGGCTGCTCTGGGGAGCCCCAGACTTTCCGCCTGCCCTGAGTGGCACACCCTGGGAGTGGGGACACAGGTCAGGGGCTACTCTTAGACACCCCACCCGCCCTACCCAGGGCACAGAGGGTCCGGGGCTCCCTGGGGGAAGAGGCGGGACAGGGAGCAGAGCCTTGAGGGAAGAGGAGGAACAGGAACAGGGCCACAGAGGAGACGGGTTTCTGCATGTATTCTGCTTTTGCCTTTTGAAAAGGTAGTCACGCTAACTCTATATCTATCTGGGATCTAGACAGTGTCCTCTTCCAGGCAGCAGTATGGGAAGGGTAATGTAGTGGTCACACCCTGGCACTTGTTTGCAGCCTCTATCTTGAGAATCACTCGACTAGCACATGCAAACAACTCACTAAGCCAGACCCAAAGCCCATTAAAATGAATGGGAGTCTTTTCATTGGCTTCAATGGACATTCGATCAGGTCTGTATTTAGGTATATTCTACCATCAAATTCAGCCATAAGGGCACTAAAAGATGTTGAGGTCAATAATAATGTGACCTGCTGGTAGAAGGGCTGAATTTAGCACCATATATCTGTATCGTTTGTGTCCCAATTATTCCCACTGTTGCATGGGCTAGAGAAGTTTAAGGAATGAGTGTTAATTTGATTTTTACTGCACTGACATAAAATATGGATTTTACTTTGGTTTCTTTTAAGGACAAAAGAAAATTGACTTGGTTGTTGATAGGAAAATGACTAAATAAATTTTTTTTTTAATTATTGGACATTTAAAAGAAAATAATATTGTGGTCAAGTGGAGAGTCCTAAAAAATTACACACTCTGTGTTCTTATTGGAAGTTGGAAAACAGCATCTGCTAATATTTGCAGTTCAATTTGAGTAGAAACACATTTTTTGAAAATTTTCATTGAATCAGCAGCATTTTGAAAAGACTGAAATATTTCTAGTTGATTCAAATGATTTTTTTTTTAGTTTTTTTTTGTTTATGTTCTGCCATTTCAGGTGTTTTCACCTTTTGTTTTTAATTGGCCAAATTTGAAATAAAAACACAATTTTGAAACAAAAAAAGGCTAAATGAACTGCTTTGACTCATTTGAAATGTTGTAACCAAAAGCATTAATCAAATACAACTCAAAATGGACAATAGTTTCAGGGGTCCTGAAATGCATTTTTAGATTAAAAACAATTTGTCAATTTTTTTTTGCCCAGTTCTACCACTGATTGATTTGTCCACATTTGTGCATCTGCATTACTTGCTGTTTGGGAGCATTTACACTAACATTTTTGTACATCTGGACATTCAGGGAATAGCCATTCCTCATGCAAACACACAAATCACAAGGGTACCTATAGGAATGTAGGACTGGAAGGGATCTCTTGGGTCATTGAGTCTAGTCCCCTGCCCACTTGTTTATGACCAAGAATATTCACTGTTTGCTATTATAAAAGATCATTCTCCATTCTAGAAGTGGGGCAACATTAGAGATCAGATTTTCAAATGAGTGTCAGGTTAGATTTTCAAGGGCTCAGCTGTTTAAGCACTTAAATAAGGGCCAGAGTTTCAATAATGCTGAGCACCCAGTAGCTCACTTAGTGATGTTCATGGCCAGATTTTCAAAGATCGCTGCACCCAATTTGCTCTGCTCATTTGAAAATCTGGCCACTTATTTGGAGCTGAAGTTCGTTTGGAGGGGAAAAGGATTATCTAGTTCCAGACATTATCTAGACATTGGTTCAAGTCCCAGCTTAGCCACTGACATTTTACATAGTCCTGGACAAGTTGTAGAGGGTATGTCAATGCTGCAGCTAAGAGAGAGCCTCCCAGCCCAGATACACAGACTCATCCTAGCATGGTGCAAGCTACTTAACACTAGCAGTATGGATGTGTGGCGCAGGCTCTCAAGCCATCCTGACCTCCTGGTCTCAAAATCATGAGCCTCAGCCTGAGGCGCAACATCCACACTGCTAGTTTTAGTGCACGAGCTCAAGCCATGCTAGCACAAGCCTGTCTGTCAGGCAGAGCCAGTGCAACCATTTAGGCGACCTAGGCGGTCGCCTAGGGCACTGGGATTTGGGAGGCGCCATTTTCTTCGGCAGCGACCGTGGTGGCCGGTTCTTCAGCCACCCTGGTTGCCCCGCATTTAGGGGAGAATGGAGAGGGCTACCTGCAGCAAGTAAGTGGGGGGCAGCATGCAGGGGAACTCTCTGCCCCAGCTCACCCCTGCCCTGCCTCCTCCCCAAGCAAGCTGTGGCTGCTTCATTTCTCCCGCCTCCCAGGCTTGCGGCGCCTAAGTTGATTGGCGTTGCAAGCCTGGGAGGCGGGAGAAGTGAAGCAGTGATGGCGTCCTCATGCAAGGAGCAGGGGTGAGCTGGGGCGGGGGGGGGGGCTCAGGGCCGAAGGTGGGGGCTGGGGAGCTGCCACAAGGGGGGTGCCTCAGGGCAAAGGGGGGGAGATACTGCAGGGGGGAATGCGGGGGGGATGCAAGGCGGAAGTTTTGCCTAGGGCATGAACCATCCTTGCACCACCCTGCTGCCAGGACTGAGCGGCTCACTCCCACTTGCAGTGTAGATGTACTCGTAGTGTATCACCAACGGACCCCTGTCGTCAGCAGGTGGGCTTAAATCTGGGACCTCTGGAACTTAGTGCATCAGCCTCTACCACAGGCCTACACAACTCATAAAGCGGCGAGGGCCATATTACTCTAAAGAAAACAGCTGAGGGCCCCCCCAAGTGCTGCTGAAACACCACCCCCTCAGTCCCTCCCGAAACACAACACACACACCCCAGTGACGCCCGCCCGCTTGGTTTGTCATCCCCCCATGAAATAAGGGGAGGGGAATAGGGAGACAGTTTGAAGGGATTTTCTGGGGCTATGAACTAAGCCGGGGAGGGGAAAAAGGGGCAGAGTGAAGGGATTGGATGTGACTGTCCAACACACAAACACAGGGGCCACAGGGAGCCCTGGGGGGAGGGGGCAGTGTGATGGGGGCCAGGGAGGGGGAAGGTCCCTGGACCAGGGAAGGGGGCAGCAATTGGGGCAGGGCAGGTGCAACACACACACACACACTCTCTCTCCCCCTCCTCCGCCCCCGGGGATTTTCTGGCTGCTCACAGACAGTTCAAAACCCACCCCCATCACTACGGAGGCCACCCTGGGAGCAACCAGTGCAGTAGCTGCCCTGCCCCACCTCCAACCAAAGGAGGGGTTTGGGGGGGGTCTTGGACCATTCCCCTCCCTCCCCCCCAAGCTGCAGCTCAAGCCCAGGCCAGGTGCCATTCCCCTTGCTTGGCACTTACTGGTTCTGCCTCATGCCCAGTGCTTCCCACCTCAGCGGGCCCTGGAAGTGATGCACCCACTGTATGCCAGGTGGGGGGAGCTGGAGACAGAGACACGTGCACTTCTGGCTGTTAGGGCAATTGCAGCACGGCACATGTGTGTGGGGCTGTGAGGTGGTGCCCCCCCCCCAGCATGGGGCGAACCCAGGGCCTCTGCAAGGATATTTTGCACCCTAGGAGAAACTTCCACCTTGTGCCTTCAGCCCCCCGCACATCAATTCATTGAGGGTCAAATGCCAATGAGCCTTTCTAGACTCTAGGGGCCAGTCATGCCCATGGACTGCTCTCCAGACCGGGTTCCCCCCTCCCCGCCCCCTGAACTCCCCTGGAGGGTGCACAGACCTCCCCCACGAGCCCTCCCCACCCCACTCCGGCGGCCACTGCCCTGAGTCCACTCACGGCTTTGCTGGGCTTGGGCTGCTGCAGCAGCTCGGCAGGGAGGACCTGCCTTCTGGAGGCACCAGAGAACCTTATCCACACCCTGCCCTCAGACAGACCCCCCCCCAGGACTCCCATCCCCTGACAGACTCCCCCAGAACTCCCGATCCATCGAACCCTCCTCCCACCCCTGATAGCCCCCCTCCAGAACTCCTGACATAGCCAACCCTCCTCCTGCTCCCTGACTGCCCCCCAGGACTCCCCTTGCCACCATGCCACTCCAGCTGCTGGCTCCACGTGAAGCCAAACCAAACAAGCTCCTGAGCACATAATGCCTCTCCCATAGAGTGCTGTGATGCGACACTGAGGCAAGGGGAGGAGGGAACAGGGAAGTGACTCTGCCTGCGTGAGGCCAATGGGAGCTGCTAAATCAGGCCTAGGCGTCCAATCAGCCACGCGAAGGGAGGGGAGGGATGAAAAATCCTGGATGGTTGCACTGGCCCTGGGCAAACCCGACAGCCCCACCCCACCACTTGCCTGCAGGCCACACAGTGAGCCCATGTGGGCAGCATGTTGCGCAGGCCTGCTCTACCACATGAGCTAAAAGCTAACTGGCTGTAGAGCAAACTCATTAATCTCTCTCTCTCTCTCTCTCAGTGGTCTCAGTGCCACTAGATGGGACAGAACACCACACCCAGGAGGTGTGGGGGTTACGTTAGCAGAAGAATTTTAAAGGTATTTAGGCACCTAATGCCCATTGATTTCAATGGGAGTTAAGCACCAAGATATCATTAAAAATTTGGTCCTTCATCTACCCTGTGCCTTAGCTCCCACTTTGTAAAATGGGCATTAACACTTCCCAACATCCCTGTGGGGCTGTGAGTCTAACTTCTATTAATGATAATGATGTTATAAAAATCTGAGCCCTTATGATTAGGGATGTAAAATATTAAACGGTTAACTGGTACGCATTAATCTCACCAGTTAACCCACCCTAACCATTAGCCTCCAACTCTGGGCTGGCTGCCTGAACCTAGCCCCAGCCACAAAGGCTGTCCAGAGTGACACTGACCCCAGCCACGGCTGGCCAGAATGACCCCTGCCACATACTAGCGGGAGTGACCCCAGACCCTCTCCCTTTAATCAGTTAACCAGTTAAATGGTTTGTAATCATTGAACCAGGTGACTTTTAAAAGGATATTTACATCCCTACTTATGATTAATCAAAGGAAAATATTTGCCAACAATTCATAGGTTTAAAATGTATCATTAGTAAGGCTACGGTTTTGTCACAGTGGTCACGGAATTCATGGAATCCGTGACTTCCAAACACCTCAGTGACTTCAGCCCAGCAGCTGGGAGCTGCAGGGTCCCACCACCTCCCAAAGTGGTGGGGAGCTGAGAGGTACCCCCGCCGCCTGAGGCAGTGGGGCCCCCAACCTCTGAGTCACCATGAGTGGCAGGAGTATCCCGCAACTCCTGTTGTCGTGGTGGGGTAGGGGGGTGTGGCAACAAGTGGACCCAGCAGCTCCAAGCCCCCACAGACAACCGACAGCTGCCCAGCCCTTTCCTATTTTATCATGGATATTTTTAGTAAGGTCATAGGCAATAAAGAAAAATTCATGGAAGCCTGTGATCTGTCCGTGACTTTTACTAAAAATATCCATGACAAATTCTTAGCCTTACTCGTTAATGAATAATATTGAAGACATTTTGATCCACCTGCAAGAAGAAATATTCAGAATTAGAGCTGCATGGATTATTTTTTTGTAAGAAAACATTTTATTGTTTGGAAAAAAGGTCTTGTCAGACAAGTATATTAGAAATTGTACTATGAGAAGGGATAAGTAGCAGCACCTAATTTACCCTCTTTGTTCCATTCATTATTTTGCATACTTCTATCATGCTTTTTCTTAGGGCTGGTCTACACTAAGGGGGAAAAATCAATCTTAGATACGCAACTTCAGCTACGTGAATAACGTAGCTGAAGTCGAAGTATCTAAGATCGAATTACTCACCATCCTCATGGTGCAGGATCGATGTCTGCGGCTCCCCCTTTCGATTCCGCAACTCTGTTCGGGTTGGTGGAGTTACAGAATTGATATAAGCGCGTTCGGGGATCGATAGATGAGAGGCGATATATCGATCCCCGAGCAATTGATTGCTACCCGTCGATATGGCAGGTAGTGAAGACGTACCCTTATTCATTTAACCATCAGTGGAGTGAAGTTCTGAAATAGCCTTCCAAGGGGAACAGTAGGTGCAAAAAAACGAACTGGCTTCAAGTCTGAGCTTGATAAGTTTATGGAGGGGATGGGATGATGGGACTGCCTACAGTGGCATGTGGCCCATCAATGACTGCTAGTAGCAAATATCTCTAACAGCTGGAGTTGGGCCACTAGATGGGGAGGACCCCACTGTTTGGGGACCACTGGGTTAAAGGGAACTAATGGTACTTTCTTACCTTCCATGGATATGATGTGACATGGCAGGCCAGACCTTCAGCTAGTGTACACCGGCATTGCTCCATTGAAGTGTATAAAACTACACTGATTTACACCAGCTGAAGGTCTTACTCAGTATGTGTAAAGTGCTTCGAGATCTCAAACAAGAAATGCTTCTGAAAAGGATAGCCTCATATATATTGAATGTATCATAATCTTCCTGGAAATGCTAGATTTATTTACACGTGTTTGTGGAAGGGGGAGAGAACAGTGACTATATAACCATCAATTCATCAAAGTACTGTTCCACTCCAGTGCTGATGAGCCATGCAAATGCTTGCCAATAAATCTTTGATTTCAAGCAAGCAAGGTGAGGCTACTTTTCTTTATTGTCTGTAAATAAAATATAGCCGCTTTCAAGCATACAATTACCTATATTCACCGTCTGTTGATTTTTATTTTGTTTTAACTTGACCAAAAATGATAACTGCAAAATAGACACATTAGATCTGAAGCCAGGTACCCTCCCTCCGTGACTACTCTGGCAGTTCATGCAGGGAAGTAAAAGACCAGCGCTGATTGAGGGGCTAGTTCAGATTGCAGAGCCGTACTGTTTGATAGAACGAAAACGAGGCCTGTTAGGTCTGCATAGATGTCAGGCACAGGGAGTGGATCGGGAAATCTCCCAGGGAATGTTTCAATATGCTGCATGAGAGATTGCACTTGTCATAGATCAGCCTTTATAACAATGACACCTTTATTAGAAAAGAGGAGGAAAAAGGGTTGCAAAGTGCTTCCTTGCGTCTTTTTTTCTCTGACAATCTTTCTTTCCCACAAGGTTCTTATCTTCACTAGGAAATTCATTTGAGATCAGGGTCCTATTGTTCCTGGTGATGTAGACATCTAATGAGAGACAGCCCTGACCCTGAAATGCTAACAATAATAGACATGAGAGAAAATAGAGGCTCAGAGAGGTGGACTGACATGACCCAGGTCACCATCAAAGCCTGGAACGGACCCCAGATCTCCTAATTTGTTGTCTAGTCCCTTGTTCACTAGATGACCCTGCCAACTCAATGTCTAGTGAGCCACTTAATGGCATTATGCTGAGCAAGGAAAGGTCAGGCTCTGTATGCTAGCTACTGATGGGTTATGCCTTCCAGGCCTAGGGTTTAACCACAGCTATTCGGCTCCTTTCTGCACCTGAGATGTGCTTGCATGATCTAGATCAGGTATGCTTGTATACCATGGTTGGTCAGCCATGATCTGGGTCAGGTCACTAGTTTAATGGTTTGAACATGGTTGTTTCCTAGTGCAAACAAAGCCGTTGGATTTTCCACAGTTCAGTTCTATATATTGGGGGAGCTTTGCTTCAATTTGTCCCATTTCAGCACATGACCCCAAAATCAGGGCTTTTAAGAAAAACTCTCTTGAGTCTAGCTGGATAGAGTCCATTATGCAGCCCCTCTGCTAGTTCTGGCACCATTGATTTCCATCCTTCATCATCACATTGATTAATTAGAGGCCAGTGTGATGAGACAGTGCTAGCCAGAGTGATGGGATAATGGATAGTGGCATATTTCACCCTCACTGACTTGCAGTATCTTTGGAGCTTCTGTTTTTTCAGGTGAGAAGCATTGGGTGTATCCTTTGTTTTTCAGCTCTTTCGGGACATGGTCTGACTTTTTGTTTTGTGGCTGCATGGTGCCCAGCACAGTGGGATCCCAGTCTATGACTATGGCTCCTAGGTGTTACCATACTGCCAGTAAATAATTGCATGGACGGCCAGATTATCATACCCTCATGCACAAGACATAGCAGCATGCTTCATAAGAAATCCTCTTGACTTCTTGTGAAATAAAGAGGTAATCAATATGTATAAGGTTATTAGAATCCAGCCCAGACATAGCACTGTTCTCATCTCTCCTCCATTGATCCTCCCTGCCTTGCTGGATAGGTGACATGGTAGATCACACACTGTGACTAACGTGACTGGACCTTATTTAAATCTAACATGACTGGAGCTTATTTTTTCAAGGAGGAGGGACGGGGGGATGCAACTTGATAATAAGGAAGCTGGAAAGTCCTAGGCTAGGCCTACATTAGGAGCCCGTCCCAGTATAGCTGCACCAGTGTACTAGCCTATGAAGAATGCCTTGTGGGAATGCAGCTGATAGTGGCAAAATGGTGCTTTTGTTGGAATTATTTATCCCAGTGCAGTGTCTAATCTAGGGGGCTTTTGCCTTCACAGTTATATCAGTGAGAGCTCCGATCTCTTCATACCCCTTACTGAAAAAGCTATATTGTGTAGACAGAGCCCTGGTCACCAGTGCAATCCAACTCCTCTATTGACCTGCAGGATGTGACATGCAGGTTGCAAAGGCCAAATCTATTTCAGGCGATTCCTGTCAAGAGTGAGGAATGCCAGAGCCTGCTCTTGTGGAAATGGGTTGCGGAAGTGATGGCTGCTTTCAGCTTGTGTCATCGCTTGCCTTCAGTAGACAGACCCCCCCCCCCCCCGGTATAAGCTAGGGAAGATTGTCACTTTGTGAGGCAGTGCTACTGAGTTGTCAAATACTTAGGAAGCATCGCAATCAGCACTGAAGAAGGTTCAAAAGCTGTGTATCCTCATATAGCAGCAGCTGCTGGCATGTTTCAAGTACATAAAAGGTTGTTACAAGGAGGAGGGAGATAAATTGTTCTTCTTAACCTCTGAGGATAGGACAAGAAGCAATGGGCTTAAATTGCAGCAAGGGTGGTTTAGGTTGGATATTAGGAAAAACTTCCTAGCTGTCAGAGTGGTTAAGCACTGGAATAAATTGCCTAGGGAGGTTGTGGAATCTCCATCATTGTGGATTTTTAAGAGCAAGTTGGACAAATACCTGTCAGGGATAGTCTAGATAATACTTAGTCCTGCCTTGAGTCCAGGGGACTGGACTAGATGACCTGTCACGGTCCTTTCCAGTTCTATGATTCTATATTCAGTGCTCTCAGTGAAGACACGAGGGCATCAAGCATACTATGAACCTGTGGCTCGAGAGGGCTCTGGTTTTACCGACTCTGTGACTTGGCAGTGAAACATGGACACTGAGGAAGGCTGATGAGCACTGAATTGATGTTTACAGTGCTTGGGGCCTTTGTCAGCTGCTCCATATTAAGTGGCAGGATGAGATGAGCAATGAAGATATTAATAGCCTAACCCAGCAACCACCTCCTTCAGCACTACTTGTTTTTGACAACTTTCCTGATGTGTATATTTTATTAGGATGGATGACCAGGGAATATCATTACATGGCCATCAATCACATGAGCACCAAAAGCTTCAGTGGTATGATAAGATTGCCAGTGGCGGATGTTGACTGCACATCCAGACTTCCTTAAGGACCTAGCTATAGATGGATCCTGGAGGCACTAGATCTGCAAGGAGGCTACGTCCTTTGGGATTTGCTAGGATGATGATATAACTGAATTGTATACCTGCTTTAAGTGCAAAACTGAACTCAACCTGCAAGTGACCCTTCTATGACAAATAGTGCTGGTTTCAGTTGGCGGGGACTGGCTCAGACAATTTCTTCCATTGTGGCGACATAAATTCACATCTCCCAGGCTTTACTTTAAGGGTCAGACCATCAGTGAGTAGATTAGCCTAGCTCTATTGCAGTCAATATGAAGCTCAGTTGTCTGCTAGGACTAGCTCCACTGAAGTCAAGAGAGTTATATCAGCAGAAAGTTTGGCCCGTCACTTTGCGGTATGTGTGATGCCCAGCGATGCCCAGAAGTCACAGTTTTGGGGGACATCTCCCCAGCTTCATTTTTCTTTGTGAAATAGCTGGGAAAGTGCATAATTTTTTCATTAAAAATTCATTTTGGAGTGGCTGTGTTTCACAGCACATAATTAACCAAGTTCTCCTTCTCCATTAGCCATCCTCAGAGTTTGCAGGGATCTCACACATCTCTTTTACTCTTCATTTCACTCACTGTCAACCCTTTTGTAACTTGCTCTGGCATCTCTGGAGATGTAGGGAGCCAGAGCAGCAGCTGGTGCAACTCAGCCCCACTCTGCAGAAGTCAGTAGAGCTGTGCTGATTTACACCAGCTGAGGATCTGGCTCAGGTATTTAATCTGACAGCTGAAGGGAGAGGAAAGAGATAGCTTCCCTTTCTCTCCTACTATTCTCCTGTCCCCAAGATGCACATTTCTCAGCACGCCCCTTGGAAGGATGGTTTCTAGGGATGAGAAGGGACAACTAGACTCATGCCCCATGCAGTCCTCTGCCCCTCTGCTTAGACTAGCTACAAGAGAGACAATTACTGATCCATCCATAGGCTATATCTACTCTCCACACCAGTGCTAGAGGCATGTAGGCAAGTTGTAGCTTAGGGTGGCACTCACATGTTCCCACAATACCAGACATTCCAGTACTTCAGGGAATGGCATGGTCCACCCTGCTGGTGTGACTCCATTGCGTGACCTCACATGCACTGTGCCTGCAAGGTTACATTGTACGAGATAGAGGGGTGCTATCTGTATGAGTGCGCTGTTCCACCCATGTAGGTGTAACCTCACATGAACAGTGTTTTTGAGGTCACGCTGAAAGGGGGAAGGTGGCACACTCTTAAAAATGGTGTCCCCCATGCAATATCAGACAAAACCAGGCCCAGTTTTGACCCAGAGCCAGATAGGGGACAAACCACCCCAAAAGAGGATTGCCTGGGTCAAACCAGACAAGTGGTCTCCCTAGGGTAGCTACATGCCACCGTGAAAAGCAAGCTGTGTCAACACTGTGGTGTGTAGCTACACATGTCAGAGAAAGACTCCATCAGTGGGGCAGCAGCAAGATACTACACCGCTAAAAATAGTGTGTAGACAGGGAGACATGGCTTGGGAAAGTAGAGAGCCATGCAGGATACATATCCCCAGGCTTCAGGGGTGTCTTTACTCTACTTGCCTGAGTCACAACTCACCCATCTACACTGCTACTGATACCCATGCTAGGTATTACTAGACAGGTCGGTACTCTACATGCCACCGAAAGAAGTGTGCAATGTAGACATATCTATAGATTCAAAGGCGAGAAAGAACCATTATGATAATCTAGTCTGAGCTACTGGTGACACAGGCCAGAGAACTTCAGCCAGTGACTCCTGCCTCACTTCATCTCTCTGTGCCTCCATTTCCCCTTCTGTCAAAGGAGGCTAATGATACTTACCACCCTCATAAAATATTTATGGGAAAAGGCCTACCTCCAGGAACAGCTGTGTTCCTGCCCAGATGATCCACAGTTGAGCTTTGCCCTTTAAAATATCCCCAGCAGGTCTGTTAATACCCCAATGATAGGGCGGTTTACACCTTTGAGATCAGGTTCAGGTTTCCTGCAGACTCAGACAAACATTAATGCAAGGGTTTCTGTTCCTTTGACCTTTGGCAAGTTAGTATTGTAACTGTAAGTGTGGAGAGACTCAATTTTTTTCTTTTTAAATTTAATGTTGATTCAGGTTCATTTTTTTAACGGAGAGTCTGGAACCCAGCTGTGCAGTAAGTTCAAGAAGAAGAATTCTGCTGCAGTTCACACAGCCTCATAATCACTTTATAGATGGAATATGGCAGAAGAGTGACCTGATCCGTTGTAAACAGGTCATCAGCAACCCAACAGAGGGTGACAAAGTTAGTCACCGCTAAGTCCTTGGCTGAGGTATGATTTGAGGCAGTGTCTAGAGATAAGCTCTGTGATAAATGAAAGGATGGGGTAGCTCCCATTTATTAATACCGACATAGCCAGTTAGCTATAAAACCCCTGTTAGTGGCTGTTGTCTACTTGCTTTACCTGTAAAGGTTTAACAAGCCCACAGGTAAAAGAAAAGGAGTGGGCACCTGGCCAAAAGAGCCAATGTGAGGGTTAGAACTTTTTAAAATTGGGAAAAAACTTCCCTTTATTTGTGTGCTGTGGGAACAGGGAGCAGTTATGCTGTGAGAAGCTGAAAGCCAGGTATGAAAAACAATCAGATCATACCTAAGGATTGCTTATCTGAAACCCCACAAATGTAAGTAAATTAGGGAATGTCTAAGAAGACGTAATTAGGGTTATTTCTGTGTATTTCTTATTGGCTTGTGGATGCCTCTGTGCTGACCCCAAATGCTTTTTGTTTTGCTTATAACCTTTAAGCTCGACCTCAAGAAGGTTATTCTTGAAGTTTAAATTTTATAAGAGGGTTTTTTAAATCTTAGCAAAAGCCTAAGTTCCAGAGGTACATTCTTTCTGTTTGTTTTTAATAAAATTAACCCTTTTTAATAACAGTATTGGATTTTTGGTGTCCTAAGAGGTTTGTGCATATGTTTTAAAATTAACTGGTGGCAAAAGCTGATTTCCTTTGTTTTTCATTCTCAGATCTTCACCAGAGGGGTGAAAGGGCTTGAGGGTACCCAACAGGAAGGAATTCCCAAGTGCGCTTTTCTGGTTTCAAAGGGGTTTTCTTGTGTGGTGGCAGCATCTATTCATCCATGGTCAGAAAGAAGCTGTAACCTTGGGAGTTTAATACCAGCCTGGAGTGGCCACCATTAATTTTTTAAATCTTTGTGGGCCTCTACCTTCTGCACTCAAAGTGCCAAAGTGGGGAATCAGCCTTGACATGGTGCAGTGATGGGATAGGAGAGAGGCAAAGCTCTTGGAAATGAAACGCTTGGAGGCGGAAGTGGAGGAGAGGAGACAGGATAAGCGCTTGGGGGCAGAAATGCAGGTGAATCACCTGGAGATGAAATTAGAGCTAAAGCACTTAGAGCTGGAAAGGGCTAAGCTGGGTCCACCAGGTAACCCTAACAGTCCTTCTACAGGTACCATTCCCCATTTCAAGAAATTCCCCACGTACAAGGTAGGTGATGATACAGAGGCCTTAGAAAATTTTGAAAGAGCCTGACTTGGATACAACCTCCCTCCAGACCAGTATATGGTGGAGTTGAGACTGCAACTCAGTGGACCCTTACCAGAGGGGGCAGCTGAAATGCCTAAAGAACAAATGAACGGGTAAGAATTTTTTTTTAAAAAGGCCAGAATTAGAATGGGGCTAATATCCGAGCATGCCCAATGGTGGTTCAGAGCCCTAAGATGAAAACCAGAAGAGGCATTTTCCCAAAACACCTACCACATTTGTTAAATATTGGGATGCCTTGATATCAGGAGCAAATGATTAAATCTCTGGAAGATCTGTCTCTCCTAATGCAAATGGAGCAGTTCTTAGAGGGTGTTCCTGAGGAAATAGAAAGGTACATCCTAGATAGGAAGCCCAAAAGTGTAATCAAGTGCGGGAGAGTGAAACCAAATGGGTGGAAGAACCAAATGGAGAAGAAAAAAGATAGTAACAGTTGGTGCAGATACCAGAAGGGGCAACCTGAGATGACATCCCACCATCAGGGTCAGCCCAAAGCCCCATCTCTCAAGGAGGAGCCTACCACACAGCCAGGTAGACCCCAGATGCCATCTTGTCCCACCACCCCACTCTCCAACCACCCACCTCACCCCAGCCCACTGTCAGTTGGGCGATGCTTTCAATGTAATGAGCTGGGGCATGTGAAGGCCAGCTGCCCCAAGAGCAACAGCTGACTGTAACTCATCACCCCAGAATCCCACCAAGAGCCTTCAGGCCCAGATGTCTCCCAAATACTCCTAGAGCGAAGGGAAACTGTGAGTGTGGACAGGAGAAAGATTACTGTGTGGAGAGACACTAGAGCAGAGGTGTCAGCTATCCACCAATCCCTGGTGGACCCCAAACTCTTCGAACCAGAGGCCCAAGTGATGGTGCAACCCTTTAAGGTCAACTTTTTAACTTTCCGACAGCCAAGTTGCCTGATCAGTACAAGGACTGCTCAGGAATATGGACTTTTGCAGTCTATGATGATTATCCCATTCCCATGCTGCTGGAAGAAGACTTAACCAACCACGTGAGGCTAACAAAATGCATGGGGATAGTCACCTGCAGCCAGGCTAAACAGGCCTCTGCAACTAACTCCATTCTTGAGCCTCCTACAGGGACCCAGCCAGAGGTGGTGAAACCACACCCCAAACCAGAGTCTATAGCAGCAGTTGTAGATCCAGTTCCTGGGACCCAACCAGAACCAGCCCAAAGATCGGAACTGGCAGAGCAGTCCAACACCACCAGAGTCAGGGGAGTCAGGACCAAACGGGGGCACAAAGCCTGCACCAGCAGCAGCAAAACTGGTGCAAGAAGCTCAACCAGAGGCTGAAATACAACCTAGTGCACCAGCAGAGAGTGGTTCATAATCAATGGAGACAACCCCATCACCTGCATCCCTTCCAGTGGGACCAAGCCCAAGTCCACAACCCAGTGAGGAAATAATGTCTCCAGCATCAAGGGAGCAGTTCCAGGCAGAGCAGGAAGCAGATGAGAGCCTCAAGGGAGTTTGGACGGCAGCACAGAGCAACCCACTGCCTCTTAGCTCTTCCAATACCTTCAGGTTTGTTATAGAAAGAGGACTCTTATACAAGGAGACCCTTTCTGGTGGGCAGAAGGAGGACTGGCATCTTCAGAGACAGTTGGTAGTTCCAACTAAGTATAGGGAAAAGCTCTTAAGGTTAGCCCATGATCACCCTAGTGGCTATGCTGTGGTGAACAGAACCAAAGACTGTTTGGGGAAGTCAGTTCACTGGGAGGGAATGGGCAAGGATGTTCCTACCTATGTCCAGTCTTGTGAGGTATGCTAGAGGATAGGAAAGCCCCAAGACCAGGTCAAGGCCCCTCTCCAGCCAGTCCCCATAATGAGGTTCCTTTTCAGCGTGTAGCTGTGGATATTCTGTGTCCTTTCCCTAAGAAGACACCCAGAGGAAAGCTGTACATACTGACCTTCATGAATTTTGCCCCCTGATGACCGGAAGCAGTAGCCTTAGGCAATACCAGGGCTAAAAGCATAAGCCAGGCAATGGCAGGCATTTTTGCCAGGGTAGGCTGGCCCTCAGACATCCTTATTGATTTGGGAACTAACTTCCTGGCAGGGACCATTAAACATCTTTGGGAAACTCATGGGGTGAACCACTTGGTTGCCACTCCTTACCACCACCAAACAAATGGCTTAGTGGAGAAGTTTAATGGGACTTTGGGGGCCATGATACGTAAATTCGTGAAGGACCACTCCAATGACTGGGTGTTATAGTAGGTCATCTTTGCCTACAGGGCTGCATCACATCTCAGTTTGGGGTTTTCACACTTTCAACTTGTATATGGCCACAAAGTTAAGGGGCCATTAAAGTTGGTGAAGCAGCAATGGGAGAGGGTTACATCTTCTCTGAGAACTAACATTCTGGACTTTCTAACCAACCTGCAAAACACCCTCAAGGACTCTTTAGCCCTTGCTCGAGAAAACCTACAGGATGCTCAACAAGAGCAAAAGGCCTGGTATGATAAACATGCCATAGAGCGTTCCTTCAGCATAGGTGACCAAGTCATGCTCCTGAAAGTGCTCCAGGCCAATAAGACGTAAGCATCATGGGAGGGGCTATTTATGGTCCAAGAGTGCCTGGGAGCTGTTAATTGCCTATAGCGTTTCCAGACCCTACCCTAAAACCTAAAGTATACCATATGAATTCTCTAAAGTCCTTTTATTTCTGAGAAATCAATGTTATCCAGTTTACAGCCCAGGAGACAGATGGCACTGAGTGACCTGAAGGAGTCTACTAAGAAGGAAAAAGCAACTGTGGCATAGAAGAGGTGAGCCTTTCCATACCCTTGGGCGTAAGCATCTGTGCACCAGGAGCTGTGCACCAGCTTCACGTCAATGTTTTCAGCCACCCCAGGACAGACTGAATGGGCTTACCACTCCATTGACACAAGCAATGCTCTCCCAATTAGAGCCCAACCCTACCGAATGGCTCTGCAAGCCAAAACCACAATAGAAAGGGAGATCAAGAACATGTTACAGATGGGTGTAATCCGCCCCTCTGAGAGTGCATGTGCCTCTCCAATGGTTCTGGTTCCCAAACCAGATGGGGAAATACTCTTTTGTGTGGACTACAGTAAGCTAAATGCTGTAACTTACCAGACAACTATCCAATGCCATGCAGAGATGCCCAGTTAGTCTCCACCTTAGACTTTACTAAGGGGTACTGGCAAGTGCCGCTAGATGACCCAGCCAACGAAATGTCAGCCTTCATCACCCATTTAGGGCTGTATGAATTTAATGTGCTCCCTTTTGGACTGCGAAATGCACCTGCCACCTTCCAGAGACTGGTAGATAACCTTCTGGATGGATTTGGGGAATTTGCAGTGGCCTACCTTAACGATGTGGCTGTATTCTCAGATTCATGGACAGAACACTTGAAACCCCTCCAAGCTGTCTTCCAGTGCATAAGGGAGGCAGGATTAACTGTTAAGGCAAGAAAAAAAAAAGTCAAATAGACCTAAATAGGGTAACATACCTTGGACAGCAGATGGATCAAGGAACTATCAACCCCCTACAGACTAACAAAATACTATCCAAACTTGGCCTGTTCCTAAGTCAAAGAAGCAGGTCCAATCCTTTTTGGGCTTGACTGGGTATTACCAATTATTTGTACCACTCTACAGCCAAATTGCCACCCCACTGACAGACCTGACCAGGAAAAAACAGCCAAATGCAGTTCAGTGGACTGAGAAGTGTCAGAAAGCCTTTAACCATTGTGATGGAGCAAGGCCAGATGGCTACAGTAAAGTAGTGAGGAACAGGTATGTTAGCCCCAGGCTAAACAAATCCCTGGTACAATGGTAACCAAATAGCAGTGCTCCAGGTTAATCAAGACACCTGTGGCCAATTAAGATCTTTCTAGAAGGCAGTGGAGATAGCTACATTGATTGAGACACCTGAAGCCAATCAAGGGTTGGCTGGAACTAGGTAAAAGCCTCCCAGTTAGTCAGTGAGATGTACGTGTGAGGAGCTGGGAGCAAGAAGCTGAGAGTGAGAGGACGTGGTGCTGGAGGATTGAGGAGTACAAGCATTATCAGACAGCAGGAGGAAGGTCCTGTGCTGAGGATAAAGAAGGTGTTTGGAGAAGGCCATGGGGAAATAGCCCAGGGAGTTGCAGCTGTCATGCAGCTGTTACAGGAGACACTATAGACAGCTGAGATCCACAGGGCCCTGGACTGGAACCTGGAGTAGAGGGCGGGCCCGGGTTCCCCCCAAACCTCCCAACTCCTGCTCAGGACTGTGGGTTCCACCAGGTGAGCAAATCCGCCAATAAGCGTAGGACCCACCAAGGTAGAGGAGGAACTTAGTCACACCACCTTAAGGCGGTGCTATGTCTCACCCTCGTAACCACAGATGCATCTGAGTGCGGTGTAGGAGCAGTTTTAATGCAGGAAGGACCAGATCAACAATTCCATCCTGTTGTGTTTCTCAGCAAAAAACTTTCTGAGAGGGAAAGCCACTGGTTAGTCTCAGAAAAAGAATAATAAGACATTGTGTATGCTCTAGAGAAGCTATGCCCATATATTTGGGGACGGCATTTCCACCTGCAGACTGAACATGCTGCACTGAAATGGCTTCACATGTTCAAAGAGACTAACAAAAAACTTCTTTGGTGGATCTTAGCTCTTCAAGACTTTGATTTTGAAATACAACAAAGTGGCTGATACAATCTCCTGGGAAAGTTTCCTAGAATCAGTGGGTAAAAATGTCCCTGATTTCTAAGTCACTGTAGTCCTTAAAATGTGAAAAGTACTGTTTAGTTCTTCATGTAATTAGTAGTAAACTTAGAGGTACATGTATCTTATTAACTCTGTTTTTAAAATCTCCAGGCAGAAATCCCAGCCGATGTGGACCCAACTTGAACCACGGCACGTCTGTGATTTGGGAGGGGTGATAAATGAAAGTGGGGTAGCTCCCTTTTATGGCTAGCCAGCCAGACAGTTAGCTATAAAACCCATTAGTAGCAGTTCTCTACTTGCTTTACCTCTAAAGGGTTAACAAGCTCACAGGTAAAAGGAAAGGAGTGGGCACCTGACCAAAAGAGCAATGTTTCTTTGTTTGTTTTTAATAAAATTTACCATTTTTTTAAGAACGACCCTACTGGGTCAGACCTATGGTCCATCTAGCCCAGTATCCTGTTTTCTAAGAGTGGTCAATGCCAGGTGCCCCAGAGTGAATCAACAGGTAATCATCAAGTGATCCATCCCCTGTCGCTTATTCCCAGATTCTGGCAAACAGAGGCTAGGGACACCATTCCTGCCCATCCTGGCTAATAGCCATTGATAGACCTAAGAACATTATTGGATTTTTGGCATTGTAAGAGGTTTGTGCATATGTTGTTTAATCAGTTGTTGACACTAGCTAATTTTCTTTGTTTTTCTTTCTCAGCTCTTCCCCAGAGGGGAGGTGAAAGAGCTTGAGGGTATCCCACAGGAAGGAATTCCCAAGTGCGCCTTTCTGGTTTCAAAGGCGTTTTCTGCACTTAGGTGGTGGCAGCATCTACCCATCCAAGGTCAGAGAGAAGCTTTAAACTTGGGGGTTTAATATCAGCCTGGAGTGGCCAGTATTAATTTTTTAAATCTTTGCAGGCCCCCACCTTCTGCACTCGAAGTGCCAGAGTGGGGAATCAGCCTTGACAAGCTGTTATAGAATGTCCTTTGTAGGGATCCATACTCACAAACCCTTTGTGATGAGTGACCTCATATCCCTATGACATCGTGGCAACTATTAGCAACCAGCTCAGTCTCTTTCTGCTCTTGAGGAAGCACCACCTCTACAGGACTCTTAGAGTGGGCAGAGACAGGACAAGCTTTTTTAAAAAAACCCACACTTAAAAAAACGTGCTACAAAAACCCCAACTTGTTTGGTTTGGTTTCAAATACCCACCTGTCTTGCAGGGCTCTGGTGGGAATTGCCAAGGGCAGGTGGAAAGGGCTATGGAAACCATCTCCCCACATGTGAGAGTCTCACTAATCAAATCTCTCTCATCTCTGCTGGTAAGTGCATCCTTCCCTGTTCAAGTGGACTTCCATCCCAGAGTATAGATCCACAGCCCAGGAAGATTAATGGAAAGATTCCCTTTGACCTCAGTGGCAGTTGGAGCAAGCCCCAGAAAACCAGCCATGGTGCCTCTAATAAAGATAGTTTAATAAAAGCATATAAAGGCAACGGGCTGCCTCCAGAGCAATATTTGTCTCAGCCTCAGGGCCGGTCAAGGATGTTTCACACCCTAGGCGAAACTTCCACCTTGCACCCTCCCCCATCCCCAAGCCCCTGCTCTGAGGTGCCCCACAGCCCCCGCGGCAGCTCTCCACCCTGAGGTGCCCCCCCGTGGCAGCTCCCCACCCTCTGCCCTGAGGCACCCCTCCGCCCCAGCTCATCCCTGCTCTGCCTCCTCCCCGAGCACACCGTTGCTGCTTCACTTCTCCCGCTTCCCAGGCTTGCGGTGCCAATCAGCTTAGGCGCCACAAGCCTGGGAGGCAGGAGAAGTGAAGCAGCCACTGTGTGCTTGAGGAGGAGGTGGGGCAGGGGTGAGCTGGGGCTGGGAGTTCCCCTGCGTGCCACCCCCCCTTAATTGCTGCAGGCGGCCCTCCCCGTGCTCTCCTACCCTAGCTCCCTCTGCCTAAATGCCGGTGGCAACCAGCGCGGCCAAAGATCTGGCCGCCACGGTCGCTGCCGAAGAAAAAGCCACCCCCCAAATCCTAGTGCCCTAGGCGACTGCCTAGGTCACCTAAATGGTTGCAACAGCCCTGCTCAGCCTGAGACAAACAACTGCTTGCTTTGCCCTCAAGTTCCTGTATCATCAAGATATTTGGACTCTCTTGGACAGTCAGCAGGGAGGGCTATGCAGGGTGGGCATTGTGTGCCCCAGACCTGAGACAGGGTCTCCAGCTGCAGCAAAGAAGCACTCAGGCTGGGCACAAAGGTGGCGTCAAGACTCCTGTATCCTCCCACAATCCTGAGGCCATACTGGTGCCAGGCTGGACCCTTCCACCACTGTAAGAGAGATATTTGGACAGTTTCCTGTCTTGAAAATAGAGTTCACAAGCCTATTAAGAGGAACCTTGGAAGAATTGAGGTAGAATGTATTTCCATCACTAATATTTTCTATATGGAACCCCATACCTCTTGAACTCACAGCATGAGCTTAAAGCCAACATGCTGGGGATTGAACCAGGGACCTCCAGAACTAAAAGCATAAATGGCTAGAGTTGGAGCTAAGGCTATAACAGACTCTCATCCTGAAGGCAGTCAGAAGACTTTATAAATTCTTGATGAGACAAGCTTTACAGTCACTTTACCCACTACTAAAGTGCAGCCATCTCTGGGGTGAAACATAGCAGCTGTTTAATAGCACAGAGCACCAGTACATAGCAATTTAGGCCAAGACATGAAGGATAATAACTTTCCAGTTGAAGTGCACAGAGCATTAGGTAAGCACAGTGCAATTGCCTAAGAGGGAATTTGACCAGGATGCTGGGCACCAATTCTGGAATTTTCCCTGAGTGTTTAACATCCATAGCAGGAGGGACCTGGAGTAGATATCTCCCTGGCTTTAAGAGATTTTTAAGGCCAAATGGGCCCCCTGTGCTCACCTAATTCTTGATTTGAGTTAATTCTGAGATCTCTTTCTGTCTCCAGAGGATGAAGAAGATGCCTATCGACAAGGCTGAGTGGGAAGGATATTTTGATGAGAGTGGCCACCTGGTGAAATCTCGGGATTTTATTTCATCCAACATCCTGGACAGGGTGAGCAGGGTCTGCTCTCAAATGTGACAGTCAACAGGGAGGGCTATGCAGGGTGGGCATTGTGTGCCCCAGACCTGAGGCAGGGTCTCCAGCTGCATCAAAGAAGCACTCAGTCTGGGCACAAAGGTGGCATCAAGACTCCTGTATCCTCCCACAATCCTGAGGCCATACTGGTGCCAGGCTGGACCCTTCCACCAATGTAAGCGAGAGCAGTCTGCTGTCAATACAATCCCCCTTCAACACATCTTTTCCCCAGGCCATAGCCTCTGCAGCTGGTACAGGGAAGGATGATATAGAAGGAACTACACTGGCTCTGTGCCAGCCACACTTCTCCCTAGGCAAGGAGCATCCTCCAGAGGGAGGCATGAACCTTCTCCTTCACAAGGAAGGATCTGGTGTTATTTCAGCAACACCAAACTCCATACAGGGATTAAGAGGAGATTAAGGCTCATTTCAGGACAGCTAATCCATCTGAAGGGTTGGTGACATCCGCTGGCCATCAGACCTTAGAGGTACCACATGCTGAGGTTGTTATGATGATTTGGAATCCAAGCATTTTTTAGAAGAAATGTCGTTGATCTTTTCAACTTTGTGCATCACTGGACAAAAAAATCACTGTGAAAAATATTAAATTTTCACTGGTTTCCCAGTAAAACACAGGAATTCCTGGCTGACTCCAATATAGCCATTATGCTTATTTGGCTTTTGCATTTTGGAGTTTGTTTACAAATGACTCACTTTTCCCAGTGAGAGAGAACAGATTTTATCACAAAATAACCTGTTTTTTAAAAACCAGTAAAAATAGCTTTTAATTTTCATCAAAGCAGCCATGGAAACCTGAGTTGACTCTGGACAACCTGGCACCTTTTCAGAGAACTGTGACAATGTCCTAGTTCCCCTTCAGCTTTGCCAGGAATGAGAAATCTTAGTGCTCAGCCCTAAATGCAGGTAGTTAGATCTGGTGCTGGCTCCTGCAGACACTATCTTCCCTTGCACAACTCCACTGACCTCAGTTAACTTGCACAATATCTGAGGTCTGCATATTTTGCGTTTTGTTTTCCTTGTGCCTGTGCTGTAAGATTTCACGTTGCGACTCAAAAAATCACCATTGCAGTGCTCTGAGCTTCTGGCTATTCTGTGCCCAGAGAAAGGTTATGGCTCGGTCTGTCAATTAGTCACAGTTAACTCACGCAATTAACTCAAAAAATTAATTGTGATTTAAAAAATTAATTGCGAATAATTGCACTGTTAAATTTCAATTGGTATTCTTTTTTTTATTAAATATTTTTGGATGTTTTTCTACATTTTCAAATATATTGATTTCTATTACAACACAGAATACAAAGTGTACACTGCTTACTTTATATTATTTTTATTACAAATATTTGCACTGTAAAAATGATAAACACAAAAATAGTATTTTTAAATTCACCTCTTACAAGTACTGTATTGCGATCTCTTTATCGTAAAAGTGTAACTTACAAATGTAGATTTTTTTTATTACATGATTGCACTCAAAAACAAAACAATGTATAACTTCAGAGCCTAGTCCTACTCAGTCCTACTTCTTTTTCAGCCAGTCACTAAGACAAACAAGTTTGTTTACATTTACAGGAGATAATGCTGCCTGCTTCTTATTTACAGTGTTACCTGAATGTGAAAACAGGTGTTCACATGGCACTTTTGCAGCCAGTGTTGCAAGGTCTTTAATGCCAAATATGCTAAATATTCATATGCCCCTTCATGCTTCAGCCACCATTCCAGAGGACATGATTCCATGCTAAAGACACTCGTTAAAAAAATAATGCATTAATTAAATTCGTGACTGAACTCCTTGAGGAATAATTGTATGTCTCCTGTTCTGTTTTACCTGCATTCTGCCATATATTTCATGTTACTGTAGACTCAGATAATGACCCAGCATATGTTGATTTTAAGAACACTTTCATAGCAGATTTGACAAACTGCAAAGAAGGTACCAATGTGAGATTTCTAAAAATAGCTACAGCACTCAACCCAAGGTTTAAGAATCTGAAGTGCCATCCAAAATTTGAGAGGGAAGAGGTGTGCTGCATGCTTTCAGAAGAGTTAAAAGAGCAATACTCCAATGCACAGGGCTGGCTCCAGGCACCAGCGCAGCAAGCAGGTGCTTGGGGTGGCCAAAGGAAAGGAGCAGCAGGTCCGGCTCTTCGGCAACAATTCAGTGGCGGGTCCCTCAGTTCCTCTCAGAGGGAAGGACCTGCTGCTGAACTGCCACCGAAAAATGAAGCAGTGGTGGTTGAGCTGCCACCGAAGTGCTGCCGATTGTGACTTTTTAATTATTTTTCCCCCCCTGCTTGGGGAGGCAAAAACACTGGAGCTGGCCCTGCCAATGCAGAAACTACAGAACCCAAACCACCAAAAATGAAAATCAACCTTCTGGCATCTGACTCAGATAATGAAAATGAACATATGTTGGTCCATTCTGCTTTGGATCATTATCAAGCAGAACCTGTCATCCGCATGGATGCATGTCCTCTGGAATGGAGGGACATATGAATCTTTAGGTCATCTGGCACGTAAATATCTTTCAACACCGTGATTGGCTGAAGTAGGACTGAGTGGACTTGTAGGCTCTAAAGTTTTACATTGTTTAATTTTTGAATGAAGTTATTTTTGTACATAATTCTACATTTTTTAAGTTCAACTTTCATGATAAAGAGATTGCATTACTGTACTTGTATTAAGTGAATTGAAAAATACTATTTCTTTTATTTTTACAGTGCAAATATTTGTAATAAAAAATAAAGTGAGCACTGTACACTTTGTATTCTGTGTTGTAATTGAAATCAATATATTTGAAAATGTAGAAAACATCCAAAAATATTTAAATAAATGGCATTCTATTATTGTTTTTAAACAGCACAAATAATCATTATTAATTGTTGTATTCATGCGATTAATTACAATTAATTTTTTCAACCTCTTGACAACCCTAGTTATGGTTAAAGCCAATTGGAAAATGCCAATTATTTGTCATGGGAAATTTTAAAAAGATTTGTTTTGAAATTTCCTGTAAAAATGTTTCAGTTTTGTTGATGAAAGAACTGAGAGTAAAAACCAAGAAACTTTTGAGTTTTACACCACCATTTTCAGTAAGAACAATCAGTAACAACTTACCTAGGATTTTGCTTGTATACCAGAGTTGTTTAAACTCATTCCCTCCCCCCTTAAAATTATTTTTTTTAAATTAAAAAAATCAGGCCAAAATCAAATTCAATTTTTTTGCTAAAACTCTGTTTTCATCAAAAAGATGTTTTCCATCCAAAAAACGTTTTGACCTAAAAATGATGACCATCTCACTTTATGGCCAAATACCAAGACATGAGGACTAAGGAAATATTCAGAAGTTTGAGACTGCAGAACTTCCCCTGGGAAGTGGGTGCCCAACTGCCCTTTGTGCCAATAAAAGCCCCCTGTATTCATCATGTCATTCCTTTCAGGGTCTGGATCCAGCAGTGAGATCAGAGGCATGGAAGTTTCTTACCGGCTACTACTCCTGGAGGAGCTCGCATGATGAGAGGCTGACTGTTGACAGTGTGAGAAGGTATGGATCTATCTGTTTGTAGTGTCCTTCTATATCGGGCTCCAGAAGGTATACAGGTGAAGCCAGTAGTTTCACAGGCAGCCCTGAAGATCTGATGATGATGCAGATTATGGTAGAATCTGTGAACCCCGTGCAAGGATCAAGGCCCCATTGTGCTGGGAGCTCTGCAAACAGAAAGCAAAGAAGGGAGCTCACAGTCCACTTGTCCAAGAGGGCACCACAGGAAGATGAGACAGACACTCCAGGGTGAATGGGTTGGGAGAAAGAGATATTACAATTGAGCAGAAACCCATCTGTCCCAGCTTGCCACTTGCCAACCCAGTGCACCTCGATGAAGGCTAAGCATCATGGTGGGTTCTTCAGGGGGATTTAACAGGGTAAGGTGGTGGCTTTGCAGATACTGCTGGGCCATGCATAACTCAGCTTTGAATACGGTAGAACAGATTTAATTAAAACAGGTTCTTAATCTGGTGACAAAAGTCAAGACCCTCATTGTCCACAGGTACCAGCCCCAAGGGTGTGATCCCACAGCATCTGTGCTGAGCTTCTCTTTTGGTTTCTTCCTTTCCAGCTTCATGCCTGCTCCAGCTTACACTCTGTTTTCCATGGGCCTCCTATGGTCCTTGGAAAACAGACCAACTGTAGTACTGAGCATTCCAACTATGTCACTGAGTCACCTGCTATGCTATGGCCTGGTACAGCCCCAATGCCAGCTTTGCACTGGCTCGGGAGGGAAAGTTCTGAGATCCTTTTCTGTCCCTTTGAAGCTGAGTGGTACGGAATGGCCTTGGCATTAATGAGATGTACGTTCTAGCTGTTTTAATAACAGGCTCAGTGGCTCCATTGCAGTTGCATGGTAGATTTTGCACCTTTCCATGCACTCATGACCATTACTTTGTAGAGGTCACACATGTATTGGGTAGAAACAGGTGCAGCAACTGTGCCTCGGTGGGAATGTGAACACATCTGAGGTCAAGCCTTAGGGGTCAGATCCTGCAGCAGTCTGTCCCTGAAACCCTACTGACATCACAAGTTGCTCCCCAGATGACCTCCAGCTGTCAGCTTCTATGCATCTCAGTTTGTTTCCAGAATCCTCTGGTCATTAACACTTGCCTTTAAAGAGACCAGAGGAAAAAGCCTAAATGTGCAAGCAGAGCATAGGGCTAAAATGTTGACATTGCTCCATGGAACTGCAGGTGAGCTCTGCCAAGGGAAATGAGGGTGGGGAAGGAGTTATTACTGTAGCAGAAGAATAACAATAAATGAATGGAAGAGACATCTAGATTTCCACACTGTGACTGGGTCAGCAATAGCAGCGAGCAAACCCAGGACCTCTGCTGCATGTGTGACCAGCCACGAGTGGGGCGGACAGAGTGCCACTCTGAAAGGGTAGGGACAGTTACCATTGAAGATGGCTCCCCAGCAGGAGGTGTGATTAGAAGAAGGTGGGGAGGGGCTAGTGGCTTGTCTTCCTATGGTGACCCAGCTTTGGGTCTAACTTCACTGCATGCCGCAGTTACCTTTAGAATTTCTATTTTGAAACATTTTCTGGAGCCTTCCCTTTTCCCTGCCAAACTGTAACTGCTACGTGGAGAACCCTGGCCTTCCACTCAGATTGCTAGGGTGCAGGGCCGGCTTTAGGCCAATTCAACCGATTCCTCTGAGTCAGGCCCCGCGCCTAAGAGGTGCCCGCAGCTGTCCACTCCGCCCCCAGCCCCAGCTCACTTCCTTCTCCACCCCCTTCCCCACCCCCTCCCCTGCTTCCTGCAAATCAGATATTCGCAGGAAGCCTGGAAACAAGCAGGGGCAGGTAAGCTGGGGCGGGGGGCTGTGAGGAGGGTTCCAGGGAGGCCTGTCGTGGCCCAGTCTGGCCCTGGCTGAATGCCCCCAGCCCCAGCCCAGTCCTGGCCCCAGCCCTGGCCCCGGCCGAGCGGCTCCAGGCAGCGCGGTAAGGGGGCAGGGAGCAGGGAGGGGGTGTTGGAAGAGGGCAGGGGAGTTTGGGAGATTGTGGTGGGGGTGGATAGGGGTGGGGTGGTCAGAGGGCAGGGAACAGGTGGATTGAATGGGGGCAAGGGTCCTGGCGGGGCAGTCAGGAAGGAGCAGGGGTTGGATGGGGTGGCGGGGGGCAGTCAGGGGCAGGGATTCCAGGGGCGGTCAGGGGACAAGGAAGAGGGGTGGTTGGATGGAGCAGGGTCCTGGGGGGCCATCAGGAATGAGAGGAGGGGTTTGATGGGGTGGCAGGGGGCAGTCTGCGGACAGGGAAGGGGGGTGGATGGGGCGGGGTCCCCGGGGGGGAGGGCATCAAGAACTTTGGGGGGGGTTAACATGCATCCGCGTATATTACGCAATGTACGTAATATATAATTTTGTTATTATTTATATAGTTATGGAAAGTAAATAATACATGGAAGAAATGAAAGGGGGTTTTTTACATGTATTTTTTTTTTAGTCATCCCTGCCGAAAATGTTCGAATTGGGCCCCTCACTTCCTAAAGCCAGCCCTGCATGCCAGAGCACCTAAGAACTTCACAGTGATGGCTGGGAGAGAGTCCAGCAGCCACTTTGTTATCAATGTAATAGTAAATATTAATATAGTGCTATCACCCCTTTGTACTGGGTGCTGTACAAATGTAGAAGAGAGACAATTCCTGACCTGCTGTCTATAATCTAAAAGACTGACTTTCAGAACACTATTCTGCTAGATACCAGCTGAGCATAAGGCCCCAGATCTTCCTGCTCCTAAAGCACAGCCTTTTAGCTCTTGAGCCAATGGAAAATCTCTATCAGTTGTTAGCAGTATAGGACTTATGATGTGTAAACTGTGCATTCTGTCCTCCTCTTGTGGTGGCTGGGTCAGCTGGAGATTGATGAGCCTGCCACAGCAGTGTCTAGAAAAGACAGCTCTTTTAGCTCAGGATGTAGGGCTCCTATATTAAGATCCGGAGGTCCTGCATTCAATCGCCACTGCCAATGACCCACACAAAGCTGTCAGCACTACCAATATGAAGTTGGACAGGTTTGCAGAGGATAGTGGTGCGCATGCACGTGCCAGTTAGTTGGAATATTAGCTAGACAACCAAAATTAAAATCATGGTAAAATTGCTCATTTTTGGCAACCTAGTTGCAAAACTGGGGACAATCTCTAAATAAAACAGATCATCTCCCTCTTTCCTACCCCCCTGATTTCCTTCATTTACTGTGAATCTTCATTCACCAGGTTCTGATGGTGCAAAACTCTTACCAATCCCTTATAACATTATGTTCCATTCTTGCAGCGTGTTCTCAATAGCTACCTACCACATTCTTTCAGGAAAAGTTACCAGGCCTTGTGCAACATGTATGACAAGATCCAACCATTACTGGAGACAGAGCATAGGGACTTCATGCAGGTCCGCAGCTTCATCAGTAAGTTGTCAAAGGGGTTGAATTGGGTGTTTCCAGGGGCAGAGGAGCAGCGGGGCAGCAGATAGCTGAGTCAATGTGATTTGCCAGGTTGCTAGCCCCTTGTCACATGGATCTTCCTAAGCTCAAGTGATCACCCTTCACTGGAGATTCTGACTCAGATGGCTCCAGTACTATGATCTGTTTGCCTTTCAGAAGTCTAAGGACACCTGTAGTTTGATTTCATTCTTCTACCTGAGCACAAGCCTTACTCAGGAGAGATCAGCTTAACTTGAAAAAGCAGCAAAGAATCTTGTGGCACCTTATAGACTAACAGACATTTTGGAGCATGAGCTTTTGTGGCTGAGTACCCACTTCGTCAGATGCATGTAGTGGAAATTTCCAGGGGCAGGTATATATATGCAGGCAAGCTAGAGATAATGAGGTAGTTCAATCAGGGAGGATGAGGCCCTGTTCTAGCAGTTGAGGTGTGAAAACCAAGGGAGGAGAAACTGGTTTTGTAATTGGCAAGCCATTCACAGTCTTTTTTTAATCCTGAGCTGATGGTGTCAAATTTGCAGATGAACTGAAGCTCAGCAGTTTCTCTTTGAAGTCTGGTCCTGAAGTTTTTTTGCTGCAGGATGGCCACCTTAAGGTCTGCTATAGTGTGGCCAGGGAGGTTGAAGTGTTCTCCTACAGGTTTTTGTATATTGCCGTTCCTAATATCTGATTTGTGTCCATTTATCCTTTTCCGTAGCAACTGTCCAGCTTAACTTGGTGCATGATCATTTTCCATCTCGTCTGTTTAGCAGTATTGGACGTAACTTTATCTGGAGGCAAACCTCCAGGTGCAGTCAGGAATATTATTGTTATGATTCACTAGGTATCACTGTTCTTTCTGTGTCATTAATGATGTGGACTGCCGCCCTAAAACTGTTTGAGTGGGCACTGTACTGCCAGAAGCACTGCCTTTCAAATGAGATGTAAAACCAAGGTCCTGATCACTGATAGTAATTAAAAGTCCCATGATGCTATTGGGAAGAGCAGAAGTGTTAACCCTGGTGTCCTGGCCAAATTCCAACTCAAGTAATTACATCGCTGCTTACCTAAACTCCCCCCCCCACGTTCCACTTTGTGACATTCTTCTAGTCCTGAACTGCAGTATTTGATTGCTTGAGCTAATGAATTCCACATCTTTGCCTGGAGCCATCAGCATTTCAGAGATGGGTCAAGTGACCCAGGGAGAGAAAGTTATATAAAGAAAGATACTAAATAGAACTGTAGTACGAGAGAAACTAGGAATCTGGAAATCCCCTCAGGATCAATTGCTTGTGGATGAAAGGAACTACAAAAGTGATTAGCATTATTATATTCAGATTCCCATTTAGTCTTCTCCCAGTTGTACAACAAAGGGAATATTAAACGATACTGCAATCTTAATGTTACACT
This sequence comes from Gopherus evgoodei, assembly GCF_007399415.2. Classification (NCBI taxonomy): domain Eukaryota; kingdom Metazoa; phylum Chordata; order Testudines; family Testudinidae; genus Gopherus; species Gopherus evgoodei. The sequence goes on from NW_022060059.1 coordinate 63,930, forward strand.
GATTTGTAAGCTGCATAAATTAACCAGCTGAAACAGGAAGGAGCCTTAGCACCGAGGTAGGACTGGGTGGATACTTTAGAAGCAATTGATTCTCCATCCTGGTGGAGAGCCTTAGAAAAATCATAGAGTCATAAAATGCACCGGAAGGAATAAAGAGAGGTCATCTAGTGCAGCCCCCTGCATTGAGGCAGGACCAAGTAAACCTAGACCATCCCCAGATTTTTGTCCAACCTGTTCTTAAAAAACTCCATTGACAGGGATTCCACAATCTCCCTAAGCTCTGGAACAGAGCTTAACTCTCCTTACAGTTAGAAAGGTTTTCCTAATATCTAACCTAAATCTTCCTTGCTGCAGATTAAGCCCATTGCTTCTTGTCACAGAGAACAATTGATCCCCATCCTCTTTACAACAACCCTTAACATCTTTGCACACCGTTATTAGGTCCTCCTCAGCCTTCTTTTCTCAAGACTAAACATGACCAGGTTTTTTTTAACCTTTCCTTAGAGGTCAGGTCTTCAAAATCTTTTCTAATTTTTGTTGCTCTCCTGTGGATTCTTGCCAGTTTATTCACATCTTTCCTAAAGTTTGGTGAGCTGAGGCTTCACCAGTGCTGAGCAGATCAGGACAGTTGACTCCCATGTCTTATATACAACACTCCTGTTAATACACCCCAGAATGAAATAAGCCTTTTTCACAAGTGCATCACACTATTGACTCACATTCAATTTGTGATCCACTGTAACCCCCAGACCCTTTTCACCAGTACTAAAACCTAGACAATTATTCCCCTTGTATAGTTCTGCATTTGATTTTTCCTTCCTAAGTGAACTAGTTTGCACTTGTCTTTATTGAATTTCACCTTGTTTATTTCAGACCAATAATCTAATTTGTCAAGGTAGTTTTGGATTCTAATCCTTACTCCATGGTACTTGCAACCTCTCCCAGCTTTACGTTATCTGCAGATTTTATAAACATACTTTCTGTGACAGGCTGGGTCACGGAAACCCCCTTGGGACTGCCACCTGATGTGCTGGGACTACCTCTGAGCCTGTTTTCCCTGCCAGCTTGGGACTTCAGTACCCTATCTTGTTGAGCCAGACATGCTAGCCTGCTGCAAACACAGACCCAGGTCTGAACCACCTCTCCCAAAAGCTGCAGGCTTAACTGAAAACAGTTTAAGAAGTGCTCCTGTCTCTAGCACCCAGATACCCAGTTCCCAATGGGATCTAAGCTCCAAATAAATCCATTTTACTCTGTATAAAGCTTATACAGGGTAAACTCATAAATTGTCTGCCCTCAATAACACTGACAGAGAGATATGCACACCTGTTTGCTCCCTCAGGTATTAATACTTGCTCTGGGTTAATTAATAAGCAAAAAGTGATTTTATTAAATATAAAAAGTAGGATTTAAGTGGTTCCAAGTAATAACAGACAGAACAAAGTGAATTACCAATCAGAATAAAACAAAAACACATAAGTCTATACCCAGTACAGTAGGAAACTAAATGCAGGTAGATCTCACCCTCAGAGATGTTCCAATAAACTTCTTTCACAGACTAAAAGAACAGGAGTACTTGTGGCACCTTAAAGACTAACAAATGTATTTCAGCATGAAAGCTCATGCTGAAAAAAATTTGTTAGTCTCTAAGATGCCACAAGTACTCCTGTTCTTTTTGCGGATACAGACTAACACGGCTGTTACTCTGAAACCTTTCACAGACTAGACTCCTTCCTAGTCTGGGTCCAGGAATCACTAACTCCCCCGGAGTTACTGTCCTTTGTTCCAGTTTCTTTCAGGTATCTCTTTGAGGTGGAGAGGCTATCTTGTAAGCCAGTTGAAGACAAAATGGAGGGGTTTCCAAGGCCTTATGTAGTCTTTCTCAGTGTTTGTGAATGATTCAGATTTTTGCAGGCTGACGCCATTGTTTACATGTTAGTTTGAACATTCCCAGGAAAGCTCGGATGTGGATTAGTGTCTCCCAAAGTCCATTGTTAGTTAAGTACTCCCCATTACTTGAACAACCCCTTCACACTATGTTGACCAAAGCTGCCTTATGTACAGAAAACACTTTAAATACAAGCATAGAGCCAACGCTCATAACTTCAGATATAAAAATGATACATGCATACAAATAGGATGAATATATTCAGTAGATCATAACCTTTGCAAAGATATGTCACATGACATATTTAGCATAAAACATATTTCAGTTATCTCATATTTACACTCATAAGCATATTTCTATAAAGTATTATGAGGTGCAACGTCACACTCTCCACTCCATAATCCAAGTCATTAGTGAACATATTGAATAGCATCAAACCAAGGACTGTGGGACTCCACTAGATATGCTCTCCCAATTTAACAGCAAACCCCTGATAACTGTCATGCATTCAGCAGAATGTGTTTTTATTACCTTGACTCCAACTGAGTGTAAAAGAAATCACATTTTGCCTCTATGTGAACAGATATGCAGTTAAATAGTGGATACCAACAATTGTTTCTTCCAAGTTCAGTTGTGGTCCCAGTGCAACTCCCTGTTCAGCTTGGCTTAGAAAAAGTTGTGTTTTCCAACATTCCAAGGTCCTACTTTGCCACTCCCCCGGGCCACTTGCACCCAATCAGAAAGACCCACAGCCAGTAATTCTGGATGCAGAACACTGATTTAAAGTAACATACATTATCTGCCATTTGGTGAGTTATTAGCAGCAGTAGAAGTGTAGATTAGCAGCAGGTGGTGCTGCCACCTCCAGGTACTTGACCAATGTATTCTTCCCTCAGCAGTACATTTTGAGATTTGGATTTCACCTAGCAAAGAGTTTGCCTGTTTGAGCGGAATTTCTCTTTTCTTTATTTCTTGGTGACTGTTCTTGTTACTAAGGAGTTATAAGCCCACAGAGGTACATGCAGTACCGCAGCCTACTGAAATCCAACATTCATATTCAAGATGTAGCACTGCCAGCACGCTGGGACTAAGTGTGGACCTAGAATACCCTGCCTCCTATCAGCAGCTTTGAGATTCTTAGCTCAGAGCCCTTTCATACAGCTCACCTCACCACAACTGTTTTACCACAACATCCATTCTATCGTAGGCATTTCTAATACACCCATCCCTGGGGTCTCTGCACAGGCCAGTCACATACAGTAAGAGCATTGCAGGGGCCAGATTCTGCACTTTATTAATTTTCCACTCAGTGCAGTATGGAGGGGGAGCTGGTTATGGCTCCCTTATTCTTTGTCCAATCCTGGTGCAGGATAAAGCACTCCAGGCTAGCATCAGTCTTTCAAGGACTATTGGCCAGCTGATGATAGCCAGAGCATAATGTGATCTGGACACATCCCCTCCCCTTCCCTCTCTGAGCATGCCCCTGTCTGCCTTTGATATGCCCTCTGAGCCAGAAGGAGAGGGTGAAGCAGAAACCAGCTGTGCCAGCTGTATGCCCACTGAAGACTCTCCCTCCAGCCAGGGAAATCCTCAGCAGTGGAGATTGGGCCAGTTCCCACACCCAGATCAGTGCAAAGGGAACAGAGCCAGGCAAAGAACCTGTCTCAGTATGTCCAGTCATAATATCACATGCATTTCCTTGGATAGTTCTGCAGCTAGCAAACAAGTAGGAAATAAGGAGTCTGTAAGCTCCCCTTCACTTCAGGAGGGCTGCATGAGCTGAGCCAGCAATGCTGGGCGTCCTGCCCCCATAAGGGAAACATGTCTGTTTCTCCCGCAACAGACTCTGACCTGCAGAGACTGTACCTCCGAGATGCACAAGGCTATGCCATAGTGGACAAGAAACAGCTGGAGAAGATCCTTCTGCTAAGTTACGTATGCAACACGGATGCTGGTGAGTGCTGGGGCAGCGGCATACCTGGGCATTGACAAAGGATCCTTAGCATGTCTCTGAGGCTTACAGTGACCATACGTCCCGTTTTGGCTGGGATAGTCTCTTTTTTAAGCCCTGTCCAGGCCATCCCAACTTTTTTTCCAAAAGGTGGGCGTTTGTCCTGCTTGCTCTTGCTGACTTGATCAGTTGGCAAGAGCAAAATGGTCAAATGCCCTCTTTTGTCACAAAAGTGAGGTGCGATGCTGAGGGGGCAAGCGGAGATATCAGTCCCCTGCAGGGGGGAGGCATGGCTGGGGGAGGAAGCAGGTTCCAGAATTCCAGCATGTGTGGCCCCCCCGTAGGATTCCAGCAACAGGCAACAGCCTCCTGCGGGGACTGTGCTCCCCCCCGTCAGAGTTCCAGGGATGGACAACAGCCTGGTATGGGGGGAAGAGGAGTAGGGTTCCAGCAACTGGCATGAGCATGCAGGGGGGCCTCTGGTGAGCCACTGTGGGTGTCCCTGCCCCACCAGTGACCAACTAAGCTCCCACAATCTGCATTGAAAACACTTTTTCTTCTTCTGTGCAAGGGCAAATCTCCCAGGGTGTTAGGGAACTGTGCATTGTGCACTCATGCAGACTATGTCACAAAGAGGCCAAGGCTCACGTGGGTCACTGGAACTGAATTCCCCTGTCCCCACTAATGGTGAACCCTCCCAGTCAGAGTTGCGACCCAGGGGTGGAGTAGGGGTGGGGCTAGCAATGGCACTGCCCAAGCTATGGATAAACAAAGGACTTTGATCTCCACTACTGCCCATGTGACTCTTCCACAGGGCAGTGTGCCCCTGGATTAGATCCTGTGACCTGCACCCCATGCCTGTGTTTCATTCCCCTCTGATCTGTTCATTTCAGGAATTTGTTGCCCCTCCCTCACTTAAGAGGGTGGGGACTTTCATTGTCTTGGTGAGCTCCACCCACAAATCCCTGTTATTCAGTGGGAGGAGAGCTTCCATGAGCATGTTAACCTAATTCCCAGGGACATGTTGTTTCATGGTATGTTTCTGAACTGCTGCAGTAATTTGTTTGCACATATGTCTATCTGTACGCATGGGTGTGTGTCCATGTGTTCTCTCTCCTGGCAGAGTATCAGCAGGGGTTCCACGAGATGCTCCTGCTATTCCAGTTGCTGGTGGAGAAGGAACATGAGGTCTACTGGCTGTTTCAATTCTTCCTCCAGAAAACAGTAAGTCAGAGGGTTTGTAGGGCCCTGGCTTTGTGCCCTCACTGAGCCATCCAGTTGACCAGCCTGCAGCAACTCTTCCTGGAGGCAATCTGCCTGACCTGACTATCCACACTCAGCTATGGCAGAAACCTCAGAGAGAAGAGGGCCAGTCTGCCCCCTCCTGGTTTGCAAGCCCACCCACACATCCCCAGTGATAAGTCACCCAACTCAACTTTCCCTCCCAGCCACCCTGCGCCACCCATTGTATGACAAATGGCATGACTTGACCCATGTCACACCTACCAAGCCACGCTGAGCCAGCCCTGCAGGAGATGTCCAGGCTGCTGGTGGAAGCTGGATAGTTGGGGAGGTGGTTGCAACATCAGAAGACCTTGAACAGCAATTTGGCAAAACATCCCGGTCAGTCAGAATGAGAGGTGGGAGGGAATCAACTGTTAGCTCCTACTAACCCAATAGGCCAAACTTACCAGTACTGAAGCCAAGAGGCTCCTGGGTATTGTAGTGTGGCACCTTGTTGGATAAGGCCATCCCAGGAAAGCTGCAAAAAAATATCCAGTAAGATGCTGTCCTCACCATGACTTCCCACCATGCTTCTCAGGGCATTGCACCTCTCCAACTTGGCAAGCCACAGACAGCGCCTCCGGCTGTCTCAGAAAGATAGACCACCTTGGACACCATGCAAGCCAGGTGTCTTTAAGCACCATGCAAGCAGAGGTTATATCTAATGTATGTTTAACTCTAGACATATTAGTGCATGCTTACAGAAACAGAGAAACATAAGCAACAGTGTGGATGGAATTTGTGTCTAATGACTGGTCTGCCAGAGGGTAACAGCCTACTGCTGCTACCAGCTACTGAGAGTGTACCTTTTGCTTAAGCAATAGCGATCTATACTACAATTCAGAAGGTCCCAGATTGAAACCCAGTTGGTGACTCATGCAGGAACTTGTTTCGCATAGATCTTGGTAGTGTAAACCCTGGCCAGATCCATTCCTGGGGAAAGGCCAATGGAATTATGGGAAGGATGAATTTGGCTTCATGGATTTAACAGGAGGTTGTAGCCAATCTGGGCCATCTGTTCTCTTCCTGTCCTCCAAGTCTTCCTGCATTGTCTCTTCCAGGAGCACAGTTGTGTCGTGAACATTGGGGTTGGGAAAAATCTGATAATGCTGAAAGCTGTGATTGCATTTATGGATCCCATCTTTGCAAAGCACTTGGGTAAGTCCTGCTACTCTCCTTCTCCACCCAGGGAATCACAAAGCAAATGCTACTGGAGCTCAGGTGGTGTAATTTCCAGGTGTTGGAAGCAAAACAAAGGAACCATTTGCACACGTTTTGCCTAGTTCTGCCACATCTCATGTGAATGGAGTCTCAGGCCCTGAGCAGAGGTCCCACATCCTGGATTTCCTGGCACTGAAGCAGGATGGTGAATCTCAACCCTCCCCATCCACTTTTCCTGTCTTTCTCTGCCACAATCTTGTGAATTCACACGGATGGGTAGGGGGAGTGGTCCTCTGGCATTTCATAGAATCAGTAAGCTGTGGGGATGGAAGGGACCATGCAAAGTCATCAAGTCCAGCCCCTGTGCTGTGGCAGGACCAAGTAAACCAAGACCATCCCTGACAGGAATTTCTCTTTTAAGGCTCCTTTCCTGCACTGAGCTGTTCTTTCCTTAGACTAGAAAGGCCAGACCTGGCTTCCTTAGGGATCTACTAGTAGAAAATCAAAGCTCTTCCTTTCCCTCCAGGTCCTACAATGTACGTCCTTGCCACTTCCAGGACATTACATGAGTTTAACTAGGAAGCTTGAGAATGACTGGGGTTGCCAACACATCCCAGTTTCCATTGGACAGCTCCAATATTGACTCACATTCTACACGTCATGCGGATGGGTGATCGGAGTCTCGGCATCTTTTGGGGCCTGTGTAACATCCTCTTGTTACGACATAGCATGGAGTTGCCATGACGATGCCTTGACGTTGCACAGCAATAGCATCCCATTCTGTGACAATGTCACTACATGCTGATGCTGCATCGCCTGATGACGATGAGAGCTGGGAATACGGTGATGCAATGTCAAGGCGTTACAACAGGATGTTTGCTCTGGAGAACCAACTTTTAAAGGTGGCAACCCAACATGTACTGCAGCAAACAAAGCAACTGAGAAGAGTGCCCTAGTGTGAGGGTACGTCTTCACTACCCTCCGTATTGGCGGGTAGCAATCGATTGCTCGGGGATCAATATATCGTGTCTCATCTAGATGCGATATATCGATCCCCGAATGCACTTATATCGATTCCGTAACTCCACCAACCCGAACGGAGTTCCGTAATCGACAGGGGGAGCCACGGACATCGATCCCGTGCCATGAGGACGGTGAGTAATTCAATCTTAGATACTTCGACTACAGCTACGTTATTCACGTAGCTGAAGTTGCGTATCTAAGATCGATTTTCCCCCGTAGTGTAGACCAGCCCTCAGACTCTCTGACTTATACCTGCACAAGCTGGATGGTAAGGTGTGTCTCAGTCCCTGACCTGAGTTTGCTTTTCTCATCCTCCAGAAGGGAAGAGCAGGGTTGTGCAGTCACTGTTCCCTTGGTTTTGCCTCTTCTTTCAACAAGTCTTCAAATCCTTTGATGATGTCTGGAGACTGTGGGAGGTGAGAGCTTTCTGACATTCTCTGACTTTCCTGGTGCCTGGAGGCATGATGGATATCTGGCATTTGTGACTTTCCTTTCCCCCTACAAAGGGCAAAGATTCTCAGCCAGAGAGGCTGCCTGAGTGACTTGCCAGAGTGGATGTAACTCCAGGGCAATGAACTAATCACCCCTTGCAGCATTTCTGTGATTGAGGACTGATGACATGGCCCACTCCAGAGTGGGACTGGAAACTAAGGCTGGTCACAAATGTTCCCTCTAAATTGTTTTTTGATGGGTTTTTGTTAGCTTGTTTGTTTGTTTTTTTGACAGAAAAAAATCTTCATGAGAAGTGGCTGCTTTCCTTGGGAAATTTTGATTATTTTTGTTTGTTTGTTATTCTTGAAAAAACAATCTCCTGAAAGCTGAAATATTTCATAGATTCCAAAGCCAGAATGGACCACTGTAATAATCCAGTCTGACCTCCAGCCAGAGAACTTCCCCAAAATAATTCCTAGAGCAGTTTGATTTGGTAATACTGTCCTATTTTCTCATAGGAGTTGTAATTCTATTGCCTCTTGTATCCATTCTTCTCTAGGACCTCTATGAGTCTACATCCCTCATAATGCTCCATATCCAGGGATTCCCATTATGCACTACTTTTCCTCTTCAAGAGCGGAGATTGTGATGCTTCATGGGAGATGAAGTCTTCCTAGGAAGCCTGGCCTATAAAAAACTGTGGACTTTGACTTTGGAGTCCTGAGTTCTATTTTAGGCTTTTTCACTAGCCTGTTGGGTGACCTTGGGCAAGTCACAGACCCGCCCTGTGCCTCAGTTTCCCCATCTTTAAATGGGGGTAAGGATATTGCTCTCGTTTGTAAAGCACTTTGAGACATGCTGGTGAAAAGCACTTAGACAAGGTCTAGGAATGACGATGGTGATTTTTGAGACTGGGAGAATGAGGTAGCTCAATTACAGCTTCCATGAGGCATCGGCAGCAGCATTTCCAAATTGAAATATTTTGGGTTTCAGTTGAAAAATTTTGGTTTTTGCCAAAATTTTCTGTAAAATGAAACACCATTTCCTGACCAGTTGTGCTGAAAACTCCCAGTGATGGAGGGCTAGAGGGCTGAGCTGTGCAAACTTATCATAACCTGACACATGGGCTGAGAAATGTGTGACCCTTCGGGTGAGCTGATGCTGGGCTTTGATGGAACCTGAGCTAACTTATTTTCATAGCTCCAGGAGGAGCCATTGTGGTAATCTAGTCTGACCTCCTGAATCACACTGGCAGGAAAACCTTGCCCAGTGAGTCCAGCGTCAGTACAGAATGATCCTACTCTTCTTTTGCTCCCACAGCTGCAAGAGGCAGTTTCTTTTGGTATCTTCCAGCTGGACTGGGAGATGGGAATAATGGAAACATCACTAAACAGCACAGCATCTTGGGAGGTCCCTGGCTCAATTTTACAGGCCAGAGAGGTAGAGCCCTGCAAGGATACAAAAATGTGGATCTGCATCCACCAGGATCAACCTGCAATCAGATCTGAAATCCACTAGCCAACTTTTACCTGTATCTGCATCCACACCCACAGCAGCAAGCTGTCTCACAAGGGCTAGTGATGGGAGGGAGGGGCAGAGAATGTGGTGGGGTCAGGATTTTGCATGGAAGAGGCAGCATGATTGTGGTGACTGGGGATAAGGGGTAGTATGGGAGTGGGATCTTGAGGAGAAGGGTAGGGTTGCCAGGCATCTGGTTTTCAACTGGAACTCTTGCTCAAAAAGGGACCCTGGTGGCTCTCGTCAGCACTGCTGACCAGGCCACTAAAAGTGCCATCGGTGGCACAGAGGGGCTAAGGCAGGCCCCCTGCCTGCCCGGCGCTGCGCTGCTCTCGGAAGTGATTGGCATGTCCCTGTGGCCCCTAGGTGTAGGTGTAATCAGGGAAGCTTTGTGTGCTGCCCCAGGGAACTGTGGCCAATGGGAGCTGGGGGGCAGGGGCGGTGCCTGCGAGTGTGGACTGTGCACACCATGCAGATCTGCCTGGCCACCCCTGCACCTAAGAGCCAGACATGCCTGCTGCTTCTGGGAGCAGAAAGGAGCCAGGGCAGGCAGGGAGCCTGCCTTAGCCCTGCTGTACCACTGACCAGGAGCTGCCTCAGGTAAGCGCTGCCTGGCTGGAGCCTGCACCCTGAACCCCCTACCTCAGGTTGGAACCCCCTCCTGCACTCTAACTCCTTCCCAGACCCCACGCCCCCACCTGCACCCCATTCCCAGGTCAGAACACACTCTTGCACCCAAATACCCTCCCAGTAGCCCGCACCCCAAGCCCCTGCCCCAGCCATGAGCCCCCTGTCCTGCACCCAAACTCCCCCCCAGACATCCTAACCCCCTGCCCCAGCCCTGAGCCTCCTCTTGGAGCCTGCACCCCACACCCTCTCCCATACCCCAACCCCCTCCTCAGCCTGGAGTCCCCTCCCACACTCTGAACCCCTCTTTTATGGCCCCACCCTAGAGCTCGCACCCCCAGCTGGAGCCCTCACCCTGTCCTGCATCCCAACCACCCTGCCCTAGTCCAGTGAAAGTGAGTGAGGGTGGAGGAGAGCGAGTGATGGAGGGAAGGGGGCTGGGCCCTCAGAGAAGGGGCAGGGTAGGGGTGGGGCCTTGGGGAAGGGGCAGGGAAGGGGGCATGGCAAGGAAGTTCATTTTTGTGAAATCAGAAAGTTGGCAATCCTAGAAGGGCGGCGCAGAGGGGGTGGCTGGGGGGAAGGGGCGGCGCATCTGGTGCTGCTCCCCAGGGCCTTGTGAGCGATGGCACACCACAGCAACTCTGTTGCATCACAGAGGGTTGGAGGAGTGGGGCGCTGGAGCTGCTAGGCTGGGCTATGGTGGGAATGCTGGTGCTACCTGAGGGGCCCAAGCTGCTGGACAGGAAGTGTCACAGTGAGCGGGTGCTGGACAATCCTGACTCCAACCTGCTGCTCAGCCCCAGGCATTGGCTGCTGCCACCAGCCCAAGTGTGCCATGCCCATCAGACTACCCGAGTCAGATGCCGCAGGCCAGGCACCACCAGTGAGTACAGCCCTGCATGGTTGTATTTGCATCCATTCCACTATCTGCGGAGATGAAGTGAATGTCTGCAGATTTGCAGGGCTCTACAGAGAGGTTCAGATATTTTGAGTGAGCCTCTGAATCTGTGAGACTTTCTTGTGGTTTGCCCACTGGCAGTCTTCACTCATGTAATTCCCCTCAGTTTGAAAGATGACAACATCTAGTGCACTTCATCAATATCTCTTAAAGCTGCTCCCAAATGAGGTAAGGATCAGTACCTCAAATAGGGAAACTGAGACACAGAGACTTGTCCAAGACTCACCACAGGTTAGCCAGGGTTAGTACCCAGATGTCCTGAGTTCTAGCCCCGTGCCCTACACACTGGACAATGCTGCTTCATTGAAATCAGTAACTGCTGATTTACACCAGTTGAGAATTTGCCTACTGCCTTTACCCCAGTAGCTATCCAAAGCCCTGTGTGTGTGTCCAAATTCCAATGCTAAGGGATGATTGCTGCAGCAACAGGATTCTTGCCCCACCAAACCAAGCCACTCACTTAGTGTTCTCATTTCCCAGCCCTCTCCCCAGTGGTTTTCATGTGTCAATTGGTATTTGCACAGAGCTTTCTCTCCAGGCTCACCCTTCCTGCTGAGGTCTCAGGGCTGTGCCATGGAAGGGGAAATTCTGTCTGGGATGGGGAGAATGGTGTCTGAACACCCTGCGCAGACAATGCTGGAAATGAGATTATTTGGCCAAGTGAGTCTCCAAAAAGATACCAAAAGCCACTTTGCCCTTGGGCAAAGCCTAGAATCAGTTTACCCAGCAGCAAATGCAGCTCAGACCAAGTGGATGAGTTCATTGAAAGATGAACGACCAATATTGGTATATGGTTAATTTGCACTTGCTTAATATAGTGGAGTCTGCATGGACCCAGCAAGTCAGGGGGCTCTGTGCTGTTGGAGGTGCCATGTTTTGTCTGAGATATCAAGCCAAGGGCCTAGGCACTTGTTTTTGATAATGAGTCCCTACTATGTATTTTGCAAGAGGAGTAGCATTAACTCCAGTGTTGTTGGCCAAGATCAGGGCCCTATTTTGCTAGGCACTGTACATATAGCAGGAGACAGTACCTACGCCCTAAGAATGTATCCTCTAAATTGATTCCTGCTTTACACTCAGGTGGGAAGCTGAGGGTCAAAGAGGATAAGAGAATCTGTGGCAGAGGTGGGAATTGAAGCCAGCTCTTCTCAGTTGCATTCATGTGCCTAAACCACAAGCCCAACGCTCCAAATATATGCAGTCCCCCCACCTAAAATTGCTCCTGTAATTTCATGTGCAGCAACTGTTTCCTCCGTTTCCCCTATTTATTCGTGTAGTGTTGCTGCATGCTCTGAAATAACTGCCTTGTTCAATCACACAGATGACTGCCTTTGAATGGCAGATGACTCTGTGATCTCAAAGATATAGTCTATAAAAAGCTTTGGGATCCTCCAGCATAAAAGATGCTTAAGGCTGCTAGTTCCTCATGTTTGGTTCCTGAAACAAAAGGTTCAGATTCCTCTGGGTTTGGGTGGAGCACGGGAATCACCTCTGATGTTTTTCACTGATTCTGGCCCATGCTCTGTTTCTTCCAAGGTATTCCTAATGGGGATGCCCTGCAGAAATTTCCAAGTGATCGTGGCCTACACTATGCTGCAGAGTGTCAGAGACCAAATCCTCCACGAAAATATGGATGGAGATGACATTTTAATGGTGAGCCAGCCAGCAAGGAGCCTGGTGTGTAACACAGCTCTCCCCCACCCCCACCCCAGGAAATCAGTAGATGAGGGGGGAATGGGAGGCACTGCATTACCCCTTTGGGAGAGGGGTTCAATTCCAGCCCTTCTCAATAGCAGTAGAGGGTTGTTGCCATCAGGCTGCTGTTTGGTGCCCTGAGTGAGATGAGTTGATGGGTCTCAGGCCAGGTCCCAGTGGACAGTTAGCTACATCACCAGACATACCTTTCTGCATGGTATGGATCGGCCCCCTTGTTGGCAGAGGCCAAACAATTAATGTGGTTGAAAGGACACGCTCAGCCTGCTGAGATGGGCCTCCCTGCTCAGGGATAGGACATACTGGTAGGGAACACTGAGGGAAGCATGTTCTTCCATAGCATGAGCTCTGCCTGTTCTGGTTGCCATTCTCCAAAATAGTCAAGTGGAGCTTTTCTCAAATGTGAGTTCAGTGTTTTTAGTGGACATGAGCCCAAATATGAGCACAGGATCCTAAACCCCTGAGCTTTGGGAATGTTCAGACCAGGAGTCAGATCCAAAGTCTACAACTTGGTCCTATCCTGATATGCAGAACTTGAAGGAAGCTTGGCATCAGATCTGTTTCCTAGCCTGACCTTTGTGAAGAGGTCCCATTTCAATGTTCCAAGCTATAATTTCTGAGAGTGGATGGGGAAGGACAAAGGGGCAATTTTCAAATAAAAAGGGGAACTAAGAATCTAGATCCCTGATTCCTTCCAAATGCAGCAAATTAATTCTTCAAGTGGACTTATGAGTACAGATTTATTATAGGCAGAGCTAGTAGTGCTGCCTGGAGTTAAAGTTCTCCAACGCTTTCTTTTATATGGCCATGTTTACACTTGCTCATACATTTGCCTAACTGTAACTATTCTGGCTGAAATTTCCCATGCTAGGTGTCAGCCTCAGGCTGATTATTTTTTGAAAGTTCAGCAAAAGCTATTCAGACATTTCTGATAACAAGATTAGGGAAAGATACGTTGTTTTGCCCAAAAATTCTCACAACCATTTTGTTGGAGTTCTCCCCTCCTTTTCCCTTCTGCTTTGGGACTAGGACTTGAAATCTGGTGGTGGGGGGCGGGAAGCTCCTACTAAAAGAGGCAGGGGACCTGTGGAAAAAATAGTATGTGGTCATATAATTAAAGACTGTATCATAATGTATACACATAAGGGGAGCCCAATTAAGGGTGCCCAGAAACCTTAATTCTGGCTGTCATAAACAGATAGCTAAGGGTTAATGTCTCTTTCACCTGAAGCACCTGACCAGAGGACCAATCAGGAAACAGGATTTTTTCAACTCTGGGTGGAGGGTTTTTTGTGTGTGAGTCTTTTGTTCTGGGTCTTCTGCCTGAATCTCTCTCAGCTATGAGGAGGATTTTTCTATTTCCTGCTTTCTAATCTTATGTTTCCAAGTTGTGAGTACAAAGTTGGGTTTTTCTTTTGTATTTACATGTTTATAGTTGCTGGAGTGCTTTGATTTGTATTCTTTTTGAATAAGGCTGTTTATTCATATTTCTGTTAAGCAATTGACCCTGTATTTGTCACCTTAATACAGAGAGACCATTTGTATGTACTTTTCTTTCTTTTTTATATAAAGCTTTCTTTTAAGACCTGTTGGAGTTTTTCTTTAGTGAGGAACTCCAGGGAAAGTGAGTCTGTACTCACCAGGGAATTGGTGGGAGGAAGAAGTCAGGGGGACATCTGTGTGGGTTAGATGTACTAGCCTGACTTTGCATACCCTCTGGGTGAAGAGGGAAGTAATTCTGTTTTCCAGGACTGGGGAACAGGGAGGGTGGAGTCCCTCTGTTTAGACTCACGGAGTTTGCTTCTGTGTATCTCTCCAGGAACACCTGGAGGGGGGGAGAAGGGAAAAGGTTTATTTCCCTTTGTTGTGAAACTCAAGGGATTTGGGTCTGGGGGTCCCCAGGGAAGGTTTTTGGGGGGACCAGAGTGCCCCAAAACACTCTAATTTTTTGGGTGATGGCAGCAGTACCAGGTCCAAGCTGGTAACTAAGCTTGGAGGTTTTCATGCTAACCCTCATATTTTGGACGCTAAGGTCCAAATCTGGGACTAGGTTGTGACACTGGCCCATCCTAATGTTTGAGTACTTGACTTTGCAGTCTTAGTGTTCTTTTAATGTAGGTTTGCATGTGTAATATAGGATAGGTTCCCTGAAGGAAGTGTGGGGGAGGGATAGAAGTGATGGCTGTGTTCAGTATTCAAAGATTTGAAATACCAATAAAGAAAAAGGCTTGTTTGGATGATCAAAAAAGGAATAAATAGGAGTAATCATCAGATGAAAGCCAGCAAAGGAAAACATCAGAACGACTCTCCTGACAGTCAGATCTGTGAGGCTGTGGAGGAGCCTCCTATGGGGAATAGTAGGTATTCTGACACCTAATAGCTCTTTCCTGCCTCTCATTTCTAAGATTCCCTAATATGACCTTTTCATGATTGCCACTTCTTTTGACCCCACCCTCTAGTTTTGCAGTTGACAACCCTAAAATTTGCAGATGGTCTAAAAGATGAGGTGGTTCAGTTCAGTACCCATGAACATGGATGATTGTCTAAACCTCCTCCAGATTGTTCTGAACTCATTAGCTCTCCAAACATCTTCAGTGATCGGCATGTCCTGTTGAATGTGCATTACTTTTTATTAATATTACAGTAGGACCACTAGAAATTGGGGTCCTGTTGTGGTAGGCACAATAAGAGACACTCCCTGCCCAACAATCTAAACAGGCAAGGACCAGGAGGTGAAACAGAGGGACAGGGACTTGCCCAAGGTCACCCCACAGTCGATGGCAGAGCTGGTATAGAGACCCAGGTTTTTCATACAAAAATGCTGAGTTTTCTAAACTGAAACATTTGCAGGAAAGGGCCAGTTTCCACTGGACATTCAGTGGGAAGGTTTCTCAGGTCCAGGACAGGGCCGCCAGGGGGGCGAGGGCGGGGGACAAGTGAGGCAATTTGCCCCAGGCTCCACAGGTGTCCCCACGAGAGTTTTTCGGGGCCCCTGAAGCGGAGTCCTTCACTCGCTCTGGGGGTCCTGGAAAACTCTCGAGAGGCCCGGGCCCCCGGAGCTTCTTCCGCTCTGAGTCTTCGGCGGCAATTTGGTGGCAGGGGGTCCTTCCGCCCTGGGACCCACTGCCAAAGTGCCCCAAAGACCGGCGGCGGGGGGGTCCTTCCGCCCCGGGACCCGCCGCTGAAGTGCTGGGTCTTTGGAGGCAATTTGGCGGCGGGAGCAGGGACTGAAACCACAGTCTGTCACATCCCAGGGAATAGCCCCTGGGCTATTCTGGGGTGAGGCTCTGTCTCTCTGGTTCATCCTGATGTGGGACGAGATTTTTTTTTTTAATTTCAAAATTTTTCACAGGACAGGAAAATTGTTTCCTACTCAGCTCTACTCCTTAGGCCTTCGCCAGGCCTTAACCTCCATGGGACCAGGTCACCTCTCCCCATTGTAGAATGTGCCAAAGAGCTGCAGGGCAGAGTAGAGAGGAGAGTGCTGGGTATCATATCAGAGCAGTATCTCTCATGAGATTCCCAAACCCTGTCAGGGATGATCTTGGTTTACCTGGTCCTATCTTAATTCAGGTGGTTGGACTAGATGTCCCCTCAAGGTCCCTTTCAGCCCTGCATTGCTATGATTGTAATCCCTGGTGGGAAGTAGAAGGAGGGGGTGAAATAAAGAATGGGAAACGTGAAAATAAAAAAGTAAAGCAAATGTCAAAAATGCATAGTACTCAGACTTGGATGAAAATACAGGTAGCTCCTGGGAGGGAGCTGAGTCATCCAGTCCTAGCTGCCACATCAGATACCCCCTGCCCTGGTTAGAACATTCAGCAGACATACCATGGCAGCAGAGCCAAGTTTTGAGCAGTGGCAGGGTTCAGGGGTGATGGTGCCAGCTTTGGTGAAACCTATTGGCTTGAAAAAGTACTGCACATACAGCTAACGGCCACTGGGGGAGCAGCCTCCTGCCCCCTTTTTGCTCCACCCTGGTTGGTGCTGTCTCTGCTCTCCTTTCCCCCCCGTAGGTCTGCGGGAACATCATAGACCTGGATGCAGATGAACTGATCTCCAAAGCCTGCTCCACGTACAAACTGCTCATGGAACACAAGGACAAGGTAACGGACAGAGGCTTGTGCTGGCAGAATGGGAGCGCTGGGAGAATCATCTCATCAATGTCTTACCCAGCCCCTTTTCTCCACAGGTCCCAGATGAGCTGAAGGAGTTCTTCCTTCAGGGAGATCCATAGAGACAGAAGGGTTAGCAATAAATGTGTTTGTGACCCGGAGTGGACATCAGAGTCTGGCCCTGGCTGCTGTGCCATCCTGGCAATATAAACAGACCAAGGAATACCCCCTGTCCCCGGGGATCTATCAGTTTAGCGGTGGGGCAGAACTGACATAGGCAACTGCTGCTGGAGAGGAAAGGGCTGCAGCTGGAGCTCACTGGCAGCAAGCCCCCAGCAGGGGCTGCTCTTTTGTACACGCAGAGGGCCACCAACCCTAGACAAGCTTCGAATCTTGGAGGTGTGAGAATGGCATAAAGCCACCATAGTAATCCCTGGGGCTCCTGGGGCCATGCCCACCCCTCAGTGTGTGCACCCATGTGGCACCAGGCAGAATTGAACCTGCAGTTCAACCTGTCTCTCAGGCCCTGAGCCAAAGCCCCCTGGCATGAAGAGGACTTCCATTGCTGCAGCAGGCTGTGGCTCTGTGCTGTGTGAATGCCCCAGCAGAGCAGACAGATTGTAGCACTAGAAGGCGACTGAGGTTCGATTCTACTAGCCCCAGGTGCTGTTAGTAACCCAGGCAAACCAAGTGGTGGGCACCTCTATTAGAACCCTGCCCCTTGCCCTGAACCCGATGGGACCTGACTACGTGTCAGATCTAGGCAGAGGAAAATAGCTGGACCTTCTCGGGCTCAGATCGGTGTGGCAGCCCACTGTGGAGACAGCATGCCAAGGTGTGGCGGGACGCTCAGCACAGTGAGGCGGTGGCCGGCAGGAGGAGGGCACTCAGCCTTCAGTGCACATGGCTGCTGCCATTGGTTAACTCAACACACAGGAGGAGCAGAGATGTCCCAGGGCACAAGGCAGTGGCAGTGCTGACTCAGATTCAGGGGGAAGGATCAAGGTCAGGGTGGGTGGACTTGGGTCTGGTTTGGATCTGGATCAGGCCTATAAATTAGGCCCAAGCAGCCCAGTAACTTCTATTGGGTAAATAGGCAACTTGTAACCTTGCAAGTATCCCTTCAAAGACCAGGGCTTTCCAGCCCCCCAATCCCGTTTCTTCCGTCTGTTTGGGCAGCTTTCCTTCACCCCAGGGCACCACTGGGATCCTGTGCTGTTTGCACTGGGTTCCCAGTAAGATGCAGCAGCTTTTCTGGCTGTGCAGCCTTCTCCTAGCTGGCACAAAACCCTAGCCAAGCTCCCTGCTGTAGTGCCTGGGAAAGGAGGGGGCTGGTAGCTCCCCCTACAGAGCACTCTCATACAGAATACTGGTGCCCCTGGATCAAGAAAACTAGGGTTGGAAGGTCATCTAATCCAATTCCCTGCTCAAAGCAGGACCAACGCCAACTCACCAACTAAATCATCCCAGCCAGGGCTTTGTCAAGCTGGGCCTTAAAAACCTCTAAGGATGGAGATTCCACCACCTCCCTAGGTAACCCATTCCAGTGCTACACCACCCTCTTAGTGAAATAGTTTTTCCTAATATCCAACCTAGACCTCCCCCACTGCAACCTGAGACCATTGCCTTGTTCTGTCATCTGCCACCACTGAGAACAGCCTAGCTCCATCCTCTTTGGAACCACCCTTCAGGTAGTTGAAGGCTGCTACCAAATCCCCCCGACACTCGTCTCTTCTGCAGACTAAATAACCCCAGTTCCCTCAGCCTCTCCTCATAAGTCATGTGCCCCAGCCCCCTAATCATTTTCGTTGCCCTCCACTAGACTCTCTCAAATTTTTCATATAGTCTGGTCTTGTGCAGCACCCCTCCCCTACTGTTCTTCCAGGATTGGGCCCCTATAGCTCTGCCAGTGCACCTGAGTCCTGCTCAGTGACCTGCTCTTGCTACTGTGGTTCAGAGCCTCTGCTGAACTACAGCAGTGCTCCTGATAGGCCCTGGGACCAAGCACTGGATGCACCAATCCTGCCCCCTGCCAAACTAGTCTACAAACAGGCTTTGTTCTGCCTCAGCTTCCTCTCCTCCAGCTCTGCTACTACTTCTCAGTCACGGCCTGCCCTCCAACACCCGCTGTTAGGGCTGCCCCCAGAGCCCATGGTAGGCAATGGAAAGACTCTGGTTGACTTCAGTGGGCTCTGGCTCAGGCAATTAGTCCAATGCCAGGACTCTCAGACCATTCCATCAGTTCTGATCATACTTGTTGGGGCCCATTTTGACTAGAGAGAATCCTAGTTCCCTAGGGCAGCACTAGTATGCTGGGAGGGTGGGGGAACCTCGGTACATAAAATCATGGTGCTGCCTAATGCCCACTCACATTTGGCTGGGAATCTTAATGCATGTTGTCATGGTATAATCCCCCACTCTGAACCTTAGCGTCCAAAAGATGGGGTACTAGCATGACTTCCTCTAAGCTCAATTACCAGCTTAGTACTTGTAGCGCTGCCACCAACCACGAATTCCAGTGCCTGGTACACTCTGGTCCCCCCAAAACCTTGCCTGGGGACCCCCAAGACCCAGACTCTCTGGATCTTAACACAAGGAAAGTAAACCCTTTCCCTCACCGTTGCCTCTCCCAGGCTTCCCCTCCCTGGGTTACCCTGGAAGATCACTGTGATTCAAACTCCTTGAATCTTAAAACAGAGAGGAAAATTCACCTTACCCCCTCCTTCTCTCTGCCCCTCCCAGACTCTCCCTGAGAGAGAAAGTAATCCTAACACAGAGAGAAATTAACCTTTCTCTCCCCCTTCCCTCCTTTCTCCCCACCAATTCCCTGGTGGATCCAGACTCAGTCCCCTGGGGTCTCACTAGAATAAAAAAACAATCAGGTTCTTAAACAAGAAAAACTTTATGTTAAAGAAAGAAAAAACAGTAAAAATTATCTTTGTAAATTTAAGATGGAATATGTTACAGTGTCTTTCAGCTATAGACACTGGGAATACCCTCCCCGCCTAAGTATACAAGTACAAATTAAAATCCTTTCAGCAAAATACAAATTTGAACTCCTTCCAGCCAAATACACATTTGCAAATAAAGAAAACAAACATAAGCCTAACTCGCCTTATCTACCTAGTACTCACTATTCTGGACATATAAGAGACTGTATCAAAGAGATTGAAGAGAAACCTGGTTGCACATCTGGTCCCTCTGAGCCCGCAGAGTGAACAACCACCAAATTCTAACAGCACAGCACAAAAACTTCCCTCCCTCAAGATTTGAAAGTATCCTGTCCCCTGATTGGTCCTCTGGTCAGGTGAAAGCCAGGCTCACTGAACTTGTTAACCCTTTACAGTCAAAAGAGACATGAAATACTCCTGTTCTATTAACCCTTAACTATCTGTTTATGACACATGTCAAAGCTGATTCTGATCTGCCCATGTCACTTTAATATCCAGCCTGCTACAGCCGCTTTATTGAGAGTCACCCACGGTCATTTAAGGGGTTGAGGGGAAGCCAAGAGCACCCTGCAGAGCTTCCACCTTCCGCAGCCATTCCAACCCCACTGCTCTGCTCTCTTTGCCTTGCTGTTTCACATGCCATGGGGAGAGCAGATGGCAGGTTCTCTGGTGCTTCGCTGTACCAACAAAATAAACAGACTGGGCAGAAGCACTGTAACTGCAATGCAGCAGGGCTGCCAAGTGATCTGCAGCATGTTCCAAGTGACATGCCAAGCACCTGTGCCCTGCAGGAGACACGCCTCAGAAGTGACAGGGATGGACAGGCAATGCTGCTGGAGTGACTCAGGATGCTGGAAAGCCACTAGAGCCCCAGCCAGGTGGCATGTCGGATCGATCCTGCCAAATGGACTTGGTCACCTTCTCCTGGCATCCATCCTGCAAGGTGCTTGGGTGGCTTAATGGGAGGCCTGAGGGCGCTGAAGTCAGTATGGGGTAAGGCTTGTCTAAGCCTGAGTCTTCACATGCAGGGATTGAACCCATGAGCTGTGAGTTGAAAGAGTACAAGCCTCCACCCTCTGAGCAAAAGAGCCAGCTATGGTAGGGCAGGGGCAGACTCATAAACATATATAGATGGTCTGGCCACTAGAGTGGGATAACAAGCCACAATGCATTCGTCAGGGGCACATTTGCATCACCCTCATCTGAGATACATGCTGTACCTGCCTCTTTCTTCCTTTTTCTCTCCCTAACCAAACAGATTGTCCCCAGCTTAGGCTCAGGGCCGGCTCTGCTGTTTTTGCCACCCCAAGCAGCGTGCCAAATTGCAGCCGCAAGCAGCTGAAGACAGAAGCTGCCGCTGAATTGCTGCCACTGCAGGAACACGCATGCTGCCCTAGCGGCACAGGGACTGCCCCTGCTGTCCACTGTGGCAACTCGGTGCACTGCTTTGGGCCAGGGCGGGTGCAAGGATGTTTCGTGCCCTAGGCGAAACTTCCACCTTGCACCCCCCCCACCGAGCCCTGTGCCAGCTCTCTGCCCCCCACCAGCGCTCCCCCTGCGGCAGCTCCCCCTGGCCCGGGGAGCCGTGCAGCAGCTCCCCACCCCAGCTCACCTCTGCTCCGCCTCCTCCCCGAGCACGCCGTTGCCACTCCACTTCTCCCGCCTCCCAGGCTTGCGGCACCAATCAGCTGTTTGGCACCGCAAGCCTGGGAGGGAGAGAAACAGAGCAGGGCGGCATGCCCAGAGGAGGAGGCGGAGCAGAGGTGATCTGGGGCAGGAAGCGGTTCCCCTGCATTCCGCGCCCCCTCTTACTTGCTGCAGGAAGCCCTCCCTTTGCCCCCCAGACCCAGGTCCCTCCACCTAAATGCCGATGATGACCAGGGCAGATGAAGATCCGGTCGCCGCAATCGCTGCCGAAGGACCCAAAATTCCGCCCCACAAATGCTAGCGCCCTAGGCGACTACCTAGGTCACCTAATGGGTTGCACCAGCCCTGCTTGGGGCCACAAAAACACACGGACTGCCACCCCTTGCAGATTGCCACCCCAAGCACCTGCTTGGAATGCTGGTGCCTGGAGCCGGCCCTGTTTAGGCTCTGCTTTCTTTATGCTTCACCTCTTCTCTTCCCACATCCTCTCATCCCTCTGAGCTCTGGCTGCCTGGGTTGTTCACAGCTATGCACTGAACATTGTACAGGCAAGGTGTGCCCTGAAATGCTGATGAGCTCGATCATTACCCCATTAGGAACTGAGGCATACTGACTTCTCCAGGATCCCAGAGGATGACTTGAGCACAGTTCTGCACAGGGCTTAACCACAAAACCATCCTTCACCTCCTAATAAAGCAGTGGTGGAAATCAAACCACCAACCACTAGCATGGGAGAGGTAATCCCTCTGGCCACCATCTCCTGGTTGTCCTCTATGCCTTTCTCTTCATACTGCTCCTCTCTACATCTCCAGGCAGACAGCCTGTGCCAGTGAAGGCCACCCATCTGGTATATTGTTGCTGCTAACTATCTTTTAATGCTTCTCAGCTTTACGGGGCATGTATTGAGATCAAAGCAGCTTTTGAGTCAATAGGTCAGTATTTTGGTTTGCACTGGAAGGTGTTCCAAATGTTCTGCTGAATCTGGTGTGCAATCATCACAACAATATTGGTGCAAGAATGCATGTTGGTTCATGGCTTTTGCCATGTTTCTTAGGTGTGCAGCAGGGATTCATTTTCACCCTAGAACTATTCTGTCAAGCTATCGACTGGATATTAGCACTTGCCACTCCACACACTGGAATCAAGATTGGTCAAAAAATGTTCACCAACCATCGACAATGCTGCCTTGCTTGTGGAGAAGTCAGAGAATTTCAGCCCTGCCCTCCAAAGTCTCCGAGACATCACCCACACTTGGGTTGAACATTTAATGGCAGAACACCAAGATCCAGAAGCTTGGAGTTGGGCCACCAGAACCCCAGTGCAGGTGGGTAGTGAGTACCATGGAGAATGTTGATGAATTCATCTAGGCTGCAAGCAGAATTCAAACACTCACAGAAAACTGAACATTCTTTGATGAGGAGGTCTTGCCACCTCCTGCATGATGTCTATGTCTCACCTATAGACATAAAAATGTCTTTCTTTGAGACCAAGCTGAGGATCTATCAAACATGTGTACTGCCTGTATTGCTAGATGGATCAGAAGCTTGGACCCTTTCACAGGCAAACTTGGAGTGGCTAGAGTCATTCTAGGTTCGCAGTCAGTGCCAAATCCTGAAAATAAAGTAGTTTGACTTTGTGCTCAATGTCACGGTCTCGCACAGATCTGGCCTTCCTTCCATTGCTCGCTGTATTCAGAAGCTCCATTCAGAAGTGGAGCTGTGTGCTCTTTGGCCATGTTGCGATGATGGACAAAAACACCCCAGCACACCGTGCTCTCAGATTCTCCACGGACATACAAAGGGATGCACGCGTTGTCCTACCTGGTGCCACCCACAGGGCCACCACAAAGATTTGTGGATTAATAAGAGTGAACCTATTCCCTACATGATGCAAGTTCAATGCCATCAACCATGGTACTTGCGGCTGCCACAACAGTCCTTAGCAGACAGTGATTATTAAAGACAAATGTTGCAGGAGCGCAGGCTGCTATTATGGTGAAGGAAAGCAAGATACTTTGTTTAAAAACAGAGAGAGGCACTTCAATTGTACCCCAAGTCTGGGGGCTTTTGTCATTCCCCATGAAGACAAGCCAGCTGTAAAACAAAGTGAGAGTTTTAGATAAAGAAAATCCAACACAGCCAGTGTTGCAAACGCTCAGGTTGGCAGGTGGAGCAGAAAATCTGCTGATAGCCTATTCAGAGCCCCCTAATATGTTCCATAGGTGTCCAGTGATTATTAACACAGAGCTGCATTTTATCACTCTAGACATTTTTGCTGACACTGGGCTGTTTATTTTGCAACAGATACTCCCTGGGTGGGAATTGGGAAGCTGAGCTAATACAGCCTGAAACACTTCATTTGGGAGATAAGAAGAGCCAGTGAAGAGAGAAAAAGTTGGAAGGACCTCAGACAGGAGAAGCCTTCTGTGATAGGGTGTCTGCCCCACAGTGGCCTGTAAGGGGTTAATGGAGCCCTAGGAAGACTGTGTAGAAAGCAGCTAATAGAAGAGGGGCTGCAAGGAGCAGTTAATCAGGGCCCAGCAGGCCCATAGAAGAGCTTCAGGGCAAAGCAGGTTCAGTTGCTCCCTGGAGCTCAAGGAGGGAAGACTGACTGCCTTGTAAGTGGAAGAAAGCCTCCTTAGGAGATGGCAGGATAGAAGAGGGCTGCCCAGAAACCAGGCTAGGTCAGAGATTGCCCCAAGGGATGTGGCAGTGATGACCATGGACCAGGCATGGAGACATCTCCCACACTCAGACCGAACATACAAAAGGGATTGCTCCAGGTAGGGCTGAGCTGCAGCTCTAAGACTGCTCCTGCTTGCATCAGGGGCTGAACTGGACTCAGAGGGGCCCTAGGAGTGGGAAGGCATATTGCCCTGAGTACCTGAGCCAGCTTGGCCAGACCAGAGGAATGTGCCCATTGATGCCAGCAGAGTTACTCCAGAATGACCTGGGTGCTGATAAGATCAGAATCTGGCCCCTCGTCCAATGAGATTGCATGGGCAAGTTCTAGAGAACTGACTGGTAGGGCTCATCTGTCTCCAGACTTTGGGAACCAGCCTATGGAATGCAGGAGAGAAGCCTGTGCTGCTATGGAGTGCTACAGAAGGGATCAGACTCTCGAGTAACCTCTCTAGGTTTAGAGAGTCATTTCTATAGGTTGGTTTCTTCCCTATTAAATTCTATTGGACATTGTAGTGAGGCAAAGTGGCCTCTCACTGAGCCAGAGGGGGAGGGACCACTCTGTGAACCGTGGCGGGTAAAGCCAGGCCATGCTTCTCCCTCCCCTGGAAGTCAGAGAGCTTAACAGGAAGTATAAAGGGTGGGTCCTGGGTCTCAGTTGAGCTGCAGCTGCTGAAGGAGACAGACGCCTCCTGCTTGCTCCCGAGCTGAGAGTCTGCAGCGGATCCCCACTGAGCTGAAGACTGGCCAGAGCTGCTGGAGCCACCTGCTGACCCAGGCACCAAGGAACTGCTGGGACTGCCACTGGCCTTCTACCCAGACAAATCAGAGGACCCCCTATGGATTGAGGTACCCCCTGAGAGGAGGAGAGGAAGTGGCCCAGGGACAGCCGACAGTATGGCTCCATTGCTACTAGAGACCCCCTCAGAATGTTGCAGTTGGATTCCCCATTGACCCAGTGGCGGAAACTCTGCCACTGTTAGGGCCCTGGGCTGGGAGGCAGTGGAGTTGGGTGGTCCTGTGTCCTCCTACCCCTGCCACCTCACCCCTGGGGTGGCAGTTTCCCGTCTCTAGGCCAAGGAGCTTGTGATTGTCAGCCATCTAGCTAGGATGTTGCCAGAGCTAGGATGCCTGATTTTCTTGCTGCTCAGCCCTGAATACAGGCTCAAGCCATAGACTCTTGGCTGCCCTGCCCTGACAAAGGACTTGGACTCGCAGCTGTTTGCTCCTTTGCCCGTATTGCAGGGTAGATGCCCTAACCAACTACCTTCTGCCTGGACTGCCATTGGTGTGCTATGTAATGAAACAATTCATTGTTTTATTACATAGCACACAGTGGATCTAGCAAGTACAAGACGATGAGCTGTGTTCCCCATGTTGCGTCTCCTTTTTTTAAACACCCACTTACGAGTACAACAAAGCTGGTGTATCTATCAATCTAGTTCATATGCCATGGACGTCTATGTATCTGGAAGTTAACATAATTAACAATCAAGTTGTGACGTGAAAATGTCTTGAAGATATTATAATGCCTGAGAGGTTTGAGATATAGTGTTTAAAAATGCTATATAAGAGCTAGGTATTATTACTAATGATTCCATCTGGTGGGTTGGGGCAGAGTTAAGGCTGTTTTTGAGGCTTCAGATGAAGAATGCTAAAGGAATTAGATATCCCTAATTGTCTCTAGCTGGAAATCCCTAAGCATTTCCAGTTTTAAGTATAACGTTCCTTTCCAGTTGTTCTGCGTCAATAAGGAATAATTTTAGCTCACCAGGGAACTTTTTTCAATTAGGTGGTCTTGGTGATCTAGAAATATAGAAGGACAAAGAACAAAAATAAACCCTAATTGTTACAAATCTTGCAATATAAAAATAGCATTGAGGAGCACAATGGGGTTCTGAATGGCATGTTTGAAAATAATTTGCTCATGTTTCCCTCTCTGCGGCTGCTCTGTAAAATAATGAGCGGCTCAATGTAGAGTCCCTCAATTCCACCTCTGGCTATCATGTCTCCAGAGCTCTCATTAATCTCTGTGTAGTGCCATGGGCCCGAATACTTATTGCTCCCACTAACAAAAACATTCTCTCATTACACAGAAGATTATGTTTCTGACAGCTCTGGCTCCTATTACAATTCCATATCTTCTCGTCTTGCCCTTAGCCTGCTTATCAAGGAGATCTGCAAGCTGCAGGCAGAGGGAAGCAGAATGAACCCATATGGTGGGTTATAGAAAATCCTAGCACTAAAGCTGCCACCCTATTCAAGTTGCTGCTTAAAACTCATCTCTGCCAAAATGCACATGGGAGATTGTCATCTGACCTCAGAGAGGCAGGTAGTGAGTTGGTAGTGCTGCTCCTGATTGGTGAAGAATTAGACTCATAGCAACATGGGGCTGGAATGGACCTCAAGATATCATCCAGTCCATCTCCCCACACTGAGGCAGGATGAAACATGCCTAGATCATGCCTGACAGGGGTTTGGCTAACTGCGTCTGTGCTACAACATGCCATTAGTTCCATTACTCCGTCTTCCCCGGTCCATTTGTTTCTCGCCTCTCTCTGTTATGCCTTACCTCCAGGGCGCCAAATCAGGCAGGGTGCTTAAGCACATCTTTAACTTGAAAAATGTGCTTAAATTGCATCAAATTGAATGGAATTGAGCATACGTCTGCATGGGCAGCTGGTGACCTGGCCATTGGGGGAGGCTAGCTCCCACCCCCTCTCCTTGGGCCTGAGGCCCTTCCCCCTCCTCTTCTGCCCCCCCTTTTCCACAGGAGCCCAGAGCACCACCACCATGGCCGCAGCACGCCATCCACTAGGTGAACGGGTAGCCCGGTTTGAGTGCTGTCTGGGCAGCATGGGCCCAGCATCAGCTGCTCCGTGTCCCTGCAGCATGCTGGCCAGCCCCAACCCCAACCCCAGTTAGCCTGGGCCATGGCAGAGCATGTGGAACTACACGAGAGGGCCTGAGGGCAGAGCGTCAGTGGGTCCATGTCAGGCTGTTTGGGGAGGCACAGCCTCCTTCAGCCTATGATACCCACCACCCATGATGCTTAAGATCAAGCCTGGGACTCAAAGCTGAGTTCCCTATACAGCACTTTCCTGCCCTTTCTCCCACATCCAGGGTTATCTTGAAAAAAGCCAGTGTTGTTGGTTGTTGTGAATAATGCTTATTGCAAGTTTAGACCTATGGAATGGCCTGTGAACCAGTATTAACTTCTACCACATACCCACCCGTGCCAAATGGAATATGTGTAAAGTGAACAAATGTTAGCATGTGGGATATTCATAGCCAGTTTATTGAGATAGGGCTGTTCAGTGTTCAAGGCATGTAATTGGTCAGCTAAGTCATGTTGTGTTGTTTCCAGTTCATGACTGGGCAACTGGAAGATTGTAAAGACAAGAGTGATGACTGCTGAATAACATATTTTTTTCACGCTTGAAGCAAAAATTATAATTGTATATTCACTTGCAATATATTATTCACTCACTAGATGTCTCTAGTGACTGCACAGAGCTCTAGGCACCCCGCTACCCAGCCATCCCCAGGTAAACAAGAGAGAAAATGTTGCAATTCAAGCTGCGTGGAAACTTCTTTGTTTGTGTCCATAGTTTGTAATCTTTTTAAGTCTCCTATTTAAGATAGACAATGCCCAAAACATCCATTCAAACAAAAAATAATTTGTGTAAATGTTAATGAACAGCGATTAAAAAGAGGCACTAACATAGTCAAAGTAGCTAGCGGTTTAGCTGTCAAACAAATATTTTAAAAGAGGCAGTTCAAACGTTCAAAAATACTCTGGAGAATAATTTCCTTTAAAATTAACATTTTTCATTAACATTTTCATTAAAATATTTGTTTTGGAATATGAAATTTTTAAATAAAGATTTTGAAAAATTTGTTTTTAGTTGAGAAAATACTTTTTCTCCTATTTTTTTGTTCCCATTTTCCAGGGGGAAGGGGAGCAGAAGGGTTTGTTTGTTTTTTTCCTCCACATTTTTCCTCCACATTATTTTTTCCAAAAATTACAAAAAATCAATATTTTTTTCCTTTGAATTTTTAGATCAACTATCCAAATGTATCAAAGAAATCAAACTGATTTCATGAAACACTGTGCTTTCTCTGAAATAGAGTTTATGCAAAATTTAGCATTGACATAAACATTTACACTAGCTATGTTTATTAACAGTGTCTTGCAGAATTTGCCCAGCTCAGGTCTATAACTGTTATTAGTATTTTATGATATTTTTGTATTGCAGTAATGTGTAGGAGCCCAGGCGTGGACCACAACCTCATTGTGCAAGACGCTGTACAAACACAGCAACGGCAAATTATTATTGTGGTGGTGGCATATTTTTGTATTGTTTGGCAGGGACCAGGCCTCCATTGCAGTAGGCACTATACAAATACAGAACAATCCAATTATGAATCATAAATAACCAGCATTGACAATTTAGCTTCTCCCCCCTCACTCTGTCCTCCCATCCATTATTTGTTCACAAACTCATCTAATTTATACAAACCCAGGACAAAAGGACGGTCTCTGCCCCACAGCACTTACAATCTATGTCCCCTCCACAGTATCAACTGCATGTTTCCTAGTCAGCGCAATATACATCTTAGCAGTCTCTTGGGAAAGGCAAGAATTTATTGTGCTTGGAAAGTCCCTGTGCTAATTGCACTTTGTATCTGCCACAATATCACTGGAGAAAGATGGCATTGATTTTTTTATCTCCCTCTTTGGGAAGATGAAATGAAGTGTGTGGCAACTGCTGATTTATTCTGAGGTGAATGAGGGACTGTTCTGAAATGAACTTGTTAGTATTAATTATGTTCTATCCCTGCTGACATTTTTAACAAGATTATTCCTTCCAAATTAAAAAGAGGATAGAGAATAAGACTGAGAATACACTATTGCCCATATATAAATCCATGGTACGCCCACATCTTGAATACTGTGTACAGATGTGGTCTCCTCACCTCAAAAAAGATATTCTAGCACTAGAAAAGGTTCAGAAAAGGGCAACTAAAATGATTAGGGGTTTAGAAAGGGTCCCATATGAGGAAAGATTAAAGAGGCTAGGACTCTTCAGCTTGGAAAAGAGGAGACTTAAGGGGGGGATATGATAGAGGTATATAAAATCAGGAGTGATGTGGAGAAAGTAAATAAGGAAAAGTTATTTACTTATTCCCATAATACAAGAACTAGGAGTCACCAAATGAAATTAATAGGCAGCAGGTTTAAAATAAATAAAAGGAAGCTCTTCATGCAGCGCACAGTCAACTTGTGGAACTCCTTACCTGAGGAGGTTGTGAAGGCTAGGACTATAACAGTGTTTAAAAGAAAACTGGATAAATTCATGGTGATTAAGTCCATAAATGGCTATTAGCCAGGACAGCTAAAGAATGGTGTCCCTAGCCTCTTTGTCAGAGGATGGAGATGGATGGCAGGAGAGTGATCACTTGATCATTGCCTGTTAGGTTCACTCCCTGTGGGGCACCTGGCATTGGCCACTGTCGGTAGACAGATACTGGGCTAGATGGACCTTTGGTCTGACCCGGTGCGGCCGTTCTTATGTTCAAATGGGGTTGCTTCGCTTATGCTTTTTTTTTTTTTTTAAATTTCAAAGCATGTTGTGGGTTTATTGTTTTGTTTAATGAAGTTGGTATTGAACTGGGGTTTCTGTCGCTGATAAGTTGTAGCAGAACCAGGGAGTGTGGTTGCATCCAGGCTGAAATATGAGCAGGTGTGGGACTGCCTGGAAAATCTGTCTTCTTCACGACTGAAATCTGACCTTTGTGAATTCATTTTAAGTGCTCATAAAAGTGATAGACTGCACGAGCTTTGCACAGCACTCCTGCAATCTGGCTCTTCTACCCTAACTCCGCCAGTGTGTCTTAGGGTACGTCTACACTGTGTACAGAGTCCTGGGGCCAGGAGTCTCAGAGTCTGGGTTAGTTGACTTGGGCTCATCTACAGGGCCAAAAATAGCAGTGTGGACATTCAGGCTCAGGCTGGCACCTGGTCTCTGAAACCTGGCTCGGAGCACGGGTCTCAGTGTGTGGGCTCCAGCCTGAGCCTTAACCTCTCCCTGTCCTATTTTTAGCCCCATAATGTAAGTACCTTTAACCCTAGTCAATTTAGCCAAGCTCTGAGACAGTACCTCAGGTCTTTTTTGTAGTGTAACCCTACCCTTTCTCCTGATCTGCAACTGCAGCTCACCTATTATCTCAATTCTGCCCTCTCCCCACCCACTCTGCCAAGACACCCCAATCTTGACCCCCTCTTCCATGCCTGGCCCCCATTTATCTCTGCCAGTATAGCTCACACCTAACCTGAAACACTGCCTGCATTCCAATTTCTAGCTCTCATATCCCTCTTCTAATGCCTCTCAGTCCTGATCCATAGAAGACACTGCTACTCCAGTCTTGCACTTCAGTCCTGACCTGCATCCCCCCACTGTTCCAGGCTTGAGTCCTCCATCCCACAAACTCTGACCTTGCATCTCAGTTCTGCTTTGCAAGAACCATACTCTTCCCATTCTGGGACACCCACCAAACTTTACAAAGCATTTCAGCCTTGACCTGCTTCCAGGTTTGACTGTGCATCGTACCGACCCAGCAAACCAACAGATTGGTAGAAGGGGAAGTGAGCTGTAAGGCTAGCTCCTCTGAGTTCCATTTAGATCTGGTCAGAAGTAATGGAGCTGCAATCTCTCCAAGACAAACATCAGAGGGTGACATAGCTACAGGCAAGAACAGCTACTAGAAGGCAGCAGTGGCACACAGCACACGCAGTCACTTATGATGGCTGCTTGCTTGTGGCTTGACTGCAGCAATCAAGTCACTATTGCTATTGTGTGCAGCAACATTCGTGCCTGGTCTACACTATGCGTTTATTTCGAATTTAGCAGCGTTAACCCGAATTAACGCTGCACCCGTCCACACAACGAAGCCCTTTATTTCGATATAAAGGGCTCTTAATAGCGATATCTGTACTCCTCCCGGACGAGGGGAGTAGTGCTGAAATCAGTATTGCCATTTTGGATTAAGGTTAGTGTGGCCACAATTTGACGGTATTGGCCTCCGGGAGCTATCCCACAGTGCACCATTGTGACCGCTCTGGACACCAATCTGAACTTGGATGCACTGGCTAGGTAGACAGGAAAAGCCCCGTGAACTTTTGAATTTCATTTCCTGTTTGCCCAGCATGGAGCGCTGATCAGCACAGGTGACCATGCAGTCCCAGAATCAAACAAGAGCTCCACCATGGACCATACGGGAGATACTGAATCTGATCTCTGTATGGGGAGATGAATCTGTTCTATCAGAACTCCATTCCAATAGACGAAATGCCAAAACATTTGAAAAAATCTCCAAGGCTATGATGGACAGAGGCCACAACAGGGACTCGACACAGTGCTGCGTGAAAATTAAAGAGCTGAGACAAGCGTACCAGAAAGCCAAAGAATGAAATGGACGCTCACAGAAGGAGGGGCAACTGATGACTGTAGCTATCACACAGTTCCCACACTCTCTGAAAACCATTTGAATTCTTGGCTGAGCTCCCAAAGCCTGAAGGGTCAAAAACATTGTCACAGGTGGTTCAGGGTATATGTTGTCAGCCCCGCCCCCCTACCGCCATGAAAGTAAATGGAAAAAATTGTTTCTTGCCTTTTTTCAGTGTCACCGTATGTGTACTGGATGCTGCTGGCAGACGCGGTGCTGCAGTGCTACAGAGCAGCATCCCCTTGCCTTGCCTTGCGGATGGCAGATGGTGCAGTATGACTGATATCCATCATCATCGTCCCATGAATGATCCTGGCTGCCCTTGGTGAGGTCGGCCGGGGGCGCCTGGGCAAAAATGGAAATGACTCCTGGTCATTCTCTTCTTTAAGTTTTGTCTCCTGGAGATTCACTCCTGCCTGAAATATCATAGCAGCTGGAGGCTGCCCTCCACTCCCCCCTTTGATCTCTGCTTGCAGAGACAATAAAGTCTGATGAAGTGGGTATTCACTCACGAAAGCTCATGCTCCTATATGTTTGTTAGTCTATAAGGTGCCACAGGACTCTTTTCTGCTAATAAAGTCAGTGTTCTTTCTTATTCATGCATTCTTTATTACTTCATCACACAAATGGGGGGATAACTGCCACAGTAACCCAGGAGGGGTGAGGGAGGAGGGAAGCAACAGGTAGCATTGTTGCAGGGGCACCCCCTAGAATGACATGCACTCATCATTTCTGCGGGATGTCTGGGGCTCTTTGCCTCTCTGGTTCTTTAGTAGGCTTGCCCGATATTCTAGGCAGGACTGACTCTGCCTTTAGACAAAACTTGAAGAAGAGAATGATCTGGGGAGTCATTCCCATTTTTGTCCATGCGCCCCTGGCCGACCTCACCAAGGCTGGCCAGGAGCACCATGATAGCAGCAGACGGTACAGTATGACTGGTAACCATCATTGTCAATTTGCAAGGCAGCAGACAGTACATTAGAGCTGGTAACCATCTTTGCTAACTTGCAAAAGGCAAGGGGATGCTGCTGCGTAACGCTGCAGTACCGCGTCTGTCAGCGCATCCAGTAGACATACGGTGGCAGTGAAAAAAGGCTGAACAGGCTCCATGGTTGCCATGCAATGGTGTCTGCCCGGGCAATCCAGGGAAAAGAGCACGAAATGATTGTCTGCCGTTGCTTTCATGGAGGAAAGATTGTCTGATGACATTTACCCAGAATCACCTGCAACACTGTTTTTGCCTCATCATGCATTGGTATCTCAACCCAGAATTCCAATGGGTGGGGGAGATTGAGGGAACTATGGGATAGCTATGGGATAGCTACCCACAGTGCAACGCTTTGCAAATCAACACTAGCCTCGGTACCTGGACGCACACCACCAACTTAATGTGCTTAGTGTGGCCACGAGCACTTGACTTTATACAATCTGTTTCCAAAAATTGGTTTCTGTAAAATCGAAATAATCCCGTAGTGTAGACTTACCCTCAGAAACATTTTCTTCTCCAAGTGGACTGTGCTCTGTCTTGTGCACCATAGAGAAAACTCCCAGTCCAGTGCTGATTCCAGCTTCAGTAGTGCTGAAGGTGAGCCCCACACAGGAAGCATAGACCTGTGCTGTCACATTGAATTAAGTGTGAGTCATCAGTTAAACTACCTGACTGGTGTGTGCATTGTGCCTTTGGTCCTCATTTCTGTGACTGTCCAGTGAGCGGGGCTGAACACTGCAGGGAGGCATCTCTGGGTAGCTCAGGAACTGTGGCTCACTGATTGGCACCTGTAAGGACAGGTTCAAATTGGCAGAGTTTCAAGGAGTTTGCAAAAAGAACAGGAGTACTTGTGGCACCTTAGAGACTAACAAATTTATTTCAGCATGAGCTTTCATGAGCTACAGTTCACTTCTTCGGATGCATAGAATGGAACACACAGACAGGAGATATTTATATATACAGAGAACATGAAAAGGTGGAAGTATGCATGCCAACAGGAAGAGTCTAATCAATTGAGATGAGCTATCATCAGCAGGAGAAAAAAAACTTTTGAAGTGATAATTAAGATGACCTATAGAAGGTGTGAGGAGAACTTAACATAGGGAAATAGATTCAATTAGTGTAATGACCCAACCATTCCCAGTCTCTGTTTAGGCCTGAGTTAATTGTATCTAATTTGCATATTAATTCAAGTTCAGCAGTCTCTCACCTTTTCATGTTCTCTGTATGTATAAATATCTCCTGTCTGTGTGTTCCATTCTATGCATCCGAAGAAGTGAGCTGTAGCTCACGAAAGCTCATGCTGAAATAAATTTGTTAGTCTCTAAGGTGCCACATGTACTCCTGTTCTTTTTGCGTATACAGACTAACACGGCTGCTAATCTGAAAGGAGTTTGCTAGTGAAGTAAAGAGACAGGAGTGGAAGAGAGCTGGTGCATGGTCTAATCTCCAGCAAAGCACCCTCTTGCTAAGGCAGAGGGGTAACACAGTGGGTTATGGGTCTGGAGAGCATCACAAAAGTACTGTAGTGTCTTGAAATTATTGTATGAATGGGTGTTTAAAGTATTTGTAACACTCATTCACTTCCTATCTAACATATGCCAAACCCCAGAGGTGGTGTTATCTCTAGAACAAACCACAGCACCATACAATCCCTTGAATTTATCATTCCCCTCTGACCACCCCACCTGCACTCCAGTGAGCCCCATCATGATTTCTTCTACCATTTTCAATCTTAAAGCTGTTTCAGGCCGCCACTGTAATTTAAAAGAACCCACCAGTGAAACATTTTCTTCCTTGCAGATGTGGAACTGATCCCCACAAAGACATTGGCAGGAGGCCCAGGATGGTGAAATCACATGATCCCCTGGGCTAGAGCTACTTTATATCATTAGAAAGGGGAGATGCTCACTTTGGCATGGGATACACAGCAAGTCCTGGATGATCTGCCATATTGTGGAGGAAATCCTGGCTCTTTGATGTCAGTGGGAGTTTGGTAACAGCTCACCTGCCAGAGTGGCAGAGTCAAACACCAAAAAATCTGGAACAATATTTCTAAACTGGTGGGTTGTGACCCTGGAGTGGGGGAGGGGGCATGAAAGACAATGGGGGGGTCATGAGGCATTGAAAATGTTATTGCAATCGAAAGCAAAGAAAATCACACTCCTGGAACTCTCTCCCTGTTCAAGGTCACATAGTCACAGAATAATAGACATGTTGGGCTACTAACCTCCCAAAACACACACTCTCTCTCTCTCTCTCTCTCTCTCTCTCTGATACATTGTTAGCATGGATAGATTTTTCTCCTCTTATTTTTATGGTAGACCTCAGGGGGCTGCAACCATTGCTGCCTTCAAACAAGGAGTCACCAACCTGAAAAGGGTGAGAAATACACCTATGGGAAATATATTGATAACATTCTAGCTCTCATTCTACCTAGCTATCTAATCTCTGCTCCCATAGCTATCTACCCATCTACCTACCTACTTACCAAACATTGGTTGTTACATCGCAGTCCATCGTGGTAGCATTTGAGGACTTAACTTACTGATAGGATTAGAGAAGTGTTGGAGCTGAAGTGTTCAGATCTAGATTAAAACTCTCCCAAAGCTTGGAGGCAGAGAGGTCAGTTCTAGAGTAGCTATGGAGACAGAGTAGGCAACAGGGTTTGTTACAGGGATTGGTTCCTGGGTTAGGGTTTCTGTAGTGTGGTGTGTAGTTGCTGAGGAGTATTTGCTTCAGGTTGGGGGGTGAATAAACCATGAGCACCTGCTGCTTGGGGAGGGGGCTGGGAGAAAGTCCTGGGAGGCAGCACTGTGTAAAAAGAGTGGGGCAGAACTCTGCAGTCTGAGGGTGGATGAAGGGTCTATAGAGAGCTGAGATGAGAGTTTTATGTTCTGTTACTTTGGAGCTGAAGATGAGCTCAGAGGGGGGTGAAAGATCTTGTGTTTATTTGATTTGTGGAACACTGCCTGGTTTGGACTCTTTACCCCTGGGAGGGGGATGGATGCAAGTGTGGCCTGGCTGGAGGGCCATGTCACTGCCCAGAGCAACAGGGTGAGTTGCTGAAATGCTGGGCCTGGGTTACGGTGAGTGTGATGCTCCTGTTTCTTAAACATCAGAATATTCTTCCTGCACTGCTACTTCCCCCTCTACCTTACCCAGAGTCCTCGTTCTTCAGGCACATCCTCCTTCCCTCATCTCCAGCTGCCTTGCCAGGTGGAAGAAATTTCCTGCAAGCCTGCCCCTGGGAAAAGCACCCTCCCTCAGATAGAGCTGCAAGGCACAAAAATAGTCCTGGGTCTAATTCTCCTTGATGGGGCCCATCTCTTGATAATCCAGCAGCAATTGCTTGGTGAGGAGCTGTGTTTTTGCTGATTCCATGCTCCTTGCAGGCAGAAACTGGAGCTCTGCTTGGAAACCTCCTGGGAATCAAATGTGTATCTGCCTTCTATTGGCTGATGTGTGTGTAACAACAACAGACCCTGGTCATTGGTGGGCAGGATTGAACTTGGGAATCTCTGGAGCTAAATGCAGACCCTCTCCTGCATAAACAATTCTCTCTCGCTCTCACTCGCTCGCTCTCAACAGCACATGCAGGAGGTGAGTGGTTACATGTGCTTCCCCAAGAGCTGACCATGTACACTGGTTTTCTCCCGATAGACATGTTAACTTAGTGTATATGGCAGTGAGAGACTGGGCCAAGTGTTGGCCCAAAGCAGACAAGTCTCCCCCCTCCACAGCTCTGCCAGATCACTCTGGCAGCCCACCTGCTAGGCAAGCCTTGGGCCCAGCTTTGCCAGTGCAACTCAGTCCTGATCTGGCAACTTTGTGCAATATGTTTGGGAGATTTTCCTGTAATAAGATGATGTACCATGGTGGGCCAAGGATTGTATGGAATTCCAAGGGGGAGGATGACCACGGGCCAGCAGGAACTAAAAATAGTTCAGGGAGGAGGCACTTTCACTCAGGCTGTAACCCCTCCGGACAGGCTCATACGTGCTAGTTCAAGTGGACTCTCCAGAGACCACCAGCCAAAGAAAGGCAGCCATCCACTGCCTGAAGGGGGGGTTTCAAAGAGGGTGGAGCTAGGCTGTTCTCAGTGATGGCAGATGACAGACCATGGCAATGGTCTCAAGTTGCAGTGGGGGAGGTTTAGGTTGGATATTAGGAAACACTGTTTCACTAGGAGGGCGGTGAAGCACTGGTAGGGGTTACCTAGGGAGGTGGTGGAATCTCCATCCTTAGAGGTTTTTAAGGCCTGACTCGACAAAGCTTTGACTAGGATGATTTAGTTGGTGTTAGTCCTGCTTTGAGCAGCGGATTGGACTAGATGACCTCCTGAGGTCTCTTCCAACCCTAATATTCATAAAATGTAAGGGACCTCAGGAGGTCATCTAGTCCAACCCCCACCAGGGCCAATCCCCAAAGAGATTTTTGCCCCAGATCCCTAAATGGCCCCCTCAAGAATTCAACTCACAACCCTGGGTTTAGGAGGCCTGTGCCCAAGCCACTGAGTTATCCCTCCCCCACAGTGAGTCTGTGAATAGACTTTTGGATAAGGAGCCTGTGTTTAAACTGATGCAAGACCTGCTTTCTGATCCAGGCTACTGAAGCCCCATAAGACCGATGAGTGACCTCTGGGAAGCTCTTAGCAGGTTTATAAGAATGTTTATTGTTTCTTTTTTTATGTTTTATGAAGTGGGAATGTTCTTGCTGTGTTATGTGAATGCTGAGTGGGGAGTGTCAAAGTTAGAATCAGGACTCACAATTTGTCAGACCACTCTGTTTTATTAGCACAGCGCTCTGCCAATAACACCCAGATAATGTGAGCGGCCATGCAAGGCCCAAACGGTCTTATTTATACAGATAAAAGAGCGGGAATTAGACAAAGGGACAAAGATATCAAAACAGTAAAATTCACCTGGGGCACAGCATGCATATCCTATTTCCTTACTAACTGTTATCGATCTAAGGCTAATGCTTCACTAATTGCCCTTAAACGGTGCAATTGTTCTATGTTAATGTCTGTATTCCTGACACCTGGTTGCAACATTCCAACATCTTTGCTTAAAGATACAGACAACATTTCTTTAATCCTTTCTATTTTCACAATATAATTCATTCTACTTTCACAGGAGTATTGACCTGGGAAGGTTGCAGGGGAATTTTGCTGGGATGGCCTGCATTGGGGAAGGGAGCATACCTGAGCATGTAACATGAGGACCCAGGAGGGCAGTTGGAGGCCAGGTAACAGCTCTGCTCAGGAAACTGAACAAAGGACACAAAGGCTGTGGGAGGAGCCCTGGGGGAGGCTGAGTGAGAGGCTGGAGGGAGTTTTCAGTTTTGAAGCTGGCTGGGAAATGGAGAGGGGCACCCCGATGGGGCTTGGGCTTCCCAACAGGGTTGTTGCCTCCCTGGGGGCCCCAGATGGATCTACCTAAAGGGGGTCCTGTTTGGCTGTACTGGTAAGACCAGTTTTGGACTGTGTTCCTGTCATCTAAATAAACCTCTGTTTTACTGGCTGGCTAAGAGTCATGTCTGACTGCGAAGCGGGGGTGCAGGACCCTCTGGTTTGCCCACGACCCTGCCAGAGCAGGCTCACTGTGGGAAGTGCACAGGGGGCAAAGGATGCCGAATGCTCCAAGGAGAGACCCAGGAGGTGAAACCGTGTAAACTTCTTGCCCTGAAGACAGTCTTCTCCAAGGGAGAGGAGGCTCCCCAAAGTCCTGACTGGCTTTGTGGGAGCTGTTCCAAAGCATTGCCCGGGGACTCTGTGACAGTTTTATCTCTAATACTTTTACTTTAGGAATAAACATGCTGACTTAAAAATGGCTGGGGGTGTAACTTGTAACTGCTGAAATAGCATTGTTCAAAGCCTTTGAGGAGTAAGCAAAGAGCAGACGCTGGCCTGTTTGGGCAGTCTGGCTTGCTGGGGATGTCACAATATAGGCAGGGAACTGTATAAGCTGGAAAAACAACCTGGTCAGAAGGGAGAGGGATGCAGGTCTCTGCCCAAGAAAGGTGATAGCTGAGGAGCTGGAAGCCTGAAACATGTGCCTGGTGAACCACAGAGTGGGAATACAGGAGCACTATTTGCCCTGAACTGGAACATAGCCTCCATGCTGTCCCACTTCTCTGTGCCCCCCAGCCCCAATACTGCCAGTACATACCCATCCTGATCTGCACCCCCTCATAGCAATCCCAGACCTATACTGGCAACAACAGGTGAAACAGTTTCTTTGTTGGGGGAGGGGAAGGGAGGGAGGTTATCAGTAAAAATGGAAAAAGAAAAATCTGTTTCTCTGAGGAAGTAAATATGAAAGGGTACAGGGGAGTCACAACTGGCAATCTGAGAGGTCTTTGACTGTGGTCCGGAAGCATTCACACCTACTGGACTCATACAAGCTGTTCACGGTCATGCAGCTGCAGCCTCTTCAACCATGTCACGAAATCCTTGGAAGCCTGATCCAAAGCCCACTGAGGCCAACAGGAAGGCTTTGATTGATTTCATTGGTCACTGGCTCAGGCCCCTGCCTTGCAGGAAGTTTGATGGTGCTGGGGAAGGGAAGGTGGAAACAGACAAGGAAAGCAAATTTACATTCTTGGGTGCAGAGCACCTCACAGCAGAGGGTAACCACAGCCTCAGCAGAAGAGTTGATTAATAATAATAATAATAATAATGATTATTTTATTACTTCCCTAATTAAAGAGCTGCAGCTCCCAGGTGAGAGGCAGAGTGAGCATCTCCCATTAATCTTGCCAACCCCAGCAGTGAATAGAAGCTGTTTCTTTAATGAACAATCTCATGGCCACTTTAAGGCTGGCTTAATGACTAGGCCTTGGGTGGCAGAGCTGTAGGGGAGGGAAAAGCAGGCATGATCTGTGCTGAGGGGGTCTCATTTGGATAGCGTCCAGGCCTGACCTGTTAACATGAACTCAAGTGTCATTAGAATCCATCCCCAATGTGAGGGGAGCTTGTAATTAAAAACAAAGAAAGTCATGAGTCAGTAGGAGCCCAACATTTAACCCTGGAGCCATTTAGCATTGTCTGATCCTAGCCCTGAGCCTGCGATGTCCTTGGATGGGCCTGAGCCTGTAGCACACAGTTGTTGCTCTTCAGTACACATGCAAATCAGTCCCCCATGAGTGGGGAGTCCTCTGCACTGAGTGGTAGCAAGTTCTCGCCTTGAGAGAGCATCAATTAGACATCAGCACATGGGCTATAGGGTTGCCCATCACAGGAAGTCTATGACTCCCATGTCAGGAGTGCTTGACAAGCTTCTGTAGGAATTTAAGTGTCTGCACAGTACCAACAATGTACTAGTGCACTGAAGACAGATGCAGAGTTGTGCCCCACAAGGCCCTAAATACCTTCTGAGATACCAGAATGCCCAGATTCATTTTGTCCCACGGCTAATGGGCCAGGCTTCACGCAACTCAGCAGTGAGCAGAAGCTGGTTCCTTGGCGCCAGGTCTTTGGGGGCAAGGGTAGGCATGGCCTATGCCCTGTATTTCTTGATACACAATGACACGCCTAGGGGCAGGGGCAAGGCTGGGAGTAACAGTGGTGCTAACTCTAAGAAGCTTATTTATTTGTATTGTGGTAACAGCTAGGAACCGCAGTCCAGGGTGAGGA
Organism: Gopherus evgoodei; assembly: GCF_007399415.2. Taxonomy (NCBI): domain Eukaryota; kingdom Metazoa; phylum Chordata; order Testudines; family Testudinidae; genus Gopherus; species Gopherus evgoodei. The sequence continues at coordinate 104,015 of NW_022060059.1, forward strand.
CCCCATTGCAGTGCCTGGCAGACAGAATACAAGGCAGCCCCTGACCCACAGAGCTCTCAGTTACAGTCTGAGACCACACACAGAGAAAGACAGCTGAGAAAGCACAAAGAATCACAAGCTTATCGTTGCTGATGGACACAGTTGCTCAGATACCATGATGATCCGGTCTGCACCAGTCTGTGACACATTATGAGTGGTGCTGAGCCACTTCTATCTCACTCCTGAGCTCTGCAACTACAGGTTACACAAGCAGATTGAATGGGAGACTAGAGGCTGTGATGTGTGTCGTATGAGTGGGACCAGACACAGAGGGTCAGGTGTCAAGTGGGACCTACTTCTTCTGTGTGGCACCAACAGGCTCGGGATTGTATGCAGAGGCCAAGCTGTTATCTCTAAAACCACAGAGCATCAGCATACCTAACAAAGACCTCCTGCTATTTTCATTAGCACTAAGTGATGAAGCAGGCCGAGCTGTAGGGGAAAGCAGTGGGATGGGAGGACTGCCTCTTGCTGACTTGCTAAGTTAGCAGCACCCCTGAATATGAGGGGCAGAGAGATATGTTTTAGTGTGTGTGTGTGTGTGTGTGTGTGTGTGTTTTGCAGGTGGCCCTGTGCTGAGTGATGTGTGCATCAAAGCCATGAGCACTTCCATGGAAGGTGAACAACAGAAAGGCTTTGTTCCCTGTTGCTAAGGGCTGGAGCCAGGTATGTGTCTATTTGGTCCCCATGAATGTGCCAGATCCCCAAGGGGAACCCCCATGAGAGGAGAGGACAAGAAAAAATACAGGGATCAACTGATTCCAGGGGACAACAAATGAAATCTCTGGTTTGAGAGGAAAGGTCAGAGGTTTACAGTCCAGTTTCCAAAGGGGAACCCCAGACAGTGCCTACTGCTCTGTGAAATAGTCTAAGGAGCTAGCGAATGCAGCCCAGAGGAACTCTGCTGAGAGACCTGAATGGATGAGTGTTCAGAATTGACAGGTATGTGCATTGTGGCTAGGGTTGCCAGGGGTCTGGTTTTCAACCGGAATGCCTGGTTGAAAAAGGACCCTGGCGATCCAGCCAGCACCGCCGACCAGGCTGTTACAAGTCCAGGCAACGGTGCTGCAGGTCTAAGGCAGGAACTTCGGTCAATGGGAGCTGGTGGGGCAGTGCCTGTGGGTGAGAGCAGCTCGCAGAGCCTCCTTCCTCCCACCCCTGCCTAGAAGCTGGATCCGCTGGCCACTTCTCGGGTGCAGCATGGAGCCAGAACAGATAGGGAGCCTGCCTTAGATCCGCTGTGCCACTGACTGGGAGCCGCCTGAGGTAAGCCCATACCCCAACCCCCCTATCCCAGCCCTGAGCCCCAAACCCAGAGCCCCCTCCTACACCGTGAACACCTCATCACCGGCCCCACCCCAGAGCCATCACCCCCTCACACACTAAAACCCCCTGCCTCAATCTGCAGCCCCTTCCCACACTCTGAATCCCTCTTCCCCAGCCTGGAGCCCCCTCCTGCACACCAAACCCCTCATCCCCAGCCCCACCCCAGAGCCCTCACCACCAGACATAGCCCTCACCCTCTCCTGCACCCCAACTCCCTGCCGCAGCCTGGAACCCTCTCCCACACCCAGAACCCCTCATTTCTGGCCCCACCCCAGAGCCCACACCCCCAGTTAGAGCCCTCACCCCATCCCGCACCCCAACCTCCTGCCCCAGCCCAGTGAAAGTGAGTAAGGGTGGGGGAGAACAAGGTACCGAGGGAGGGGGAATGTAGTGAGCAGGCCTCAGGGAAGGGGCAGGGCAGGGCAGGGCCGGGGGTGGGACCTCAGGGAAGGGATGGGGCTAGGGTGTTCAGTTTTGTGCAGTTATAGCTGGCAACTCTAATGGTGGCATGTGAGTGTGAACTGAGGTTAAGCACGAAGCCTAGTCCTCAACACAGAGCAAGGGTGACCCTTGGGCTCCCCACCACCACACTCCATTCCTCACAAATACTCAGGTAAATCTGGGTAGGGTGTGGACCAGAGAATAGACATGTCTGATGCATTGGCATCAGCTCTCTCCTACATATGACTGGAGGGGACTTCCTGGGTCATCTAGTCCAGTCCCTGGCTATTAGAGGCAACTCTGCCATTCTGTCCTATTCATAAACTTAGCAAGCTCCATCTTAAAACCAGGTAGGTTGTTTGTCTTTCTCCTGCTCCTGTTGGGGGGCTGCTCACTCCTCTGATGTTTAGAAACCTGCTTCTAACTTCCAGTCTACATTTACTGGCGGACAGTGACCCAGGCACCTCCTGATGCTAATTGGCAGCAGGCATTGGGGTGCATGAGGGTTACAGGAATCCACAGGGTCTGGCCTTTACCTTCTCATTCATTTCAGAATGCCTGTACAGATGTTGTGTGAGGAGTTGTGTATACACTGAACACTGTTCTTAAGGTCTGTGTCAATGGACAGTCACCAGCAAGGGGGAAAACACATTTTCTTTGAGGCAAGTCATGTTTATCTCTGTCTGTTTACATCTCAATCATGCATTGTATGCATCAGTGGGCCTCCGCTAACCAGTCTGAACCACATGCTAATGAAGGATTGTGAAATTTTCAAAGACAGAAAAGTAATAGGAAGAAATAAACTGCTGGGAGGAGGGGTATCCTACCTTGAAATGAGCATCCAAGGATTGTTCTGGCACATCTGAAGGGCAATGATGGCACCTGGCAGCCTTCAGCTAGGAAATAAATGGATATCGAGTTTGCTTCATGCTGGGGAGAACTTAGGGTGAGATGCAGCTTTAGACCAGAGGATAACATTAGGTTTAGTCTCTAGAAAGCTTGTTATGATTTTGTAACCATTTGCATCCAATAGTCATACTCACTATTACTTGAAGTTCTTTGATAATAAAAGCGACAAAGATAATAAACTTACACTTGTTTCACTATAAATATATGTATGTGCTGTGTGTTCAGAGGAGCTGTGGTCTAAATTCCAGCTGGGCCGCTGCAGCGTAGTGTTCCTTTGGGAACAGCGGGCCTGGTAACTCAGTGCATGTTCAGTGGAAAGGGGGCTGGATGCTGCAGGGAACATGCGGAGAACTTGGTGGTTTGTATTTGTACAAAGAATGAGGCCTGGGAGGCAGGGCTCATGGTGCCAGGGGCTGGTGGTTCCAGGGAGCTGGGCCACAAAAGGCACAGATAAGCCTTTCTCATCCTAAGGGAGAGATGCTTCTTAACGCTGGGTACCCTGGGAAGTGGAACAGCCAATTATGCCATTTGTTCTTACGCCAAAGGTGTCTTCAGCTTATTGTGCTAGCAAGGCAATCACCTCTCAGGCCTGACTCTTTTGTCAGGCAGGTATAACTTGACAGCTGCATAACAGCTCCCTTGTCATGAAGGGCCCGCTTGCCCTGTGTTCTCAGCCCATCACATTTATTCACTGTGCTGTCTAGTGCCAGGAGAAGCAGGATGAGCTACAAAAGGAAGAGATCTTGCTGCGCACAAATATCCCAGTAATCCTCAGTGATGGGGAAAGCACTACAGCCAAAATACTCACTGATCACATCATCCTGTATCTTGAACTTTGCTAGCCTGTCAGCTGCTTAAGGATTATCTCTTCCAAATTACCTCAGAGTAACAGCACACCCAGGGCTCAACAGCTGGGGAAAGCTTCCCTGTGAACAAGGACAGGTGAGTCCTGACCGTTTCACTGTGGTGTGTTTGTTGCAGTCAAACACTTATGCTCTGCCTGGGTCTCTCATTGCCCCCTGAGATAACCCAGCTGTTGCTCATTGTGGGGACTGTCTGCATGGGGGATGGGAGAACAGGGGATCACTTTTAGGTGAGTAACCTGAGGCTGTAACCTTTGCCAGGAAGGGGGATGGGGGGAGTCAACACCTTTGTCTGGGAAGCTGGACAAAGGAAGAGAGCCTGCTGGAGAGATTTTTTAGTTTCAGTTTTGGGCTGGCTGGGAAGAGGCAGGGAACCCCAAGTCTGGGGTCTAAGATCCTTGCCCCCCAGAGGGACCTGACTGAGGGGTCCTGGTTGTACCTGCAAGCCCTGCTTGGGACAGTGTTCCTGTTGTCTAATAAACCTGCTGTTTTACTGGCTGGCTGAGAGTCACGGTGAATCGCAGGAAGTGGAGGTTACAAGGCCCTGACTCCCGCACACTCCGTGACACTCATCTTCTCTTCTCCCTTCCGTCTCGTGTCTTAATAACTGGAGCTGGGAGAGCTGAAGATATAAATAACCTTTTCAAAATTAAGTTGGATTTGAACTTCCATCCAGATGCAACATCATAAATTGTGAGCCTGCTTGGTTCTGATGTTGGTCTCTGTTTAGATTGGGGGTGAGGGTACACAATCTGATGAAGCTTGCACAAGATAAATTAAAGCACATTGGTAATCAGTCATGCACCAGCTGGGAGCTAACCCTGATGTTATAGAGCTGGGTTTTTGCTTTCTGAAAGGTCTCTTCATAGGGCTCCAGAGCTGCAAACAAACAGCTGCTTCCGTGTTCCAGTTTCCTCCCTGCTGGGCAATCAGGGTGTGGGGGAAATGGCAAATTGCATCCAAGCATGCCATTTTTTCACCTCTGTAGAGCCCTGCTGGGGGAAGCTGTATTGCCCTCTAACAGATGTGTAGGAGCCCTGCTGGTAGAGGATTCCCAGTGCCTTGGCCCTGTTCCCCTCTCTGGATGGCATCAGCTAGCTCCTTGGTCTCTTCTGGCACAGCCAGGAAGGAGGATCAGTTAGTGCCCACTCCCCCTTCCCCACTAGCCATGTAACAGCCCATCAGAGAGTAACAGATTATGTTTGGCCCCTTATTTGATAGGCTCGCCCCTCCTGAGGGCCACTCTCCAGGAACTTCAGGATGCCTGCAAACCTGAATCCAGAAGTACGTCTCTTTCCCTTCTCTGGGTGCCAACCTCTTTAGTAGAAGCAGCAAAGAATCCTGTGGCACCTTATAGACTAACAGACGTTTTGGAGCATGAGCTTTCATGGGTGAATACCCACTTCCTCAGATGCATCTGAGGAAGTGGGTATTCACCCACGAAAGCTCATGCTCCAAAACGTCTGTTAGTCTGTAAGGTGCCACAGGATTCTTTGCTGCTTTTACAGATCCAGACTAACACGGCTACCCTCTGATACTTAACCTCTTTAGTGTCACCTGTTCAGTCGTCCTTGAGACACTTCCCCATGTGCTTTCCCCCAAAGTGCTTTCTTTCCCCATCCTAGGCTCCCTCTCGCTATGGGCTGGTTCCCAGCAGAACTTGCCAACTGGCTGATATTTCTTTCACAAGGTGTTTTCTTTTCAGTGTGTGTCTCCCGTAAAAAATCATTTGCTATGAAAATCCTCTGGAATTTTATGAAACTGACTTTAGGTTTTAGTGCTGACCATTTGTTAGCAAATGGTATTTCCTTCCCTGCTGTCAGCTAGGAGATGCACCCCAGTTCCCTGCTGGCCCTTCTCTGCTGCCACCAGCCAAGTGCCACCCCATCAGCTCAGCCTTGAGGCCATTTGCAGTGGCTCTTATTTTTTTGGGAGCCTTGCCCCTCTTCATGATGGCTAGGGATAAGATGACAATCTTTTGGCTGAGGAATGGGGCTGAGAGTCAGATAGGTTCTGTTCCCATTACTGAGTCACTGGCTTATCTTGTACCAGTCACTGCTCGGCCTCCATTTCCTGCCCCTTAAAATGGGGATAATGCTTTTTTCTTGGCCAGGCTTGCTGGGGGGCTCTGCTGGTTAAGATCTTGGATGAAAAGTGCTATATTATCACAGAGCTTCTAGAGAGCCCAGGGGCAGACTGAAAGTGTCTCAGAATATCCTGAACAAACCTTAGGGAATTAAGATAAACTTTATTGAGTTAAATTAGTCCATATTGGATTAGGGATAACCCCTCTGGGGGCCACTGTACTGAAAAGGCAATTGTGGCTGTGGTGGTATGGCATTGTCTGCACTTTCTCTAATAGGGAGGGGGGATGCTAATGAATGTCTTCAGTTATCCGCCTTTAACTACCATGGAAGATATGCATAGACTGGTTGAAACGGGGGTCTTCACAGATCTACAGGCAATGAAATGACTTTTGGATAAAAAGGCCTGCATTTAGACTGACTCGGCCTGTTTCCTGGTCCCAGAGGGCCCCAGTCCTTAGTGAAGGGTTGGAAGGACTTGGCTTACTCAGGCTCCATAAGATTGGGTGCTTGTTCAGGGCTGAAGTACTGATGAACTGGAAACCACAAAGAATCCCCTGGGGTTGTGAAGAACTACCTCTGCCAAAGCCCTTCTGAGAGTTGGGATAAACTCGGTAATGCTTAATAGGTAATAGGTGCATAGGGTCTTTCACTGGGTTTATATGTTCTCTGTAATGTAGAAGAAAGTAGGTAACTTCTATCTGCAGAAGTCCTTCTTTAATGGTCTTGGAAGAGAAGCAAGCAGGTCTATGTAGGGAGCCTATCTTTGGTGGGAAGTACACAGGGAAGGCAGGGCACTGTTCAGCCTGGTCAGAAGGGAGAGAGAAGTGGGTCTCCACCCAAGAAATGCAACAGCCAGAGAGCTGGGATTCTGAGAGTAAGTGCCCTTGTGGACCACTGAGGGGAAATACAGGTGCAATTGCTGACAACTGTGACCACCCCACCCTGGACCCTGATTGTGACAATGAGAATTGCCCAGCTCCTTCCTAGGAATGTCAACAGGCAGGCAGGTAGGAACATGATACACAGAACCACCACCAACTGTGGGTCTCTTTCTATGGCTGTAGCTTTGGGCTCCAGGCCTGGAGGGCCTGACCAAGCCAACAGGAAGCATCACCAATGAAAGAGTTCCAGGTAGGATCCCATTGCAGTTCTGGAGGCTTCTTTATTCTGGGACTGTAGGTTGGAGACACTGTGTAGTGTGGGGAGAGGGCTTAAGACTAGGACTAGAATTTAAGAACATAAGAATGCCCATACTTGGTTAGATCAAATATCCATCTAGCCCAACATCCTGCCTTCTGACAGTGGCCAATGCCAGGTGCTTCAGAGGGAATGAACAGAAAAAGCAGTCATCAAGTGTTGCCCATTCCCAGCTTCTGGCAAACAGAGGCTAGGGTCATGATCCCTGCCACTTCTGGCTAATAGCCATTGATGGGCCTATCCTCCATGAACTCATCTAGTTCTTTTTTTTTAACCTTGTCATAGCCTTGGCCTTCACAACAGCATCTGGCAAAGAGTTCCACAGGTTGACTGTGCGTTCTGTGAAGAAATACTTCCTTTTGTTTGGTGACCCCTAGGTAATGTCATTTGGTGACCCCTAGTTCTTGTGCTATGAGAAGGAGTAAATGACACATCCTTATTTACTTTCTCCATACCAGTCATGATTTTATAGACTTTTATAGACTCTTAGTTGTCTCTTTTCCAAGCTGAAAAGTCCCAGTCTTATTAATCTCTCCATACAGAAGCTGCTCCATACCCTAATCAATTTTGTTGCCCTTTTCTGTACCTTTTCCAATTTCAATACATCATTTTTGAGATGGGGTGCCCTCATCTACATGCAGTATTCAAGATGTGGGCGTATCATGGATTTATATAGTGGCAATATGATATTTTCTGTCTTATTAACTATCTCTATCATAATGATTCCCAACATTCTGTTCGCTTTTTTGACTTCCGCTACACATTAAGTGGTTGTTTTCAGAGAACTATCCACAATGACCCCAAGATCTCTTTCCTGAGTGGTGTGATGGGGTCTGCTTACCCCTCACTGACAGGGTTAAGCCCATATTATTGACAACAGAAGTCCCACCTCCCCGGTGGGACTGGGCATGCGCCAAATGCTCTAGCAGTATAAAGGGAGGAAGCCCAACTCAGTCTTTGCTGGAGGCCTCAGGGGAAGGATCTGTCTGGGAAGCTCCTGCAGTGGGCCAGCCACAGCCACAGCCACAGCCACAGCCCCTGCCTGCACCAGGAATCAGAGCCTCCCCAGGCCTGCTTCAACCCCGGTGACTGGAGGAGCCGCAGGAGGCGACCTGCCTAACTGCCCATGGAGAATCCTCAGGCTCATAGGAGACCCCAGTGCAGAGACTGGTAGGAAGTGACCCAGGGAGGGTGATGGAGTGGTACCTCCCACCTCACCATGTTTTGGTAGGAAACCCCCTGCCCCCCACTGAGTCAGTGGCAAGTTGCTATACCACTGTTAGGGCCTTAGGTCAGGGCCTGGTGGAGTTGGGTGGGCCTGGGTCTCCCTACCAGGGCTGCCACACCCCTAGGTGGGAGCCCCACTCCCATTGATATCTGGCCACTAGGCCATGCTGCCCTGCACCTAAGGGCTCCTCCATAGATTCTGGCCATTATGCCAAGCTGCCCTGCACCTAAGGGATGCTCCATTGACTCTGGCCTCTGGGTTGCTGCCCTGATCGTAGGGGCATAGATCATCACACATCGTGGAGAATGTGGGCAATGACCAGGACCTGCTGAAAGGTCCAGGGGAATAATAAATAAAAAATATAAAAATTGGAGATATACCAAACTCCTAGAACTGGAAGGGACCTTGAAAGGTCATTGAGTCTAGCCCCCTGCCTTCACTAGCAGGATCAATTTTTGCTCTTGATACCTAAGTGGGCACCCCAAGGATTGAGTTCACAACCTTGGGTTTAAGCAAGCTAATGCTCAAACCACTGAGCCATCCCTCCCCCCTGGAATCTAGATGATAGGAGCTCCACCACCATCTAAGATGGATACTGAGAAGCTTCTAAAGTGGATGCTGAAGAGTCAGCAAAAGCAAGTGGCCAACAGCGACAGCAACAGGCTCAGAGGATGCAGCAGATGGCCGGCCAGCAGCAGCTACAGATGACCCAGCATCAGGAGCAACAGCAGCAGCTCCTTTGTGTGTTGGTTGCCCAGCAACAAGTACAACAAGAATACATGGTCCAGCAAGTGGTAACTCTATTACACATGCCAGGAGCCCCAACCCTCACACCCACAGAGGCGGGATCTGGAGAGACTTTGTTGGGGCTGCCGATAAGCCTCACTAAGATGATGCCAGGGGATGACCCGAAGGCATTCCTGGTCATTTTAGAGTGGGTCGCTACAGCCACCCAGTGGCCCCCAGAGCACTGGGCCACTATGCTAGCTCCATATTTGACTGGACAGGTACAGACTGCCTACCGTAACCTCGATCTTTGGGAGGCCCTGGAATACCCTGGGATGAAAGCAGCCATATTAGACCATACTGGCATTATCCCAGAGGCTTATCGCCAGGGCCTCCGCAAAGAACAGTACCTCCCTGGGGCTCGACCATAGGCCCAACGGGTACACAACCACTGTTGAAGATGATTGGACCCAGAAGGCTTGACTAGCCCCCAGGTGGCGGAGATGGTGGTGCTAGAGCAGTTCACCCAGATCCTTCCAGCAGGATGGAGAGCATGGGTGCAACGCCACCAACCGGCGACCTTGTCAGCAGCTGTGAGCCTGATGGAGGACTATCTGGCAGCCAAGGGAGCCAAGGCACTACCCCGGGAATCTGGAAACCTAAGCAGAAGGGATGGGCCAGGTAAGGGAAGTCCCCAGGGAGAGGAGGCCCAGGAACCTCCGTCTATCACCTGCCCCCCATTCACTAAGCCCCTCAGTCCTGAACCCAGACACAGGGTCACAGGGACTCTGGTTTGAAGTGATCAGCACCCACAAGAGAGCCGAAGCCTACCAAAAGAAGGCCCTGGGCCAAGGGAAGCCCGAGATCACTGCTGGGAGTGTGGCCAAGAGGGACATTTTTGGTGGGAATGTCTATTCTTGGATTGCAACTATGGGCAAGTCAGAGTTGCTGGCCATAGAGCTCGGAAAAGAGGTCTGGAAAAGCTTGTGGTCCCCATACAGGTCGAAGAGACCCCCCTTCACAAATGCCCTCATGGACTCGGGATGTAGTCAGGCCCTCATACAGGAGGGACTGATCCCTGACCTTAAACTGTTTGGTGAACAGATGCACTTACAATGTGTCCATGGGGATATCTGTCCTTATTCCATAGCCTGGGTGAAGATTGAGATCTGCCATTGGGAGGAAGTCCTCCATGTGGGCGTGGCCCTCAGATTGGCCTACCCTGTAGTGCTGGGGTGAGACTGGCCAGAATTCAGGGAGATACTCCAGAAGTATCAACCGCCTGCTCCATGAACGGAAGGGGCTAAGTCTCCAGGGAGGGGGCTGATCAGACACACACTGCAGGCAGACCCCTGGGAAGATGGCTAGTAAGACTCCCACCTACTCCCGCGCAGCGAGGCACCCATCCGTGGAAGACACACAGGCAGAGCTGGAGCAAGATATAGATTTCGTACAGGAGCAGAGGACCTGACTCTGAGTAGGACCTGGGAGCAGGCCACCGCCCCTGGCCCTGGGGAGGACACACTTTGGAGACATTCACAGGGGCCCCGATTTGAGATCTGGTGGGATTGCCTATTGGGTGGTACATGAACTACAGACACCCAAACCGCTCCTTCAGCTGTTGGTCCTCTGGAGGTTGCGATGAAGCTTCCTACAGTTAGCACATGCAAACCCCTGGACAAAACATCTGGGGTGGGAAAAGACCCTCCAGAGGGTGGCCCACCATTTTTTTTTTGGCCCAGCATTCACCAAAAGGTCTAAGACTATTGCGCATCTTGCCTGGAATGCCTGCAAGCTGGACCAAAGGGTGTATCTTGGGCACCCCTGATACCCCTGCCAGTGATCGACTATCCTTTGAATGCATCAGGATGGATCTGGTTGGCACACTGGGAATCAATTTATTCTAGTGATCATGGACTACGCAACACATTATCCCGAAGCTGTTCCCCTGCGAGCAGTCACGGCGCCAGTTATTGCCGCTGAACTCATGAAGATCTTCACTACCCACTGAGATCCTGACTGACCAAAGCACTAATGTATCCTCTAAACTAATAGCACAGCTGTGCCGCCTCCTGAATATATGGACACTCCAGACGTCAGTTTACCACCCACAAACATACGATCTAGTGGAGCATTTTAACAGTACCCTGAAGTCCGTGTTGCAGAAATTCATGGAGGAGGACCCCAGCCACTGGGATGCACTATTGCCAGCCCTGCTGTTCGCTATAAGAGAGGTGCCCCAAGCATCAACTGGGTTCTCGCCCTTTGAACTCTTGTATGGCAGACAGCCTAGAGGGATCCTGGACCTCCTGAGGGAAGACTGGGAGGCACAGAAGACATGAGTACTCGGGGACCACCCAGTACATGTTACACCTCCAAGAGCAGCTCCAAGCCCTGGGTGCTTTTGCCTGAGAGAACCTGCTGCAGGCCCAAAAGATGCAAGAACAGCTCTATAACAGGAACTAAGGTGTTGCTCTTGTTGCCCTCCACAGAGTCAAAGCTCCTGGCCAAATGGTAGGGGTCTTACGAGGTGACCTGGTGGGTTGGGCCAGTAGATTATGAGGTCCGTCTGCCAGGATGACAGAGGGATACCCATACGTATCACGTGAATCTTTAGAAGGCCAGAGAGGCCTTGTTCACCACCCCATCACCCCCAGGCCCAGAACTTGGACCCCCAGTGGGGGAACTCCCCAATCCAAGGCCAGCTATTGTTCCTCAGATTCCCAAACCTGGACCATTTTTTTAGGTGACAATATCCCTCACATGCTCAGTTGTGAAGACCAATGCAAAGAATTCATTTAATTTCTCTGCAGTGGCCTTATCATCTTTGAATACTATGTTGACATCTCAATTATCCAGTGGTCTCACTGAGTGTTTTAGCAGGCTTCCTGCTTCTGATTTACTTAACATTTTTTTTGCTGTTACTTTTTGAGTCTTTGGCTAGCTGTTCTTCAAATTCTTTTTTGTCCTTCATAATTATATTTTTACACGTTACTTTCCAGAGTTTATACTCCTTTCTATTTTCATCACTAGGATTTACTTTTTACTTTTTAAAGGATGTCTTTTTGCCTCTCAATGCTTCTTTTACTTTGTTGTTTAGCCGCGATGGCACTTTTTTGGTTCTCTTACTATATTGTTTTAATTTGAGGTCTACGTTTAAGTTGAGCCTCTATTATGGTGTCTTTAAAAATTTTCCACGCAGCTTGCAGGAATTTCACTCTTAGCTCGTTTGTCCCGCCCTTGCCCCGCGGTGCAGGCATGGTTGCCAGCCCCATTTTCCCCCTCTTTGGTTTGGTTGTTTTTGAACCCACCTTGTTCTTTGTTCCATGCCTGAGGCACAGCTGATTTGGCCTCCCCTGCATTCCACACCCTTGCTTCTTGCCCTCCCTCCTGGTCTGCCCTTATTGCCTGCTTGCCCATGTTCCGCTGTTGGCATTTGAAATTACCCCTGCCTTTTTTTTTCATTGACTCCTTCACTGTTGCACACTCCCCTATGAGTCTTAGTTTTCCCTTCTTTTCCTTAGTGCAGCCGGGGGAGCCGTTTTTTTTCATCTTGTGCTGGAGTTGTGTCCCTTGTCTTTCTCTGTCCCTTTCTGTGGGCACCCCTCCACCCAGCTTTCAGCCTAGAGGGTGGGGAGTGGTAGCCATTTTCCTCCCTCCCTTCCCTTCTCCTTGCCCTTTCTTTCCCTCTGTTTCCCTTTCCCTGTCCTAGTGGCTGTCCCACTCCTTTCTTTCCTGTGGTGGGTGGTTGGGGGGGGACCTCCCTGGCTGCCCCTGTAGGTCCCTTTCATTTCCCCCCCTCCATGCCCTCCCTTGCGATGGCAGCCTCGACTGCTGCTGCCGGGTTACCTGTCAGCACTGCCACTGAGGCATTGGCGGCAGTGAGCACGGATAGAGACTCCCAAGACTCTGTTGCAGCTGCCGTGACCTCTGCCACCTCCACTTCTGAGTCCATTCCCTCGGCCTGTAGGAAGGGCCGGGGGATGAAAAAGGGCAAGGGCCCCTCCCGGAAGGCAAAACCTCCCGTGGCAATGGATCCCTCTCCCGCTGTGGCCCTGTCAATGGCCACAGCCTCCCTTTCTCCCTTACCTGTTGTTCCTTCCACCAGCATTGTGGGCACCATTTCTTAGGCCCCCAGAGAGTACGCCCAGGTGGCTGCCGCCCCTCTGCTTGCCACCTCACCATCTGCTCCAGCCGCCTCCCAGAATACCATTCCCGGCAGCTGATGCCCCTTTCCCACCATCACTAGGAGGCACGAGGGGGGGCTGTCTCCTGGTGTCGGCCTCGCCCCATGTAGAAACCTACGTGCAGGTGGTGGGGCCCACGGCCGTGGTGGCGGTCTCTAAGACGTTTGGGAAGGTGGTGTTCTTCCTGGTATCAGAGGCCGCTGCCCAGGAGGCAGTGGAGAGGGGCTTGGCGGGGAAGGGGGGTATTCACGTCCCCCTCAAGCCTTTGGAGGACCTGGGCATAATGGTGGTGTTCTCCTCTATTCCTCCCTTCCTCCCCAATGCCGCCCTTTTGCCGTTCCTCTCCACCCTGGTGATGTGCCTATCCATCCTCAGCTACCTTCCACTGGGCTGTAAGGACCCCGCCCTCCGCTACGTTTTGTCATTCCGCCGGCAGGTGCAGGTTCAAGTGCCACCAGCAGCACGTTACGGGGAGACTCTGGAGGGGTCCTTTCTGGTGCCCCATTGAGGGGCCCAGTACCGGGTTTATTATTCTTCATGGGAGGCCCGGTGTTTTCTCTGCCAGGCAGCGGGGCATGTCCAGAGGGACTGCTCCCTGGCTTGGAGGGGCATCTGGGACCCCCAATACCTGGAAGGGCGTTGGCTCTATTGTCACCGCCAGCCCTGCTTTCCTGGTCCCTGGGGTCACCCCTCCTCCATTCATGACCGTTGTCAACTTTGCTTGGGTCTCAGGGGAGGCCCCCCCAACATGCCCAGATGAGCATGCAGGCCCCGCTGCTGAGGTGGGTAATAGACTGGGGCCCATGGAGGAGAGGGTGGCAGGGTCAGTAGCAGGACTCGAGTGGAGCTTGCATCGGGAGAGTCTGTCTCTTTCTCTGTTGTCCTGCCCGCATCTTCCCTGACCCTCCCGTCATCTCCCTTGCTCCCAGGCCCTGACCCAACTGGCCTAGTAAGTCCCAGATCTTCAAGGTATGTAAGCTCCCAACTCCCATTGATTTCAATGGAAGTGAGGAGCCTAAATACCTTAAGGATCTAGGCCTCAGTAACTAATTTTTGAACCAAGCTACTTTAGTTATTGACGTTTATGACCATGTTACATATTTTTAATTTGTTCTTCATTGTTGTTTTTGCCCATCTCCCCAGATTTGGGAAGGGCTGAATAAATAATTATACCTAGCACTTTTCCTGGATAGATCTCAAAAGAGGTCGGTATCATTATTATCCATGTGATGTTGCACTCTATATGATTTTATGAAAGTATGCTGATGAGTGTGAATATAATGTAACTAAAATATGCTTCATGCAAAAGGTCTCTTGTAAGGTATCATTAAAACGCTTGTAATCTTCTGAGTGTGGTCATCCTATTTGTATAAATATATCACTCTTGTATCTAAACCAGAAATATGAAATATAACTCTGAGGTCCTATTGTAGTTATGCAAAATGTGGGCCATTAATGGTGGTTTGGAATCTTAATGGCTCCCATTAACCAGGATGATTTCATCCCATTTTTGTTACTCCAATTTTCAAGGATGTCCAAATCTTCTTGTATGATATCCCAGTCCTCATCCATATTGGCAATACCTCCCAACCCCGTGTAATCAGCAAATTTTGTTTGCACACTCCCACTTTTTATGTCAAGGTCATCAATCTGTAAAATGGGGATCATGATGGGCTGGATCACAGAAACCCTGTTGGGGCTGCCAACTGATGTGCCAAGACTACTTCTGCCCCTGCTTTCCCTACCAGCTTGGGACTCCAGCATCCTGCCTTGTTGAGCCAGACACGCCAGTCTGCTCCAACACAGACCCAGGGTCTGAACCATGTGCCCCAAAGTTGCAGACTTAATTGAAAGCAACTTAAGAAGTTTTCCAGTCTTTAACACTCAGATGTCCAACTCCCAATGGGGTCCAAACCCCAAATAAATCCATTTTACCCTGTATAAAACTTATATAGGGTTAACTCATAAATTGTTCTATAACACTGATAGAGAGATATACACAGCTGTTTGCTCCATCCCAGGTATTAATACATACTCTGGGTTAATGAATAAGTAAAAAGTGATTTTATTAAATACAGAAAGTAAAATTTAAGTGGTTCCAAGTAATAGCAGACAGAACAAAGTGAATTACCAAGTAAAATAAAACATGCAAGTCTAAGCCTAGTACAGTAATAAAACTGAATACTGATTAAATCTCACCCTCCGAGATCATAGAATCATAGGATATTAGGGTTGGAAGAAACCTCAGGAGATCATCTAGTCCAACCCCCTGCTCAAAGCAGGACCAATCCCCAGACAGATTTTCACCCCAGTTCCCTAAATGGCCTCACAACCCTGGGTTTAGCAGGCCAATGCTCAAACCACTGAGTTATCCCTCCCCCCAATAAATTTCTTTCACAGACTGGATGCCTTCCTAGTCTGGGCACAATCCTTTCCCCTGGTACAGCCCTTGTTCCAGCTCAGGTGGTAGCTAGGGGATTTCTCCTGATGGCCACCCCCTAGGTAACAAAATGGAGGAACTAGAGCTACTGGTGCAGGAAGTGAAACCAGATATTATAGGGATAACAGAAACATGGTGGAATAGTAGTCATGACTGGAGTATAGGTATTGAAGGCTATGTGCTGTTTAGGAAAGACAGAAATAAAGGCAAAGGTGGTGGAGTAGCATTTTATATCAATGATGAGGCAGACTAAAGAAATAAGTGATGGAATGAATAAGACAGAGTCTGTTTGGGCAAAAATCACACTGGGAAAGAAAGCTACTAGAGCCTCCTCTGAGATAGTGCTTGGAGTGTGCTACAGACCACCAGGATCTGATTTGGATATGGATAGAGACCTCTCTAATGTTTTTAATGAAGTAAACACTAATGGGAATTGTGTGATCATGGGAGACTTTAACTTCCCAGATATAGACTGGAGGACAAGTGCTAGTAATAATAATAGGGCTCAGATTTTCCTGGATGCAATAGCTGATGGATTTCTTCACCAAATAGTTGCTGAACCAACAAGAGGGGATGCCATTTTAGATTTGGTTTTGGTGAGTAGTGAGGACCTCATAGAAGAATGGTTGTAGGGGACAACCTTGGTTCAAGTGATCATGAACTAATTCAGTTCAAACTAGATGGCAGGATAAACAAAAATAGATCTGGGACTAGGGTTTTTTATTTCAAAAGGGCTACCTTTAAAGAATTAGGGAAATTAGTTTGGGCAGTGGACTGAACTGAAGAACTTGTGGATCTAAAGACGGAGGAGGCCTGGAATTACTTCAAGTCAGAGTTGCAGAAACTATCAGAAGCCTTCATCCCAAGAAAGGGGAAAAAATTCATAGGCAGGAGCTGTAGACCAAGCTGGATGAGCAAGCATCTCAGAGAGGAGATTAAGAAAAAGCAGAAAGCCTACATGGAGTGGAAGATGGAAGGGATTAGCAAGGAAAGCTACCTTATTAAGGTCAGAACATGTAGGGATAAAGTGAGAAAGGCCAAAAGCCATGTAGAGTTGGACCTTGCAAAGGGAATTAAAACCAATAGTAAGGTTCTATAGCCATATAAATAAAAAGAAAACAAAATAAGAAGAAGTGGGACCACTAAACACTGAGGATGGATTGGAGGTTAAGGATAATTTAGGCATGGCCCAATATCTAAACAAATACTTTGCCTCAGTCTTTAATGAGGCACTTAGGGATAATGGTAGGATGACAAATGGGAATAAGGATATGGAGGTGTGACGTTATTGATATAATCTGGGACCATATAGAACATGGTTGCAACCAAGGTCCTGTAGTGGCTCCAAATCTTATGTAAAGGGGGTCATATAAGGTGTCTCAGACCAGGTTATGAGTTGCTGGTTATGATTATACTGTCTATATGTATGTATCATTTTGTAGTTGAAGTTGTGAGTATTGGCTCTATACTGTCTGTATTTTAAATTTATGCTGTGCTTCTGGAAGACATCTCAGACAAGTTGGTGTTAGTTCTGCCTAGCCTGCTTGATAGCCCATTAGCTACACAATTGACCCATTGAGAGAAGGCAGATACATCTTGTAACTCAGCAAGGTATGCAGGGACTTGCCCATGTGACTCCAGACTCCATTTTGCTGTAATTTTCCACAGTAAGGACAAAGAGGTTCTTACACCTGGAAAAGCCTATAAAAATCTGATGCCTCATCTCCATCTTGTCTTCAATCCTGCTTCTTACCTCTGATGTACTTTGCTACAAAATGAAGCTCTGAACAAAGGACTGATGACCCATCCCAGCAGGGGATGTACTCCAGGGATTTGATTTGAACCTGCAGTTTACTCCATCACTGCTACAAGCCTGAACTAAGAACTTTGCATTACTGTATGTAATTGATTCCATTTAACCAATTCTAGCTCTCATCTATATCTTTTTCCTTTTATGAATAAACCTTTAGATTTTAGATTCTAAAGGATTGGCAACAGCATGATTTGTGGGTAAGATCTGATGTGTATATTGACCTGGGTCTGGGGCTTGATTCTTTGGGATCGAGAGAACTGTTTTCTTTTATTGGGGTGTTGGTTTTCATAACATTCATTCCCAGGACGAGTGGTACTGGTGGTGATACTGGAAAACTGGAGTGTCTAAGGGAATTGCTTGTGTGACTTGTGGTTAGCCAGTGGAATAAAACCAAAGTCCTCTTTGTCTGGCTGGTTTGGTTTGCCTTAGAGGTGGAAAAACCCCAGCCTTGAGCTGTAACTGCCCTGTTTAAGCAATTGGTCCTGAATTGGCACTCTCAGTTGGGTCCTGCCAGAACCGCATTGTCATAGGAGGTAGATATTACCATATCCTACGTAGAAGCCAAACTCAAACATTTAATGGGACTAAATCACAGGGCCCAGATAATCTTCGTCCAAGAATATTAAAGGAACTGGCACATGAAATTGCAAGCCTATTAGCAAGAATTTTTAATGAATCAGTAAACTCAGGGATTGTACCGTATGACTGGAGAATTGCTAACATAGTTCCTATTTTTAAGAAAGGAAAAAAAAGTGATCCGAGTAACTATAGACCTGTTAGTTTGACATCTGTAGTATGCAAGGTCTTGGAAAAAAATTTGAAGGAGAAAGTAGTTAAGGACGTTGAGGTCAATGGTAATAGGGACAAAATACAACATGGCTTTACAAAAGGTAGATCGTGCCAAACCAACCTGATCTGCTTCTTTGAGAAGGTAACAGATTTCATAGACAAAGGAAACACAGTGGATCTAATTTACCTCAATTTCAGTAAGGCATTTAATACGGTTCCACATGGGGAATTATTAGCTAAATTGGAAAAGATGGGGATCAATATGAAAATTGAAAGGCGGATAAGGAACTGGTTAAAGGGGAGACTACAACGGATCATACTGAAAGGTGAACTGTCAGGCTGGAAGGAGGTTACTAGTGGAGTTCCTCAGGGACTGGTTTTGGGACCAATCTTACTTAATCTTTCTATTACTGACCTTGGCACAAAATGTGAGAATGTGCTAATAAAGTTTGTGAATGACACAAAGCTGGGAGATATTTCTAATACAGAGAAGGACCGGGATATCATACAGGAAGATCTGGATGACCTTGTAAACTGGAGTAATAGTAATAGGATGAAATTTAATAGTGAAAAGTGAAAGGTCATGCATTTAGGGATTAATAACAAGAATTCTCACTATAAATTGGGGACACATCAGTTGGAAGTAAGAGAAGAGGAGAAGAACCTCGGAGTATTGGTTGATCACAGGATGACTATGAGCCGCCAATGTGATATGGCCGTTAAAAAAGCTAATGTGGTCTTGGGATGCATCAGGCAAGGTATTTTCAGTAAAGACAAGGCACTGGTGAGACCTCATCTGGAATATTGTGTGCAGGTCTGGTTTCCCATGTTTAAGAAGGATGAATTCAAACTGGAACAGGTATAAAATTTGGGGGGAGGGATAGCTCAGTGGTTTGAGCATTAGCCTACTAAATCAAGGGTTGTAAGTTCAATTCTTGAGGGGGGGGGTCATTTAGGGAACTGGGGTAAAAATCTGTCTGGGGATTGGTCCTGCTTTGAGCATGGGGTTTAACTAGATGACCTCCTGAGGTCCCTTCCATCCCTGATATTCTATGAGAGGACAGCTACTAGGATGATCTGAAGAATGCAAAACCTGTCTTACGAAAGGAGACTCAAAGAACTTGGCTTGTTTAGCCTAACCAAAAGAAGGCTGAGGGGATATATGATTGCTCTTCATAAATATATCAGGGAGGGAGAGGAATTATTTAAACTTAGTGCCAATGTGGACACAAGAACAAATGGATATAAAGTGGACACTGGGAAGTTTAGACTTGAAATTAGAAGAAGGTTTCTAACCAGTAGAGGAGTGAAGTTCTGGAACAGTCTTCCAAGGGGAGTAGTGGAGGCAAAAGACATATCTGGCTTCAAGACTAAGCTTGATAAGTTTATAGATGGGATGGTATGATGGGTTAATCTAATTTTGGCAATTAATTGATCTTTGATTATTGGAAGGTAAATATGCCCAATGGTCTGTGATGGGATATTAGATGGGGTGGGATCTGAGTTACTACAGAGAATTCTTTCCTGAGTGCTGGCTGGTGAGGCTTGCCACATGCTCAGGGTTTAACTGATCGCCATATTTGGGGTTGGGAAGGAATTTTCCTCCAGGGCAAATTGGCAGAGGCCATGGAGGTTTTTCACCTTCCTCTGCAGTGTGGGGCATGGATCACTTGCTGGAGGATTCTCTGCACCTTGAGGTCTTTAAACCATGATTTGAGAACTTCAGTAACTCAGGCATAGGTTAGGCGTTTGTTACAGGAGTGGGTGGGTGAGATTCTGTGGCTTGTGTTGTGCAAGAGGTCAGAGTACATGATCATAATTGTCCCTTCTGACCTTAAAGTCTGAGTCTATAACTGGCTTCAAGACTGAGCATGGATGGTGGGTATAATAGGCCAGGGGAGGCTCAGCCACCCTGGCACTGCCGCTGCTGCCAGACCCCCGGTTGCAGGGTTTGGCAGGGGAAGTTTTTGTTTTATTATGCCCCATGCAGGTTCCAGGGCGGCTGAGGAGGCAGTATATGCTATTCATCTTCCTGGGCTCATCAGCAATCTCCCTGGATTCCACAGAGATTACTGATAAACCCAGGAAACTGAGTAGCAAATACTGCCTCTTCAGCCTCCCTGGAACTTGCATGGGGCATAGCAAAAGTTTCTTATGGAAGAGAGTCCAAGACGCTTTTCCCCATGGTGGCATGGGGTCTGGGGACGTGTGGCACAGCAGAGTTGGGGCTCCTCCAGGCAGGGGGAATGAGGGGGTTGGGGTTCTTCTGGCTGAGGGGGGGCCTTCAGGCCTCCGGCCTGCTCAGCCATAGGGTGGGGGGTGCTTGGGCGTTCTTCAGGAAGGGGTGTGTGTGATGTTGCACTCCACATGATTTTATGAAATACGCTAACGAGTGGGAATATAATATAATTGGAATATACTTCATGCAAAAGGCCTCTTGTAAGGTTTCATTACAAAGCTTATAATCTACTGAGTGTGTGCATCCTATTTGTATAAATGTATCATTCTTGTATCCGAAACTAGAAATGTGAAATATCACTCTGAGGTCCTATTGTAATTATGTGAAATTTTGGCCATTAAGGGTGGTTTGGAATCATGATGGCTCCCACCAACTAGGGCAACTGGTTGTAAATGGCTCTGTTTAATTGCAAGGCTTCCTGTGAGTCAGGCCAGGAAGAATGAAGACTTGGGGTCTCCCAGGACATGTGACCATGTCACCTGGTACTGGAATCCATCTTAAACCTGCTGCTTTTCCATTTAGAAGGAGGGGTGGGGACCTAGAGAGATAAAAGATTCCCACCTTGTGCCAAAGCTATATAAGGGAGTGGAACAGAACAAAGGAGGTTCCAGTCATGAGAAATCCCCTAGTTACCACTTGAGCTGGAGCTAACAAGAACTGTACCGGGGGAAAGGATTGGGCCCAGACTAGGGAGGAGTCCAGTCTGTGAAAGAAGCTTATTGGAATATCTCTGAGGGTGAGATTTTATCTGTAATTAGTTTCTTAATGTATTAGGCACTTTTTATACTTAATAAAATCAGTTTTGCTTATTAATTATAATAATAATTATAATGTTATAGAGGGTGTTATAGAGGGTTGACTATTTATGAGTTTACCCTGTATGAGCTTTATACAGAGTAAAACAGACTCATTTGTGGTTTGGATCCCATTGGGAGCTGGATGTCTGGGTGCTGGAAACAGTAACACTTCTTAAGCTGTTTTCATTTAAGTCTGCAGCTTTGGTGCATGTGGTTCAGACCCTGGGTCTGTGTTTAAGCAGACTGGTGTGTCTGCCTCAACAAGTCAGGGTTCTGGAGGCCCAAACTGGCAGAAAAAACGGGCTCAGAGGTAGTCTCAGCACATCAGGTGATAGTCGCGGGGGAAATGGGTGGAGCTGGGAGCTAGCCCCCCTGAAGGAGGGCTCCACCCGCTGCCAATGAGACTGAGCTTGATAAGTTTATGGAGGGCATGATATTATGAGACTGCCTACAATTGCATATGGCCCGTCCACAACTGCTAGTAGCAAATATCTCCAGTCGCTGGTAATGGGACACTAGATGGGGAGGGCTCCAAGTTACATCAGTGAATTCTTTCCCAGGGGTCTGGCTGGGTGTCTCACTCACCTGTTCAGGGTCTAACTGATCACCATAGTTGGTGTTGGGAAGGAATTTTCCCACTGGTCAGATTGGCAGAGACCCTAGGATATTTCGTCTTCCTCTGCAGCATGGGGCCTGGGTCACTCGCTGGTTTGAACTGGAGCAAATGGTGGATTCTCTGTAATTTGAAGTTTTTAAACCATGATTTGAGGATGTCGATAACTCAGCAGAGGTTAGGGGTCTATTACAGGAGTGGATGGGCGAGGGTCTGTGGCCTGCATTGCTCAGGAGATCAGACTAGATAATCATGATAGTCCCTTTTGGCCTTAAAGGCTATGAGAGATGGGGAAACTGAGGTGCACACAGAAGGAAGTGATTTGCCCAAGATCACACAGCAGGCCAACTGCAGAAACTGGGGTAGACCCCAGATCTCCAGGGTCCCAGTCCAGGGCTCTATCCACTAGGCCATAAATAAAAGGACTTTGATCCTGATTATCAATGGTATTTAGGTGTCGAACTCCCATTGATTTCAATGGGAGTTCAGCACCTAAATTCCTTTGGGGATCTGGGGCATTAATGTTTAATTAACTAGCTGGGACATTGGAATGATAGTTATAAACCATCCAACATCCCTTTGTCACATGCTTTGAGCCAGGCAAACAAAGCACAGCAAACAGTGTATTGGCTGAATTAGTCTTATTTCTGTTACATTAGGAGTCAAAAGTTCTGATGCGGGAAGGGAAGGGGGATGGGTAAGTAGCCAAGAGGGCATTATAGTAGCTGTAATAATTTAGCCCTTTTCTCTGTTCAGTGGCTGTCTGAAAATGGCTGGTCAAGTGCCAGAAAATCCAGCTCATCGATTTAATTATTTGACAAAAGGCAGCATCTACAGTAGATCAAAATGTGTGTCAATTTTTTTGATGAAAAATGGCTTTTTGTCCCAAAAAGAAAGAAGCTTGTTTCAGTTGAAATTTTCTAAATTGTCAAAAAACAGAACTGTTTTTTTCCCCCCATTTAATCAAAAACAGAAAAAGGTCCAGGAAAAGTTTCCAACCCCCTACCCTGCCCCCCGCAACATTTATTTTCTATTTTTTTCCAAGATAATACTTACCATTTTTCAATTGATTCCAGTGATGATGTCCATCAAATAATAAATAGAACAAATAGTTTTAACTTAGACTTGATTTCAACTTGACTGAAAATGAGAGCATTTATGACCATTTAAAACTGTACTCTAGCTGTACAATAGAAAATGTTATTGAGTCTAAAACATTTTCCTTCCAGATTTATAAATCCTTTTTCTCAGAAGCATGCACTTTGCAAGGCCATACTTCCCATACATGAAGCATAACTGCATCCTTTCAATCAGGATGACTTTTATTTTAAATGAAGGAGAAAACAAAAACAAGAAAGAATGAATGTAAAATCTCCAAGGGGAAGGTGCAAAGTGGGTGTGACTCACTCTGTAGAAGCAGCCATCTTGAATTGAACTTTTCCTCCAGAATAGATCTTCCAACTGAGAAGCTGATAGGTGCTGTAGAAATTTAAAGGCACACTGCATAGAAAACAGCTTTAATAGCTTTTAGCCATGCACATCATTCAATAGCTGCTGACTGTTAAGACACTGCACACCTTGCTAAGGAAAACAGGAAGGCTTAGGGTCACCACCTTTTCAAAAGACAAAAGTGGGACACATGCAGGAGCCCTGCCCTGCATCATGGCCTCATCACCTGCTCCTCCTCTTCCCCCCTGAAACCCCCACCTCATGTTCCTTTTTCCCTCCCACCCCAAGACCCCACCCCCTGGCTAGGCCAGAAACCAAAGCTAGGCCATGGTAAGAGCCACCCAGGTAGTCCAGGCCTCTGTGACTTAGAACAGTCCCCAGCCCATGTCCCTGCCCCCCAGGATGCAGCACCCAGGGAAGATGGAAGGTCTGGGGCTCCCCACAGTGGCCCAGGCTCCCTGGGCAACTCTTACCATGGCCCAGTTCCAGCTTCTGGACTGGCTATGTGGCAGAAGCCTAGCGGAGATAGGAGAAGCAGGGAGCAAGTCCACATGGCAAGAGGGGCCTAAGGCCCACCTCAGTCCACACCCCCTAGCCCATGAAGTGGCTAGTGCCACCCTCTGAGCCTTGGGGGACTGTGGAGTGGCACTGCCAGGAATCCGGGAAAAATGCTGTCCCAGAGTCATTCAGCCCAGGAATGGGACTTGAACTATGCATTTCAGGACTGTCCTGCCCAATTCAGGACAAGTAATCACCCAAAGAAGGCTGTGTAACAGTTTTTATC
Organism: Gopherus evgoodei; assembly: GCF_007399415.2. Classification (NCBI taxonomy): domain Eukaryota; kingdom Metazoa; phylum Chordata; order Testudines; family Testudinidae; genus Gopherus; species Gopherus evgoodei. The sequence goes on from NW_022060059.1 coordinate 127,942, forward strand.
CCAGTTTGGCACAGTTGAAAAGTGCTTTTTCTTCCTGGTTGTGAACTGCACCATGGTGGTCCATGCCTGGTGCTTGGCTGCGTTATTATCAGTGCTTTATTTGAGGCTGCCTTGGAAAATCACTAGTGAGGTACATCTACTGTAGAACAGGAGGAGGAGGGCTGCTCCTTGGGGGTCCCTCTTGGAAGACATAGCGAATCTACTAGAGGGATTTACTGTTGTGGTTAATTATTATTAATTGATGTGTGATGATAGATTGAAGTAGGATAGTATGATATGAGTATGAGACTGATAAGCATTTCGCTCTGATCTCATTGCATCTGTTTGCGCCCAAGGTCCTGGGCATGGATTTCCAAAACTCTTCTGACATTCTGTGTCTTTCTTGATCACTAGGATGGAAGGTTGATCCTCCCAATTTGACTTGGAAATAGCTTCAGAGCAGACTTCAGAAAGGTAAAGCTATCCTGTGACACTTCTGATCAACACAAATCCTGATGCCCCAGGGACATGGCATTCAGAGTTGTCATATACAAAACATGGAACTTGGGAGTTGCAGAGAAATCTGGAGACCGGTACGGATCCACAGCTGCCAGTGTCAGATTTTGAAAGGAGGAAAAAAAGTTGTTGTTTTGATTGCTGGCAAAACCTTGGTACCTGAGAGTCATTTTCCTCTGTGAGTAATCCCAACTATCATTTACTGTCCCTACACATCTTTCCTGTTCTCTTGAAGGATCTCAGTGTGCTTTGGAAATTAACTATATACACTGAAATGTAGCTATCTGGAGCACAGCATCTGTTTAACATCATGTGGCAACACTAGGCCATTTAGGATGGGAAATGAAGGAGGATTCCATACATCTAGACTTAAGGAACTAAACTCCTGTTTCTTGCGCCTTCAGCACACTCTTCTCTGATCTACACTTTTCTTCAGGAATGTGCATGATTACATCCATTTGAGATGGAGATATGGATGCTGCAGTAGCTGCCAGGCCACCTGCACTCTGACTAACTGGAAGATCAGGCATCTCCTCACCACTCACATCCTCACTGGGGCCGGAAGGCTCACCGTGAACATTTGTGTCTGTATCTCAGGAGAGGCCTTCCTGCTTAGATAGAAAAGCTTCCTTTGCTTTCTTTCTTTTTCTGAATGCTGCCCCAGAGGAGCTGTCATGGTACAATTCCCCACTCTGAACCTTAGCATCCAAAAGATGGGTACCAGCATGAATTTCTCTAAGCTCAATTACCAGCTTAGTACTTGTAGCGCTGCCACCAACCAGGAATTCCAGTGCCTGGTACACTCTGGTCTCCCCAAAACCTTGCCCGGGGACCCCCAAGACCCAGACCCTCTGGATCTTAACACAAGGAAAGTAAACCCTTTCCCTCACCGTTGCCTCTCCCAGCCTTCCCCTCCCTGGGTTACCCTGGGAGATCACTGTGATTTAAACTCCTTGAATCTTAAAACAGAGAGGAAAATTCACCTTCCTCCCTCCTTCTCTCTGCCCCTCCCAGACTCTCCCTGAGAGAGAAAGTAATCCTAACACAGAGAGAAAATTAACCTTTCTCTCCCCCTTCCCTCCTTTTTCCCCACCAATTCCCTGGTGGATCCAGACCCAGTCCCCTGGGGTCTCACCAAAATAAAAAAAACAATCAGGTTCTTAAACAAGAAAAGCTTTTAATTAAAGAAAAGAACAGTAAAAATTATCTCTGTAAATTTAAGATGGAATATGTTACAGAGTCTTTCAGCTATAGACACTGGGAATACCCTCCCAGCCTAAGTATACAAGTACAAATTAAAATCCTTTCAGCAAAATACAAATCTGAACTCCTTCCAGCCAAATACACATTTGCAAATAAAGAAAACAAACATAAGCCTAACTCACTTTATTTACCTAGTACTCACTATTCTGGACATATAAGAGACTGTATCAGAAAGATTGGAGAGAAACTTGGTTGCACATCTGGTCACTCTCAGAACCCAGAGAGAACAACCACCAAACACTAACAGCACACACAAAAACTTCCCTCCCTCAAGATTTGAAAGTATCCTGTCCCCTGATTGGTCCTCTGGTCAGGTGACAGCCAGGCTAGCTGAACTTGTTAACCCCTTACAGTCAAAAGAGACATGAAGTACTCCTGTTCTAGTTAATTATCTGTTTATGACAGGGGTGTTTTCTTCTTTCACTCATGACTGCTGCTCTGTGCCAGCTATAGTGGCTCTCAACACTCAGTTGAAGGGGACAAATAAGCAGGCTGATAGCAGGGCCTGAGTGAGGGAAGATACCAGCATCTTAAGGGCCTAACTGGCTCCTACTACTGTTCTCCTCAAGTGGGTTCAGGGAAGCAGCGGGAAATAGGAAGCTCCCTGAGAAGCTGGTGTTAATCAATCCAGGCTCCTGGGGGTGCTAGAGAGGTACATAAGAGCAGGGCCGGCTCCAGGCACCAGCCGACCAAGCACGTGCTTGGGGACGCACCTTGGGAGGGGGCGGAGCTCAGGTTTAGTTTTAGGTTGGTTTTTTTTGGTTCAGCCGGGCGGCACTGGAGGGGTTTTTTTTGGTTTGTTTGTTTTTGTTTCGGCTGGGCGGCCCTCTGGCGGGCGGGGACTTGGGCAGCACGGCGCTCGGGGGGGCCGGGTGCTTGGGCGGTGCGGCGTGGTGCTCAGGGAGCCCGGGGGCTTCGGCGGTGTGGGAACTTGGTAAGTGCAGCACTCAGGAGGGCGGGGGGCTTGGGGAGGGCGGGGACTTGGGCAGGGCAGCAAGCTGTAGCACTCGGAGGGAGCAGGGGCTTGGGTGGCATGGCACAGTGTGCGGGAGGGGCGGGGGGCTTGAGCGGCACAGCGCTCACGGGGTGGAGGCTTGGTTGGCGCGGCGCTCGCGGGGGCGGGGTTTGGCGGCATGGCGCTCGTGGGGGGGGTTACCGCGGGCAGCGCTCTTTTTTTGTTTTGCTTGGGACGGCAAAAATGTTAGAGCCGGCCCTGCATAAGATGCTTCTCCTCCTCTCTCTCCCTGTAGCTCTTGCTGCTTTCTGTTATTCCCTCTCACCTTTTCTCATACCTCCCTGTTATGTCTCTTGCGCCCTCCTTCCTCCAGCACAGCACTCCACCATCTCTGTGCATCTAGAGCAGAGAGAATACATATGCACCAGCAGCAGACACAATTTTCTACACTCTGGGTCCTAGTGGCGTCCCCCCCCCCCACAGTCTGGCACTTGAAGCGACTGTCTCAGTTCATCTCGTGGTAAGGCCAGCCCTGGCCCTGACCTGATGCAGTGAACTCAGTTCTTGTGAGTCTGGTGACCATCCACTCAATTCTGTGCTTTGCATTGCCGTGCTTTGTAAATCTGGCAATCCGTGGGACATTGCAAATCCTGGATGTCCCCCGATAAGTTCCCAGGAGCAAGATGTAATATCTCTCTTCCCAGATCACCTTAAATCCCAGATATGGATTTCTATGCCCCTGCAGCACCTTGGAAGCAGTGTGCTCAGAATTTGCTAGGGAGATCCCAAACGTGGTGAAATGCAGGACTCCCTGTTTAATGTTTTCATTGTCCTTCCCTATTGACACCCTGCAACTGCAGATATTCCCAGCACTGGCTGGGATCTAGCCAGGCATCGCAGCCTCAAGCTTTTATTTCATTTCATTTCCATCTTACATTTGCCTATGGTCGTAATCCCCTCACTCCTCCCTGCAAATGGTGTTTGATCTTGGAGCTAACGTTACACCAGACTGAATGGAACACTGAGTGCAATCAGCCCTGGTCTAAATAAGTGCAGCTACCATTTTTCCTGTGTTTATGCCCCAGTTGAATGAAGGCCATTCATTTTCAAATACGTGTTCATAGAATCATAGAATATCAGGGTTGGAAGGGACCTCAGGAGGTCACCTAGTCCAACCCCTTGCTCAAAGCAGGACCAGTCCCCAACTAAATCATCCCAGCCAGAGCTTTTCAAAGCCTGGCCTTAAAAGCTTCCAAGGAAGAAGATTCCACCACCACCCTACGTAACCCATTCCAGTGCTTCACTACCCTCCTAGTGAAAAAATTGTTCCTAATATCCAACCTAAACCTCCCCCACTGCAACCTGAGACCATGACTCCTTGTTCTGTCATCTGCTATCACTGAGAACAATCTAGATCCATCCTCTTTGGAACCCCCTTTCAGGTAGTTGAAAGCAGCTATCAAATCCCCCCCTCATTCTTCTCTTCTGCAGACTAAACAATCCCAGTTCCCTCAGCCTCTCCTCATAAGTCATGTGCTCCATCCCCCTAATCATTTTTGTTGCCCTCCGCTGGACTCTTTTCAATTTTTCCACATCCTCCTTGTACTGTGGGGCTCAAAACTGGACATAGTACTCCAGATGAAGCCTCACCAATGCTGAATAGAGAGGAATGATCACATCCCTAGATCTCTTGGCAATGCTCCCACTTATATAGCCCAAAATGCCATATAGCCCAAAATGCCAACAAGGGCACACTGTTGACTCATATCCAGCTTCTTGTCCCCTATAACCCCTAGGTCCTTTTCTGCAAAACTGCTGCCTAGCCACTTGGTCCCTAGTCTGTAACAGCGCATGGGATTCTTCCATCCTAAGTGTAGGACTCTGCACTTGTCCTTGTTGAACCTCATCAGATTTCTTTTGGACCATTCCTCTAATTTGTCTAGGTACATCTATGTCCTATCCCTACCCTCCAGCATATCAACCACTCCTCCAAGTTTAGTGCCACCTGAAAATTGGTGAGGGTGCAATCCAAGCCATCCTCCAGATCATTAATGAAGATATTTAACAAAACCAGCCGCAGGACCAACCCTTGAGTACTCTGCTTGATACTGGCTGCCAACTAGATATGGAGCCATTGATCACTACCCGTTGAGCCCGATGATCTAGCCAGCTTTCCATCCATCTTATAGTCCATTCATCCAGCCCATGTTTCTTTAACTTGCTGGCAAGAATACTGTGGGAGACTGTATCAAAAGCTTTGCTAAAGTCAAGGAATAATATGTCCACTGCTTTCCCCTTATCCACAGTGCCAGTTATCTAATTGTAGAAGGCAATTAGGTTAGTCAGGCATGATTTGCCCTTGGTGAATCCATGCTGACTGTTCCTGATCACTTTCCTCTCCTCTAAGTGCTTCAGAATTGATTACTTGAGGACCTGCTCCATGATTTTTCCAGTGAGGTGAGACTGACTGACCTGTAGTTCCCCTGATCCTCCTTCTTCCCTTTTATAAAGATGGGCACTACATTAGTCTTTTTCCAGTCATCTGGGACCTTCCCCAATTGCCATGAGTTTTCACAGATAATGGCCAGTGGCTCTGCAATCACATCTGCCAACTCCTTTAGCACGTCAGATGCAGGGCATCTGGCCTCATGGACTTGTGCTCGGACAGCTTTTCTAAATAGTCCTGAACCACTTCTTTCTCCACAGAGGGCTGGTCACCTCCTCTCCATACTGTGCTGCCCAGTGCAGTAGTCTGGGAGCTGACCTTGTTTGTGAAGACAGAGGCAAAAAAATCATTGAGTACATTAGCTTTTTCCACATCCTCTGTCACTAGGTTGCCTCCCTCATTCAGTAAGGGGCCCACACTTTCCTTGACTTTCTTCTTGTTGCTAACATACCTGAAGAAACCTTTCTTGTTACTCTTAACATCTCTTGCTAGCTGCAACTCCAAGTGTGATTTGGCCTTCCTGATTTCACTCCTGCATGCCTGAGCAATATTTTTATACTCCTCCCTGGTCATTTGTCCAAGCTTCCACTTTTTGTAAGCTTCTTTTTTCTGTTTAAGATCAGCAAGGATTTCACTGTTAAGCCAAGCTGGTTGCCTGCCATTTACTATTCTTTCTACACATCGAGATGGTTTGTTCCTGCAACTTCAGTAAGGATTCTTTAAAATACAGCCAGCTCTCCTGGACTCCTTTCCCCCTCATGTTATTTTCCCAGGGGATCCTGCCCATCAATTCCCTGAGAGTCAAAGTCTGCTTTTCTGAAGTCCAGGGTCCATATTCTGCTGCTCTCCTTTTTTCCTTGTGTCAGGATCCTGAACTTGACAATCTCATGGTCACTGCCTCCCAGGTTCCTATCCACTTTTGCTTCCCCTACTAATTTTTCCCTGTTTGTGAGCAGCAGGTCAAGAAGAACTCCACTCCTAGTCAGGAGCGGCACCAGAAACGGCGCCCTAGGCAGAATTCAGGGGGCAGCATTTTGTCCGCTTCCCATGAGGCGCGCTGGAGCTTCTGGTTCCACTCCCATCGCGTCGCCGAAGAAGGACCCTCCACTGAAATGCCGCAGGCAACAGTGGCAGTCACTGAACTGCTCAATTGCCTGCTGCTGTTTTCCGCGGCACGTTGGCAGAAGGCTCTTCTTCGGCAGCATGACAGGAGCGGAACCGGAAGCTCCCGTGCGCCCCGTGAGAGCGCATAAAATGCTGCCCCCCAAATCCTGGCGCCCTAGGCAACCGCCTTGGGTAGCCTAATGGAAATGCTGGCCCTGCTCCTAGTTGGTTCCTCCAGCACTTGCACCAGGAAATTGTGCCCTACACTTTCCAAAAACTTCCTGGATTGTCTGTGCACTGATGTATTGTTCTCCCACTGTGTTACAGTGTTATACCATGGCCAGATCCACAGCAGGTGTAAATCATTGTCGCTTCCATGGCTTTAGGTGATCCATGCCGCTTTACATCAGCTGAGAGTTGGACATAGTGTGAAACAAGGAATTTCCACCTCCACGTCCCTCTGCCCCCCCTCTAGCAATGTGTCCCCTCCCCAGTGCCAGGACCCTCGGCACCTGCCCTCTTACCCAAATCCAGGACTCTCTCCCAGGCCTTCTCAAAGGGCCATCTGTCCAAACCTCCAGCTCTCCCTCTTCTACCAAGTCAAGATCAAAATAGATGAGGATGGTGGGAGGGGGATGGGGTGATAAGCCAGGTGCCATGGATGGATCAAAGCTAGCTCCATTCCCACTCACCTCAGGAGATCAGTATGGAAACTTTTGTTTGTTCATAATAGCAGTGGATGGAGGATGGAGGCAGTGGGCCTGTCTCCCCAAGCCTGTCCCTCAGAGGTTGGATTTGGACTGTATAGAGGTAGAGGGGCAGCCAATCTCAGTTTGTGTAGGTAAGCAGTGCCAGCGCAGACTCAGCAGTGCTGGGTGTTTCATCCACAAGCAGATGAGGAGTGCTGCTGATGGCTGATGCACTGGTCAGCAGGGTCTGGAGAGCTTAGTTCCCAGATTCATCAATTCCAAGACCAGAAGGGACCATTTTGATCATCTAGTCTGACCTCCTGTATAGCACTGGCCAGAGAACAGCCCCGAAAAAAGCCCTAGAGCCAATCTTTTAGCAAAACAGTACATCTTGATTTAAAAATCGCCAGTGATGGAGAACACACCACAACCCTTGGCAAATTGTTCCAATGGTTCATTACTCACACCGTTAAAAATTTACAACTTATTTCCAGTCTGAGGTTGTCTAGGTTCAACTTCCAGCCATTGGATTGTGCTATACCTTTCTCTGCCAGAGGGAAGTGCCCGTTATTAAATATTTTCTCCCCATGTAGATACTTCAGGCAAGTCTACACTACAAAATGAAATTGACCTAAGAAACATAGGCTTATAGCCACCATAATAATTGAATCAGTTTTACATGTCCACACTACACTCCTTCTGTCAGCAGTGAGCATCCTTACCAGGAACGCTTTCACTGATTTAACTGCCAGTGTGGGGCATTGTGGGACACAGGGCCGGATTTCCAAATAGGCACACTAGGGACATGCCTAGGGGCATCAGCATTCTAGGAGCACTTTACCTCTCTAAAATTGTGTGCAACAAGGAGCTCAGCTGTAGGCAGGGGCGCAGAAGATGCTTTGCCTAGGGGCTCTGAAAGTATAAATCCGGCCCTGGCATGATGGGTTCTGAAAGACAGCAACAGTTAATGTAAGCAATGCAGTGTCTACACTAATACTGCATTGACCTAACTACATCAACTTTAGAGCTATGCCTCTCATGGAGTAGAGTTATTTAGTCTGTGTAGTGGACAAGTTACATAGGTGGGAGCACCATTCTAGTGTAGATACTTACAGAGTTAGGTCAATGTACACTACCTTACGTTGGCCTAACTCTGTAGTGTGAACCAGGCCTATCATAACCTTAGTCCCAGATTTGGACCTTAGCGTCCAAAATATGGGGGTTAGCATGAAAACCTCCAAGCTTAGTCACCAGCTTGGACCTGGTACCTGCTGCCACCACCCAAAAAATTAGAGTGTTTTGGGGCACTCTGGTCCCACTGAAAAACCTTCCCTGGGGACCCCAAGACCCAAATCCCTTGAGTCTCACAACAAAGGGAAATAACCCTTTTTCCCTCCCCCCCCCCAGGTGCTCCTGGAGAGATACACAGACACAAGCTCTGTGAATCCAAACAGAGTGACTCCCCCTCTCCGTTCCCGGTCCTGGAACAAAAAGGACTTTCCTATTCCCCCAGAGGGAATGCAAAATCAGGCTAGCCAATTCAACACACACAGATCTCCCCTGATTTCTTCCTCCCACCAATTCCCTGGTGAGTACAGACTCAATTTCCCTGAAGTAAAGAAAAACTCCAACAGGTCTTAAAAGAAAGCTTTATATAAAAAGAAAGAAAAAATACAAATGGTCTCTCTGTATTAAGATGACACAATACAGGGCAATTTCTTAAAAGAATATTGAATAAACAGCCTTATTCAAAAAGAATACAAATCAAAGCACTCCAGCACTTATATTCATGCAAATACCAAAGAAAAGAAACCATATAACTTACTATCTGATCTCTTGGTCCTTACACTTAGAAACAGAAGATTAGAAAACAGAACTACTTCTCCAAAGCTCAGAGAAAGCAGGCAGCCAGAAAACAAAGACCTCAGACACACAATTCCCTCCACCCAAAGTTGAAAAAATCCGGTTTCCTGATTGGTCCTCTGGTCAGGTGCTCCAGGTGAAAGAGACATTAACCCTTAGCTATCTGTTTATGACACGCCCCCCAAATTGCAGACAGTGGGGAAGCTCACTGGCGGCGATTTCCTTCTAGAACTTGAAAATAAACAGATTAATACAACACATGCACCTTTACATATACTACTAAGTATATAACTAACAGACTGTTACATTTTAAGAACACTTTTTAACTACTGGATTCTGGGAAACTCTCACGGGAGAGTGCATCAGCAACTTTGTTAGAAGTTCCTGTGATGTGTTGAATTTTAAAATTAAAATCTTGGAGAGCTAAACTCCAACGAAGAAGTTTCTTGTTGTTCCCCTTGGCAGTATGAAGCCACTTTAGTGCAGCATGGTCAGTTTGGAGTTTGAACCGCCGTCCCCAAACATATGGGCGTAGCTTTTCCAGGGCGTACACAATGGCATAGCATTCCTTTTCACGGACTGACCAGTGACTTTCCCTCTCAGACAGTTTCTTGCTGAGAAACACGACAGGATGGAAGTTGTGATCTGTTGCTTCCTGCATGAGCACTGCTCCTATACCACGCTCAGATGCACCTGTGGTTACTAGGAATGGCTTGTCAAAGTCCGGGGCCCTGAGCACAGGGTCAGACATGAGCATCGCCTTAAGCTGGGTAAAGGCCTTTTGACACTCATCAGTCCACTTAACGGCATTTGGCTGGGTCTTTTTGGTCAGGTCGGTCAACGGGGCAGCGATTTGGCTGTAGTGTGGTACAAATCGCCTGTAGTATCCGGCCAAGCCTAAGAAGGATTGGACCTGTTTCTTTGACCTTGGGACAGGCCACTTTTGGATAGCATCCACCTTGGCCTGTAGGGGGTTTATGGTTCCTCGACCCACCTGGTGCCCCAGGTAAGTCACTCTGTTTTGGCCTATTTGACACTTTTTGGCCTTAACAGTTAGTCCTGCCTGCCTGATGCGCTGAAAGACCTTTTCCAGGTGTAGTAGGTGTTCGGGCCAGGAGTCTGAAAAAATGGCCACATCATCGAGGTAGGCAACTGCAAATTCTCCCAGTCCAGCTAGTAGACCATCTACCAGCCTCTGGAAGGTGGCGGGTGCATTTCGAAGGCTGAAAGGAAGGACATTAAATTCATACACCCCCGCATGGGTGACGAATGCTGACCTCTCCTTGGCAGGTTCATCTAGCGGTACTTGCCAGTACCCCTTGGTTAAGTCTATTGTAGAGATGAACTGGGCACGTCCCAACTTCTCCAATAGCTCATCAGTGCGTGGCATTGGATAGTTGTCCGGACGAGTTACCGCATTTAGGTTACGGTAGTCCACGCAAAAGCGTATTTCCCCATCTGGTTTGGGTACCAGAACCACTGGAGATGCCCATGCACTGGTAGATGAGCGGATTATACCCATCTGTAGCATGTTCTGGATCTCCCGTTCTATAGCAGCTTGGGCATGAGGAGACACCCGGTAGGGTGGGGTTCTGATTGGGTGAGCATTACCTGTATCAATGGAGTGGTATGCCCGTTCAGTCCGTCCTGGGGTGGCTGAGAACAATGGGGCGAAGCTAGTGCACAGCTCCTTAATTTGTTGCCGCTGCAGACGTTCCAGGGTGGTTGAGAGGTTCACCTCTTCCACGCCACCGTCTTTTTTCCCGTCGTAGTAGACACCGTCAGGCCACTCAGCATCATCTCCCTGGACTGTAAACTGACAAACCTGTAAATCTCTGGAATAGAAAGGCTTGAGAGAATTAACATGGTACACTTTAGGCTTTAGTGAGGAATTGGGAAATGCTGTGAGGTAGTTTACAGCTCCCAGGCACTCTTGGACCGTGAATGGCCCTTCCCATGATGCTTCCATCTTATGGGCCTGTTGCGCCTTCAAGACCATAACCTGGTCTCCTACCTTGAAGGAACGTTCTCTGGCATGTCTGTCATACCAGGCCTTTTGCTCTTCCTGAGCATCCTTTAGGTTCTCTCTAGCAAGGGCTAAAGAGTGTTGGAGGGTGCTTTGTAGGTTGCTTACAAAGTCCAGAATGTTAGTTCCTGGAGAAGGCGTAAACCCCTCCCATTGCTGCTTCACCAACTGTAATGGCCCCTTAACCTCGTGACCATACACAAGTTCAAATGGTGAAAACCCTAAACTGGGATGTGGAACAGCCCTGTAGGCAAACAGCAACTGCTGCAACACTAGGTCCCAATTATTGGAGAATTCGTTGATGAATTTTCGTATCATGGCCCCTAAAGTTCCATTGAACCTTTCCACCAGGCCATTGGTTTGATGGTGGTACGGGGTGGCAACCAAGTGATTCACCCCATGAGTTTCCCACAGTTTTTCCATGATCCCTGCCAGGAAATTAGACCCTGAATCTGTAAGGATGTCAGAGGGCCAACCTACCCTGGCAAAGATGTCTGTTAGGGCCAGGCACACAGTGTTAGCCCTGATGTTGCCTAGAGCTACTGCTTCTGGCCATCGGGTAGCAAAGTCCACTAAAGTCAGTACGTACTGCTTTCCTCTGGGCGTCTTTTTTGGGAAAGGGCCCAGAATATCCACAGCTACTCGCTGAAATGGGACCTCAATTATGGGGAGTGGCTGGAGAGGGGCCTTGACCTGGTCTTGAGGTTTTCCCACTCTTTGGCATACCTCACAAGACCGAACATACTTGGCAACATCCTTGCCCATCCCCTCCCAGTGGAAGGACTTCCCCAACCGGTCCTTGGTTCTGTTCACCCCAGCATGGCCACTGGGATGATCATGGGCTAAGCTTAAGAGCTTCCCCCGGTACTTAGTTGGAACCACCAACTGTTTTTGCGGCTGCCATTCTTCCCGGTGTCCACCAGAAAGAATTTCCTTGTATAAAAGTCCTTGGTCTATAACAAACCGGGATCGATTAGAAGAGCTGAGAGGCGGTGGGGTGCTCCGTGCCGCCGCCCAAGCTTTCTGAAGGCTGTCATCTGCTTCCTGCTCAGCCTGGAACTGTTCCCTTGAGGCTGGGGTCACCAGTTCTTCCTCAGACTGGGGACTTGGGCTTGGTCCCTCTGCAAGCGATGTAGGTGATGGGGTTGTTTCCGTTGCTGGTGAACCGCTCTCCGCTGGTGCACCTGAGGTTATTTCAGGCTCTGGCTGAGCCTTTTGGGTATGGCTGTCTGTTGCTTCTGCCAGTTCTGGCTCGCTGTCGCCCTCTGGCGTTGAGTTTGAAGATGTGGTTGCACTTGCTGGTGCTGGTTGCTGTTCCAGTTCCGGGCCTGGGACTGGAGATGCTGTGGCTGTTTCAGTGATAGGCATGGAATCCGGGTCCACTACCTCTGTCTGGGTCTCTGGTAACACAGACGGGGCGTCTGTGGACGGCTCAGGAACAGGAATGGGTCTGGAAGCTTGCCTGGTTTGGCTACGTGTAACCATTCCCACTCTCTTGGCCCACCTCACCTGGTTGGCCAAGTCTTCCCCCAGTAGCATGGGGATAGGATAATTGTCATAGACTGCAAAAGTCCACATTCCTGACCAGCCTTTGTACTGGACAGGCAGTTCAGCTGTAGGCAAGTCTACAGCTTGTGACATGAAGGGGTAAATTGTAACTTTGGCCTTTGGGTTGATGAATTTGGGGTCTACGAAGGATTGGTGGATAGCTGACACTTGTGCCCCCGTGTCTCTCCACACAGTAACCTTCTTTCCGCCCACTCTCAACTTTTCCCTTCGCTCCAAGGGTATTTGAGAGGCATCTGGGCCTGGGGATCTTTGGGGTGATGGTGGTGTAATGAATTGCACTCGCATGGTGTTCTTGGGACAGTTGGCCTTGATATGTCCCAGTTCATTACACTTAAAGCATCTTCCATCTGATGGGTCACTGGGCCGAGGTGAGTTACTGGAGACTGGTGAGGTTGAAGGGTAGGGTATCTGTGGCTTTACTTGGGTGGTATGTGGGGTCTTTGGCTGTCCTCGGTTGTAGGGTTTATGGTCTGTGTGCCCCCTGGGGTAATCGTTCCCCTTGACAGTAGCTTTCTTGCTTTCTGCCAGTTCCATCCATTTGGCTCCAATCTCCCCCGCCTCAGCGATATCTTTGGGATTTCCATCTTGTATGTACCGTGTGATGTCTTCAGAAACACCATCCAAGAACTGCTCCATTTGTATGAGGAGGTTCAGTTCTTCCAAGGTTTGAATGTTGTTTCCTGTTATCCAGGCCTCATAGTTTTTTGCAATGTAGTAGGCGTGTTTGGGAAATGACACCTCTGGTTTCCACTTTTGGGTTCTGAAACGCCGACGGGCATGATCTGGGGTTATCCCCATCCTGTATCTGGCCTTGGTTTGGAAAAGTTTATAGTCATTCATTTGCTGCTTAGGCATTTCAGCTGCCACCTCTGCTAAAGGTCCACTGAGTTGTGGCCTTAATTCTACCATGTACTGGTCTTCAGGGATGTTGTACCCAAGACAGGCTCTTTCAAAATTTTCCAAGAAGGCCTCGGTGTCATCACCTGCCTTGTAGGTGGGAAATTTCCTGTGCTGTGGAGCAATAATGGGCGATGGGTTGTTAGGATTGGCTGGAGTCTGTTACTTAGCCTTTTCTAATTCCATGGCCTGTTGGTGGGCTTCCCTCTGGAGTTCTATCTGTCTTCTGTGGGCTGCCTCTTCTTCTGCTTGTTTCCTTCGGTGGGCCACCTCTTCTTCTTCTAGTTTTCTTTTGTGTGCTGCCTCTTTGATTTGTTCTTCTCTTTCTTTCATCTCCATCTCTTTTTGTTTTATTTCTAGTTCCTGTTTGTGTTTTTCCATCTCTCGCCTGTGTTCAGCCTCTTTGAAGTGCTCTTCAGCCCCATTTTTGTCTTGGTAGACATGGTTCCTGTTTTCTTGTGTTGGGGTGCCCTCCGGTGTTTCTCTTCTGAACTGCAGGCTCTGTTGCCTCCTGAAGTCTGCCTAGCAACAGTGCCTTTAGCTAATCTTCAATGTTAAGTAAACCTGAAAAACCACTTTATTTGCATTTATATAGTGCTGGTATGACTCTCAATGGGAGTGCTATTGTGTGACAAAAGACTCGTGATAGCCCTTAACGACTTCTTGCTTAACATGCAAGCCACAAACTGCCAGAGAGAGCAGAAAAAAAAAATTCTCTCTGGTTCCCTTTTAAAACCAAACTGTTTCTCTCTGCTAAAAAGCCCTTAGCAGAGAAAAGAAAAATATAATCTTCCTACTGGCTTCTGGATTCTGTCTAGATCCCACCGCTGCCACACCATATCATAACCTTAATCCCAGATTTGGACCTTAGCGTCCAAAATATGGGGGTTAGCATGAAAACCTCCAAGCTTAGTCACCAGCTTGGACCTGGTACCTGCTGCCACCACCCAAAAAATTAGAGTGCTTTGGGGCACTCTGGTCCCACTGAAAAACCTTCCCTGGGGACCCCAAGACCCAAATCCCTTGAGTCTCACAACAAAGGGAAATAATCCTTTTTCCCTCCCCCCCCTCCAGGTGCTCCTGGAGAGATACACAGACACAAGCTCTGTGAATCCAAACAGAGTGACTCCCCCTCTCCGTTCCCGGTCCTGGAACAAAAAGGACTTTCCTATTCCCCCAGAGGGAATGCAAAATCAGGCTAGCCAATTCAACACACACAGATCTCCCCTGATTTCTTCCTCCCACCAATTCCCTGGTGAGTACAGACTCAATTTCCCTGAAGTAAAGAAAAACTCCAACAGGTCTTAAAAGAAAGCTTTATATAAAAAGAAAGAAAAAATACAAATGGTCTCTCTGTATTAAGATGACACAATACAGGGCAATTTCTTAAAAGAATATTGAATAAACAGCCTTATTCAAAAAGAATACAAATCAAAGCACTCCAGCACTTATATTCATGCAAATACCAAAGAAAAGAAACCATATAACTTACTATCTGATCTCTTGGTCCTTACACTTAGAAACAGAAGATTAGAAAACAGAACTACTTCTCCAAAGCTCAGAGAAAGCAGGCAGCCAGAAAACAAAGACCTCAGACACACAATTCCCTCCACCCAAAGTTGAAAAAAATCCGGTTTCCTGATTGGTCCTCTGGTCAGGTGCTCCAGGTGAAAGAGACATTAACCCTTAGCTATCTGTTTATGACAAGGCCTTAGACTGTGATTGCCACCCCTTAACTTTCTCTTGGTTAAACTAAATATACTGAGCTCCTTAAGTCTATCGCTATAAAGCATGTTTTTAATCCTTTAACCATTTCTTCTCTGAACTCTCTCCAATTTATCAACATTCTTCTTGAGTTGTGGGCACCAGAACTGGGTACAGGATTCCAGCAGCAGTCGCACCAGCATGAAATACAGAGGTAAAATAACCTCTCCGCTCCTATTCCAGATTCCCGTTTATGCTGCTCAGAATCACAGCATCACATTAACCCCTCTGGCCACAGCATTGCACTGGAAGCTTGTGTTCAGTTGATTATTCAGCATGACTCCCAGATCTTTTTCAGAGTTGCTGCTTTCCAGCACAGTGTCCCCCCATCATGTAAATATGGCCAACATTCTTTGTTCCTAACTGCATGCATTATATTAAAATGCATACAATAAAGTACAGAATTATCAGACACATAGAAGAACATGATTTGTTGGGGAAGGGTCAACATAGTTTTTGTAAAGGGAAATCATGCCTCACCAATCTATTAGAATTCTTTGAGGGGGTCAACAAGTATGTGGACAAGGGGGATCTAGTGGATATGATGTACTTAGATTTTCAGAAAGCCTTTGACAAGGTCCCTCTCCAAAGGCTCTTAAGCAAAGTAAGCTGTCCTGGGTTAAGAGGGAAGGTCCTCTCATGGAGCAGTAACTGTTTAAAAGAAGCTGGGAATGGGCAACAAGGGATGGATCACTTGATGATTATCTGTTCTGTTCATTCTCTCTGAGGCACCTGGCAGTGGCCATTGTCAGAAGACAGGATACTGGGCTAGATGGACCTTTAAACTGACCCAGTATGGCCATTCTTATGTTCTTACAGTAAACAAAGGATAAAAATAAATGGTCAGTTTTCAGAATGGAGACTCCCCAGGAATCTGTATTGGGACCAGTACTGTTCAACGTATTCATAAATGATCTGGAAAAAAAGGTAAACAGTGAAATGGCAAAATTGCAGATGATACAAAACTACTCAAGCTTTAGAAAAGGGCAACAAAAATGATTAGGGGTATGGAACAGCTTCCATATGAGGAGAGATTAATAAGACTGGGACTTTTCAGCTTGGAAAAGGGATGACAAAGGGAGGATATGATAGAGGTCTATAAAATCATGACTGGTGTGGAGAAAGTAAATAAGGAAGTGTTATTTACTCCTTATCATAGCACTGAAACTAGGGGTCCCCAAATAACATTAATGGGCTGCAGGTTTAAAACAAACAAAAGGAAGTATTTCTTCACATAATGCACAGCCAACCTGTGCAACTTTTTGCCAGAGGATGTTGTGAAGGTTAAGACTATAACAGGGTTCAAAAAAGGACTAGATAAGCTTGTGGAATGTGGATCCTTCAATGGCTATTAGCCAGGATGGGCAGGGATGCAAAACCATGCTCTAAAGTGTCCTTAGCCTCTGTTTGTCAGAAGCTGAGAATGGGTGACAGGGGATGGATCACTTGATGATTACCTCTTCTGATCATTCTCTCTGAAGCACCTGGCATTGTCCACTGTCGGAAGACAGAATACTGGGCTGGATGGACCTTTGGTCTGACCCAATGTGACATTCCAGTCTGGCATTATCTGGACCGGTAATCTGCTAGCTCACCCCAATCCTTGACTCTGGGAACCAGCCTTACCCTGCTCTGCTATGAGAACCATCACTCCTGGGCTGTTCACACACAGCCTCTAGCAGGTAAGCTGCTCCTTGGATTGTGCAAACAAATGACACTAGCCAATATCCTTGGCCCAGACACAACCCTAGGAACTTCCATCTTGCAGTGTCTAGTTATGCCCACTGAACATTGCAAGCTTATATGAGTTCGTCAATTTAACAAAGAAATTGATATGTATCAGGGCAGTCTCTGACACACTTCAAACAAAACGTATTGCTTTGGGTAGAATAAACAAACAAAAGTATTAACTACAAAGATAGATTTTAAGTGATTATAAGTCAAAGCACAAAAAGTCAGATTTGGTCAAATGAAATAAAAGCAAAATGCATTCTAAGCTGATCATAACACTTTCAGTGCCCTTACAAACTTAGATGCTTCTCACCACAGGCTGGGTGGTTGCCATTCAGCCAGGCTCTCCGCTTTGATCAGTGATTCAGTCACTTGGTGGTAGTGTCTGTAGATGGAGGTGGAAGAGAGAGAGCATGGCAAATGTCTCTCCTTTTTATCATGTTCTTTCTTCCCTCTTGGCTATGCCCCCCCATCCCCCGAAGTCAGGTGAGCATTACCTCATCATAGACCCAAACTGACCAAAGGAAGTGGGGGTAACTGACTCCAGAGTCGAACAGATCCTTTGTTGCTACTTAGGCCAGTGTCCTTTGTTCCTCTGAGGCTAGGCTGGGTTTGTCCCACACATTTCCTGATGAAGTGTGAAATGCCCCTGTGCTCTTGGAGAATTTTTGCCTGGGCTTGTTTTAAGCCATAAGGACACATTTTCAGCCTCATAACTATATACATGAAATTACAACCTATAACATTACTATAGCATTACTATAACAACAATTACTATAACAATACTATAACAACAATGCTCAGTGCATCGTGAGCCTTCTGAAGACACACGACATGAGAAACTTTGCATTAGATACTGCACAATCATATTATAAGGATGAATATGGGAGTGTAGGGTGTTCCCCCAAGGTACAGAGCATCACACCCAGTATGGCTGTTCTTATGTTGTTTTCCTGAGCCCAATTTACCATGCAATCCAGATCACTCTGCATCAGTGACCGGTCCTCTTCATTATTTACCGCTCCCTACATTTGTGTGTCATCTGCAAACTTTATCATTGCTGATTTTAGGTTTTCTTCCAGGTCACTAACAAAAATGTTAAATAGCATAGGGCTAAGAACTGATCCTGTGGGGTTCCAACTGGAAACACACCCACTCAATGATGAATCCCCATTTACAATTACATTTTGAGACTTATCAGTTTGCCAGCTTTTAATCCACTTAATATGTGCCATGTTAATTTTATATCTTTCTAGTTTTTAATCAAAATGTTTTGCAGTACCAAGTCAAGTACCTTACATAAATCTAAGTCAGCACTATGAGTTTTATCAACAACATTTGTAATCTCATCAAAAAAATATCAAATAGTTTGACAAGATCTAGTTCCCATTGTTGATTAACATTAATTCTATTACCTTCCTATAATGCTTTATTATTTGGATCCCACTTTAGCCGCTCCATTATCTTTTCTGGGGCCAATGTCAGACTGACAGGCCTATAATTATTGGGTCATCTCATTTACGCTTTTTAAATATTGGCACAACAGTAGCTTTCTTTCAGTCTTCTGGAACTTCTCCATTACTCCAAGAATTATTAAAAATCAACATCAATGGTCCATCAAGCTCCTCAGCCAGCTCTTTTAAAACTTTTGGATGTCAATTCTTCAGATTTAAAAATGTCTAACTTTAGTAGCTGCTGTTTTAACATCATCCTGAGATACTAGTGGAATAGAAAGAGTGTTGTCATCATCTGAGATGACTACATCATCTGTTTTTTCACAAATACAGAACAGAAATATTTATTGAACATCTCTGCCTTTTCTGCATTATTATTGATAATTCTACTAATTCCATCTAGTAACAGACCAATACCATTTTTAGGATTCTTTTTATTCCTAATGTAGTTTAAAAAACTCATATTGTCCTTAATTCTGCTGGCCACATATTTTTCCTTGTGTCCTGGGATTTCCTGATCAATTTTGTACAATTCCTAGCTTCTGATTTATACTTATTACTATCAACTTCCCTTTTCTTTCATTTGTTACATATATATATATATATATAATATATTTGTATAGCTACCTTCACTTCCCCTCTAAACCAGATTGCTTTTTAACCGATACAGCCTTCTTCCTCAGTTATGGGATTGTGGCTTTTGGGGCATCTAGTGTAGTGTTCTTAAGCAATTCTCCATTATCATTCACATTTTTCTGATTAAGCACTTCCTCCCAGCTGATTTGGCACATAATTGTTTTCAGCATTGTGAAATTAGTCTTCTCAAAGCATCAAATACATATATATCACTTGGTCTGAGCTTTATTCTGGTTGCACATTATAAATGTGATTAAGTCATGATCATTTGTATCTAAGCTACCATCAACTTTTAGTTTTGTGATCAGCTCCTCTTTGTCTACCAAGAAGAGGTCGAATAAAGGATTCACCCTTGTTGGTTGCAACACTTACTGAATTAGGAAATTGTTGTCTATAATATCTAGAAATTCCAAGGATGTTTTAGTTCTAGCTGCGTGAGACCGGCAGTGTGTGTCACCCAAATTGAAGTCCCCCATGATCATGCAGCTTTTCTTCCTACACATTATAGATAGGTGCATAAAGAACTGGTCATCCTGCAATTAATTAATTGCTGCTCCCTGTATTCTGGGCCTATGTTCACAGGAGATATCTGCAGGACTGGTTCTTAGGGCCTGCTCTGGGGCTGTCTTTGTGGATGAGGCTTGCAATCATGATCAGACTTAGCGAGCATGTGTTGCACTTTGCCCTCGTTTGTAATGATGGCACTCAGCCCTCAACATTCACTGCGAATGAATAAAACTCTCTCTTCCCCCCATTGCATCGTGTTGCTTGAATAATCTTAGCATACTTTAGATCATACAAGATTGGCATATGTGCACTGATACCATAGAAGGAACAAATCTAAGAGACCTAAGTGACTCTGAAAAAGATGTGGGGGTCATTGTGGGTAATCAGATAAACATGAGTTACTAGTGTGACTCTGTAGCCAAAAGAGTTAAACCAATCCTGGGATGCATAAACAAGGGAATCTTGAGTACGAGCAGAGAGGTTATTTTATCTCTGTATTTGGCACGGGTGCAACTGCTTCTGGAATCCTGTGTCCAGTTCTTGTGCCCGCAGCTCAAGAAGGATGGTGATAAATTGGAGAGGGAGCAGAGAAGAGCCCCAAGAGCGAGTCAAGGATTAGAAAACCTGCCTTATTGTGATATATTCAAGGAGCTCAGTCTATTTAGCATAACAAACAGAAGCTTAAAGGGTACAAATGTTTAATAATGGACTCTTTAATCTAGCAGAGAAAAGTGTAACATGATCTGCTGGCTGGAAGTTGAAGCTAGACACATTGAGACTGGATATAATGTGTACATTTTTACTAGTGGGAGTGATTAGCTATTGGAAAATGGGTCATGGTGGAGTCTCCATCACTGGCAGTTTTTAAATCAAGATGGGCTGTTTTGCTAACACATTGGCTCTCGGGATTGTTTTGGGCAGGTCTCTGGCCTTTGCTGTATAGGAGGTCAGACCAGATAATCACAGTGGTCCCTTCTGGCCTTGGAATCTATGAAGACTGCACAGTTGTCATGCTACTGTACATAGTGGCCATGCAGAGATAGGAATAATGATGAGACTGGGACTAAAGAGAGCTGGGCTCTGTTCCCATCTCTGCCACTGACTTGCTGTGTGACACTGGGCAAAGTCACTTACCCCTTCTGTATTTCTATTTTCCCTCCTCCTCTTTGTCGATTTAGACCATAGTTTTGTTAAGGCAGGCACATATATACTCTGTATCTAGATAGTTGTGATAGGGGCTTGCAGGGCATGGCAGCCTTGTGGTTAGTGCACCCTACCTCCCCCCTTTGTCTCTCTGTCAGGGGAGGCAGTAGAAGTACCTGATTTCTGATCCCAGGCCAGAAGTGTTTGGGCTTGTTTAGGGTCTCTAAGTGTTACTCAAATCCTCCTGCTCCCAAAGCAAACATTTGAGCTAAAGGTGACTCTCCAGTCAGTGTAAAAAGGATGGGGCCTATGGCACTCAGATGAGCAGATCTGATTCTGTCCAGCAGACAGCAAAGGCGCACAGTCACCTTAGCCCAGTGTGTGACTTTAATGCATTGGAAGAATGCTTAGCTTCTGCTCAGTGCTGTGCCAGTTGGGAATAGACTCATAGACTCATAGACTCTAGGACTGGAAGGGACCTCGAGAGGTCATCGAGTCCAGTCCCCTGCCCTCATGGCAGGACCAAATACTGTCTAGACCATCCCTGATAGACATTTATCTAACCTACTCTTAAATATCTCCAGAGATGGAGATTCCACAACTTCCCTAGGCAATCTATTCCAGTGTTTAACTACCCTGACAGTTAGGAACTTTTTCCTAATGTCCAACCTAAATCTCCCTTGCTGCAATTTAAGCCCATTGCTTCTTGTTCTATCATTGAAGGCTAAGGTGAACAAGTTTTCTCCCTCCTCCTGATGACATCCTTTTAGATACCTGAAAACTGCTATCATGTCCCCTCTCAGTCTTCTCTTTTCCAAACTAAACAAACCCAATTCCTTCAGCCTTCCTTCATAGGTCATTTTCTCAAGACCTTTAATCATTCTTGTTGCTCTTCTCTGGACCCTCTCCAATTTCTCCACATCTTTCTTGAAATGCGGTGCCCAGAATTGGACACAATACTCCAGTTGAGGCCTAACCAGCGCAGAGTAAAGCGGAAGAATGACTTCTCGTGTCTTGTTTACAACACACCTGTTAATTCATCCCAGAATCATGTTTGCTTTTTTTGCAACAGTATCACACTGTTGACTCATATTAAGCTTGTGGTCCACTATGACCCCTAGATCTCTTTCTGACATACTCCTTCCTAGACAGTCTCTTCCCATTCTGTATGTGTGAAACTGATTGTTCCTTCCTAAGTGGAGCACTTTGCATTTATCTTTATTGAACTTCATCCTGTTTACCTCAGACCATTTCTCCAACTTGTCCAGATCATTTTGAATTTTGACCCTGTCCTCCAAAACAGTTGCAATCCCTCCCAGTTTGGTATCGTCCGCAAACTTAATAAGCGTACTTTCTATGCCAACATCTAAATCGTTGATGAAGATATTGAACAGAACCGGTCCCAAAACAGAACCCTGCGGAACCCCACTTGTTATACCTTTCCAGCAGGATTGGGAGCCATTAACAACTACTCTCTGAGTACGGTTATCCAGCCAGTTATGCACCCACCTTATAGTAGCCCCATCTAAATTGTACTTTCCTAGCTTATCTATAAGAATATCATGCGAGACCGTATCAAATGCCTTACTAAAGTCTAGGTATATCACATCCACCGCTTCTCCCTTATCCACAAGGCTCGTTATCCTATCAAAGAACGCTATCAGATTAGTTTGACACGATTTGTTCTTTACAAATCCATGCTGGCTATTCCCTGTCACCTTACCACCTTCCAAGTGTTTGCAGATGATTTCTTTGATTACCTGCTCCATTATCTTCCCTGGCACAGAAGTTAAACTAACTGGTCTGTAGTTTCCTGGGTTGTTTTTATTTCCCTTTTTATAGATGGGCACTATATTTGCCCCCTTCCAGTCTTCTGGAATCTCCCCCGTCTCCCATGATTTCCCAAAGATAATAGCTAGAGGCTCAGATACCTCTTCCATTAACTCCTTGAGTATTCTAGGATGCATGTCATCAGGCCCTGGTGACCTGCAGGCATTTAACTTTTCTAAGTGATTTTTTACTTGCTCTTTCCTTATTTTCTCTTCTAAACCTACCCTCTTCCTGTAAGCATTCACTATACTAGACATTCCTTCAGACTTCTCAGTGAAGACCGAAACAAAGAAGTCATTAAGCATCTTTGCCATTTCCAAGTCTCCCGTTACTGTTACCCCCTCCTCATTGAGCAGTGGGCCTACCCTGTCCTTAGTCTTCCTCTTGCTTCTAATGTATTGATAAAAAGTCTTCTTGTTTCCCTTTATTCCCATAGCTACTTTGAGTTCATTTTGTGCCTTTGCTTTTCTAATCTTGCCTCTGCATTCCTGTGTTATTTGCCTATATTCATCCTTCGTGATCTGACCTAGTTTCCATTTTTTATATGACGCCTTCTTATTTTGTAGGTCATGCAAGATCTCAAGGGTAAGCCAAGGTGGTCTTTTGCCACATTTTCTATCTTTCCTAACCATCGGAATAACTTGCTTTTGGGCCCTTAATAGCGTCCCTTTGAAAAACTGCCAACTTTCCTCAGTTGTTTTTCCCCTCAGTCTTAATTCCCATGGGACTTTGCCTATCAGCTCTCTGAGCTTACCAAAATCCGCCTTCCTGAAATCCATTGTCTCTATTCTGCTGTACTCCCTTCTACCCTTCCTTAGAATTGCAAATTCTATGATTTCATGATCACTTTCACCCAAGCTTCCTTCTACTTTCAAATTCTCAACAAGTTCCTCCCTATTTGTTAAAATCAAGTCTAGAACAGCTTCCCCCCTAGTAGCTTTTTCAACTTTCTGAAATAAAAAGTTGTCTGCAATGCAGTCCGGGAACTTATTGGATAGTCTGTGCCCTGCTGTGTTATTTTCCCAACATATATCTGGATAGTTGAAGTCCCCCATCACCACCAAATCTTGGGCCTTCGATGATTTTGTTAGTTGTTTGAAAAAAGCCTCATCCACCTCTTCCGCCTGATTAGGTGGCCTGTAGTAGACTCCCAGCACGACATCACCTGTGTTTTTTACCCCTTTTAGCCTAACCCAGAGACTCTCCACCCTTCCGTCTCCTATGTCCATCTCCACCTCAGTCCAAGTGTGTACATTTTTAATATATAAGGCAACACCTCCTCCCTTTTTCCCTGTCTATCCTTCCTGAGCAAACTATACCCATCCACACCAACATTCCAGTCATGTGTATTATCCCACCAAGTTTCAGTAATGCCAATAATGTCATAGTTGTATTTATTTATTAGCACTTCCAGTTCTTCCTGCTTATTACCCATACTTCTTGCATTTGTATAAAGGCATCTAAGATACTGGTTTGATCTTGCCTCCCAGCTTTGCCCTGACCCTCCTTCCTCTCTGCCATTATAGCCCGTGCTCCCTCCTGTTTCCAACCCATCTCCCAGGTCTTGTTCCCCACTTACCTGTGGGCTTTGCTCACCTGTCCCTGTCGAACCTAGTTTGAATGATCCAGCCTCTCACAGACAGCAAATCTGTGTCCTCCTCAGAATAACTTCACAGAGTTCCAAGCTTTATTTAGAAGGTTGTAGCCATTCCCTATAAATAAGGCACTCCAGAAACGTATGTTACAGACAACAAGTTTAAAACATGTAATTATCCACTTTACCTTGCTCATTAATTCATCTCCCTCATTACTGTAAGTGCAGCCTGCAGAATACACAGCAAAATGTCTGGGAAGGAGGCTGGACAAGGAATTGGATGAGAGGCCTACCTGCTTTTTACATGCCTATGGTACTGCGCAGGATCCTGGGTGAAAACCACTATTGGAGGCCCCTCAGTTTGTTTGCCCTGGGGGATGATTGCAAATCCAGTC
This sequence comes from Gopherus evgoodei, assembly GCF_007399415.2. NCBI lineage: Eukaryota > Metazoa > Chordata > Testudines > Testudinidae > Gopherus > Gopherus evgoodei. Next base: position 152,303 of record NW_022060059.1, read on the forward strand.
CTGTGCGCTGGACAAGGTATGTGGCCTTCCTTCCAGCAGGTAGATGATGTTGGTTTTGAAGAAGCCACTAAACTTAGTGGGCCCTAACTCTCTGCTTAACATCCAACAAGGCAGCACCTTCTTGCATCTTAATAATAGCAGAAAAGTTCCACTTTGCCTCAAGTGTGCCATCTACTGGCGTGTGGGAAGAACAGCGCTGAAATAATAAACCCTGGAGGAAACTAGTGACATGAACAGGCATTTGTACACCCAAGGATAAACAACGGTGAGGCAACCAATGCCACGGCACCACACCCTCCTAAGTGCCAGGCTTTTCTATTGAGAAATGATTCCAAGGATGGCATTTCAGGACTCCCAAGGGCTATATGTAGTTCTGGGGGCGGGGGGGGAGAGGTAGTCCCAGCTTTGCAATAGCCAATTCACAGCTATTTGTTGGATTGTTTAGTGTGTGCTTTCCTTGACTGGAATCCTGTGGGGATCAGGTTCAGCTCTGCCAGGCAGCATTGCCCAGGTGAGCTTGGCTGCAAATTGCAAACAAGCTGTTTGTACAGTGCCTAACACACTGGGGACCCAGTCTCATGGTTGCTCCCTTGGCGCTACCGTAATAAACATGATTGATGATAACATCGCAGGTGCCAACTCTGGGGGTGCTATGGGGCTGGGAAAAATGATGGGCATTGGGTACCCACCAGCAGCCCCTCTATCAGCACCTCCCCTTCCCTCTGCTGTTTCTCAGCTTGCAGGAGACTCTGGGGGCGAGGAGGGAGGAGCGAGAGTAAGAGTGTGGTGCACTCATGGAAGGGGGGTGGAACAGAGTGGGAAGAGGCAAGGCGGAGGTGGATTAGCTGCAGCATTAGTTGTGAGTTCTGGAGAGTAATTAATCTCTGTTTGGCGGTGGAGATTATCAAATATTCGGTACCACAATTTTCTGGCTGTTCACCCATCACTACGTTATCGCCCAGCCTCAGCATGGTGTCTGTGTGTCCCAAACTGTGACATTGGGTTTATTTTTTCTGAGACATAAAGTCCACGTAAAACTCAGGATGCTTTCCTTTCTCAGAATAAAGGCTTCTTAGAAACAGCTTAATGTCCAGAGAGCTGCCACAGGAATAAAGCAGCATGCAGTAAGTGCTCACTAGTAACCCTACAATAACAAACTGGTGTGTGCAGCAGAGGGCCCATGAACTACCCTAAAATAACATGCTAGCATACCTGTCAATGGAGGGGGAGCTGTCTCAGAGAAGAGACTTCACTTTTGAACATCCTGTTACAGATGGGTCTAAGTGCCTCAGCTCTGAACTTGCCCAAAGTTTAGAGCTCTTGGGTACAGAGTAGTGTTGCTAACTTTCTAATCATAGATCATTAGGGTTGGAAGAGATCTCAGAAAATCATCTAGTCCAACCCCCTGCTCAAAGCAGGACCAATCCCCAAATTGGCCCCCTCAAGGATTGAACTCATAACCCTCGGTTTAGCAGGCCAGTGCTCAAACCACTGAGCTATCCCTCCTTGCACACAACAAAACACCCTTGCCTTGGCCCCTTTTCCTTCACTTCCCTTCCTCAAGGCCCCACCCTTTCCCCAAGGCCCTGACCCCTGCTCATTCCATCCCCCCTCCTTTTATCACTTGCTCTTCCCACCCTCACTCTCTCGCCTGGGCCAGGTGGTTGGGGTGTGTGAGGGAGGGCTCTGGCTGGGGATGCTGACTGTGGGATGGGGACAGAAATGAGAGGTTAAGGGTTCAAAAGGGGGGTCTGGTCTGGGGTAGGGGGTTGAGGTGCATGAGAGGGTGAGCACTCTGGGATGGGGCCAGGGATGAGGGGTTTGGGGGTGCAGGAGGGGACTCCAGGCTGAGGCCAAGGCGTTTGGAGTGTGGGAGGGGGCTCCAGACTGAGGCAGGGGCTTGGAGTGTGGGAGGGTCTGCACTGGGGCTGGAGGCTCCAGAGTGAGGTCATAAATGAGGGGTTCAGAGTGTGGAAAGGGCTTGGGGTGTGGGCAGGGTGAGGGCTCTGACTGGGAGTGTGGGCTCTTGGGCAGGGCCAAGGATGAGGGGTTTGGGGTACAGGAGGGGGCTCTAGGCTGTAGCTGAGGGTTTTGGCATGCAGGAGGGGGTTCCGAGCTGGGGCCAGGGTTGGAGTGCAGGAGGGGGTTCGGGCTCCAGGAGGAAGTTTGGGTACAGGAGGGGGCTCAGGGCTGGGGCAGAGGGTTGGAGTGTGGGAAGGGATACAGAGTGGAGGCTCCAGGAGGGAGTTTAGGTGCATGATGGGGCTCAGGGCTGGGGTAGGGGCTTGGGGTGCAGAAGGGAGTGTGGGCTCCAGGAGGAAGTTTAGGTGTGGAAAGGGGCTATGAGCTGGGGCAGGGTATTGGGGTGCAGGCTCCAGAAGGGAGTCTGGGTGCAGCATGGGGCTCAGGGCTGGAACGGGAGTTGGGATGCAGGAGGGTGTGCGGGGTGCAGGTTCTATGCAGCGCTTATGTCAGTCAGCTCCCCAGAAGCAGCAACATGTCCCTTGGCTCCTAGGCAGAAGCATGTCCAAGGAGATCTGCGTGCTGCCTTCACCCTCAGGTGCCACCCCCTCAGCTCGGGGTAGGGCCAGCGTGCGGAGTCCCCCTGGCCACCCCTCCACCTAGGAGCTAAGGGACTCCTCTTGGTTTTTAAGGGACAGGGGGTTGGGGGGTGCATGAGGGAGTGATGTAGGGATAGAGTCCCGAGTGACCTAGACGAACTGGAGGATTTGGCCAAAAGAAATCTGATGAGGTTCAACAAGGGCAAGTGCAGAATCCTGCACTTAGGAAGGAAAAATCCCATGCCTTGCTACAAGCTGGGGACCAACTGGCTAAGCAGCAGTTCTGCAGAAAAGGACCTGGGGGTTACAGTGGATGAGAAGCTGGATATGCATCAACAGTGTGCCCTTGTTGTCAAGAAGGCCAAAGGCATATTGGGTTGTATTAGTAGGAGCATTGCCAGCAGATTAAGGGAAGTGATTATTCCCCTCTATTCAACATTGGTGAGGCCACACCAGGAGTATTGTGTCCAGTTTTGGTCCCCACACTACAGAAGGGATGTGGACAAATTGGAGAGAGAGTCCAGCAGAGGGTAACAAAAATGATTAGGGGTCTGGGGCACATGACTTACGAGGAGAGGCTGAGGGAACTGGGGTTATTTAGTCTGCAGAAGAGAAGAGTGAGACGGGATTTGACAGCAGCTTTCAACTACCTGAAGGGGGCGTTCCAGAGAGGATGGAGCTAGGTTGTTCTCAGTGGTGGCAGATGACAGAACAGGAAGCAATGGTCTCAAGTTGCACTGGGGGAGGTTTAGGTTTGATATTAGGAAACACTATTTCACTAGGAGGGTGGTGAAGCACTGGTATGGGTTACTTAGGGAGGTGGTGGAATCTCCATCCTTAGAGGTTTTTAAGGCCTAGCTTGACAAAGCTGTGGCTTGGATGATTTAGTTGGTGTTGGTCCTGCTTTGAGCAGGGGATTGGACTAGATGACTTACTGAGGTCTCTTCCAGTTATAATATTCTATGATTTTATGACATGTCACCACTTCCAGGAAGCCTCAAGGAGCCAGCCAGCCCTGTGCCAACCAGACTTTTAACAACCCGGTCAGCGGTGCTGACAGCTGCTGAAGTCCCTTTTTAACCAGGTGTTCTGGTCAAAAAACAGACACCTGGCAACCCTAGCACAGCAGTTTGACTGCAGCCTATCCATAGTCATAAGCCTTCATATGTCTCCAGTTCCCTTCAGAAGCCAAAGGCTGAGGTGGCTGAGTGAATTCTGTCCCACTGCCCTTCTGGACTGGACGACTGCCAGGCTGTCTCAAGAATTTGCACCCTAGATTCCTCACAGGTGGATGCTGGATCCAGGTGTAGCCAGAATCTATGTCAGGCACCAAGATTCCCCCAGTCATTATAGGACTTTGTATCAACTCCTTTGGTGTGTAATTGCCTGCCACGATGCTTGGCTTGTTACATGTGAGTGCAGGTGATATTTGCAAGGTATTTATTCTGGCAGCCAGACAGGCTGAAGAGCTAAGATAGCACAATTCCCCCATTCTTCATTCCCTCTTGATAGGTCAGGCTCATGGGTGGACACCGTTCCACCCACTACAATAGCAGATCACAACTCGAGGCCAAGGTGAGCGCCTTCTGCTTTGCCCTTCTCCTGAAATGTTTAGGAGTATTCATAGAATATCAGGGTTGGAAGGGAACTCAGGAGGTCATCTAGTCCAACACCCTGCTCAAAGCAGGACCAATCCCCAACTAAATCATCCCAGCCATCTTTTTATTACCCCGTAAAATGTACCTTCCATCCTGATTTTTTGCAAGTGTGATTCTTTTACTTTTTAAAAAAATAAAATTCTTCTTTTAAGAACCTGATTGATTTTAAGTGTCCTAAAAACCCAGGGGTTTGGCCTGTGCTCACTTTGTAACCAGTTGGTTAGTACATTATTCTCAAGCCTTCCCAGTAAAGGGTGTGAAGGGGTTTGGGGGAATATTTGGGGGAAACAAGGACTCCAAGTGGCCCTTTTTCCTGGATTTTTTGTGTAAATCACTTGGTAGTGGCAGCAATACTGTCCAAGGACAAGGAAAGGATTTGTACCTTGGGGAAGTTTTAACCTAAGCAGGTTAATGCAGGTCACCACATCTGTACCCCAGAATTCAGAGCGGGGAGGGAACCCTAACAGTCCCAGACAAGCGACGCACAAAGGGGGAAGGAGAGAGGGAGAAGACCCAATTGAAACAATTTATATCGATGTCTGCAAACAAAGAAATTAGCTAAGTGGCAGCTCACCCCATCAGCCCCTCAAGCCATCATTAACGGCCTGATTCCTAACAGGCATCACAAGGGAGATGGACCTAGCAGGGATTTGAAGGCAGAATGGGAGATGGCTATGTGGGTGAGTTGGGGAAGGCAGGACTGCATTATGGCATAGGCACTATAGAGTCTGTATCTGTTATCTGCACTGCACACTAAGCCTGAGCTGACTCAGGTTTGAACACAAGCCCCTGCTTCCATCCACACCCAGATCAATCTGACATGGGTCAGCAGGCACTCAGGACCTGAGTCCTGATAAGGAGGTGGGTCAGAACCCAAGTCCCAATGTGATTTGAGTTCAAGCCCTGTTGCAGTGTGGATGCAGCTCAAGCCATAGACCCAAATCAGAAGGTCTGTGTCATGCCGGTCCAGCAACTATAAATCCAAGTTTACAATACAGCATGGGTGCTCAAGCATGGGCTTGGAAACTTCCAGTCCTCAAGCCCGGGTCCCATAGACCCAAGTTTAATGGGCAGGACAGTCATTCCCTTAGAGTTCCAACATGGGATGACAATAGAACCTCAGCTTTCTTTTCTTTTCTTTTCTAGCCTGTGTTGTTGAGGGGGAAAAAGTTTGAGATGTGAGCTGAGTGTAACCAACATTGTGACACCTGCCTGAGTCTGCAGCCAGCCTAAGATAATAACACAGAGTGGTGCCAGCTGACCCATGCATCTTCATGGATTGTCAACTCAGACATGCTCTGCACTCAGGGTGTAGGACCTTGGCATGGGAGTGGGGCTATGGAGAGGCCTTTGTGGGGTATGCTTAGAGCCCTGGATTCTCTCAATTCAGCCTCAGAGGGAGGGTGTTATATGCACAAGGAGCAGTCTGGAAGGAAGCACAGAAATGTGCCTTTAATAATCCCATTAACTCTTTAAATCCATGCAGAATTGCCACTACTGTCAACACCCTGGATCCAATCCAACACCATTCCATACAGGAGTAGGACTCCTCCACATTGGACTGTCCTCCTCCTCCACCACCAATGAATCCCCTTACAGGTGATTGATGGCAGATTGGATTGGTGTGGGGGGGCACAATCCTATCTTCCCTGCTCTGCTGAACTCTGTTAACTGCCATGGGATTTGCCATTATCCTGGCTGTCTCCCTGTCAGACTCCTGAGCAGATATTATTGCATTATTGCACCATAAATTAAGACATCTCACTGAACACACTGAAAATGCTGTGGAGTGTAAATACTAATAATCTCAGCCCTAGTCTGGAGTATCTATCCACTGCGCAGGAAAATATAAAGCCTAGCCGCTGAAGGCGGCTGCAAGTGCCAGCTTGTACTAATTAGCTCCATCCCTATCCCACTGTTCCTGGAGCATCTAGGCAACAAGCTGAGGAAATAATTAAAATCCCTTCATTTGCATCTGAATGAGCCCCCAACCCCTCAACCCTTGGTTACTCTTCTTCATCAAAACCACCACTCAGATGAATTATAATTTTCCAGAAAGCCATATAATGCTGGTTATATACGGACATAGCAGGGGCTCTGAGCTGGCAAACCACCTGCTCACGTCACTGCCAACACATTTCTATCCTCCCATGCAAACACTCCGAACTTAGAACTGGTTGCAAAAAATAGTTAAAACAGTGTTTTAGTTGGAAAATGCCATTTCAATTAACCTGACATTTTTTGCAGACTCATACTGAGTTTGATTAAATTTTGTTTAAAAAAACATTGGAGGGGTAAAAACAATTTGAAAATGTTGAAATGTCCTATTTTGACATTTTCAGAATGAAAAGTTTTAATTTTTATTTCACATCAACTTTTTGTTTCAAAATATACTGTATGATTGCCATGGGATAGAAAAATCACATGCTGGTTGGCAGCCAAACAGTTAATGCAGGAACTACCAGCTGGCAATGCTTGGTAGCCTCACAGTAGCTGAGAGACTAAAACAGAATAATCATGAATGGTGAGAAGAAAATGAATAGGAGTTATTAACCCCTTCACCTAACACAAGTGTGACTTTGCACTCCATATGTTTTATGGAAATATGCTTATGAGTGTAAATATAATGTAACTGGAATATGCTTTATGCAAAAGGTCTCTTGTAAGGTATCATTACACAGCTTCTAATCTACTGAGTGTGTTCATCCTATTGTATGAATGTATCATTCTTCTGTCTGAAGCTAGAAATATGAAGTATTACTCTGAAGTCCTATTATAACTATGCAAAGTGTGGGCCATTAATGGTGGCTTGGAATCTTGGTGGCTCCCATTAAGTAGGACAATTGATTGTAAATGGCTCTGTTTACCTGACAGCCTCAAGGGAGTCTCTCTCTGTGACCGAACCCATCACAACAAGAACTAGGGGTCACCCTAAGAAATTAATGAGCAGAGGGTTTAAAACAAACAGAAAGCTTTACGTTTACCCTCACACAACGCACAGTCAACCTGTGGAATTCATTGCCAGGGGATGTTCTGAAGGCCAAAGGAAAACTAGGTTTAAGAAAGAATTAGGTAAGTTCCTGGAGGATAGGTCCATCACTGGCTGTTAGTCCCATGTTCTGGGTGTACCTAAATCTCTGACTGACAGAAGCTGGGCCTGGACAGCAGGGGATGGATCACTTGATAATTGCCCTCTTCTGTTCATTCCCTCTGAAGCATCTGGCACCAGCCAATGTTGGAAGAAAAGACACTGAGCTTAATGGACCTGTGGTGGGCCTGGAACTGCACCACCCCTTTGTGGTAGGGGTGGGATGGGGTGTTGGAACCTCACCACTCCCAAATTCATTCGCCCGTCTCTCTGTGGGCGGCCAGTTGCGGCCTAATGGCCTCCTTCCACACAATCACCCCTTGGACAGGGTAGTGGACCTAGTGGCTAGAGTCCAGGTAACTCACCCCAACTGTCTGGGCGGTGGGGCCCAATGGCCAGGGTCTATATATATCGCTCCCCGCATTGGAGCAGTTCAGCCTAATGTCTAGAGTCCATACAACTCCCCTCGCAGATGAGGTAGTGCGGCCTAGCGGACGGAGTCCAGGTAACTCTGCTCCAAGTGTCAGGGCAGTGTGGCCCAATGGCCAGGGTCCATATAAATCACTCCCTGTGTGGTAACAGTGCAGCCTAATGGCCAGAGTCCATACAATCCCCCTCGCAAGCAGGGTAGTGTGGCCTAGTGGCCAAAGTCCATGTAACTCACCCCAAGTATCAGGGCAGTGTGGCCCAATAGCCAGCATCCATATAAGAGCATAAAAACATAAAAATCGCCAAAGGTCCATCCAGCCCAGTATCATGTCTACTGACAGTGACCAATGCCAGGTGCCCCAGAGGGAGTGTACCTAAGAGGTAATGATCAAGGGATTTCTCTCCTGCCATCCATCACCATCTTCTGACAAACAGAGGCTAGGGATACCATTCCTTACACATCCTGGCTAATAGCCATTAATGGACTTAACCTCTGTGAATTTATCTAGATCTCTTTTAAAGCCTGTTATAGTCCTAGCCTTCATAACCGCCTCAGACAGGGTAGCGTTGCCTAGTGGACAGAGTCTGTAGGATTCCTGTGGTGTGTGTAGGGAGTGGTAGGGGGACCCGGGCCCGACCTCTCCACTGGGTCCTGACCCAGGGCCCTGGTAGTGGCAAGTTCCCCTTGCCACCTGCTCATTGGGGATCTGCTTGCAACATGCCGAGCAGTTGTGCGGCTCTAATGCCATTTGCCTCTAAAGTTCCCCTGGGTCACTTCCTACCATAAATGCCAGGTTCTCTGCTTCGGGGAGTCGTCCGGTCTGTTCCCCTCCTGTAACGTACTCTGTCTGGGAATCAGGTTGGATCCCGACTAGGCTGGTCTCCAGATCCTAGTTCGCAGGCTGTTCGCCCTCAAGAAGCTGGAGGCGTGCCTCCTTCCCCTCTGGCGGTCAACCCAGACTAAGCAGCTCTGCAGGCTTTTATACCTGTTCTCCAGTTGGAGCATGCTCAGCAGAGCTTCCGGGGCATGGCTTCCTCTGCTAGGAAGGAAGGGTTAACCCCGGTGGTACCAGTGTGGGGCCACTCTGCCCCATCACAGGACCATTGCTCTGGCCCAGTATGGCTGTTCTTTAGCAAAGGGACAGAGTGGCACCAGAAGAGCCAGCAGACTCAAGAAGGAGGGCCCTTCCAGTAGGCTGGTGAGAAGCTGCCCTGGAGTGATAACACCACCAAGAAGAGATGACCAGAGTCACAGGCTGCAGCAGCCCACAGAGACAAGGGAGATAGGGAGGAGCTCAGGATACGGGAGGAGGGTTGTTGAGGGTTGATTCTGCCTCCCTGGGCTATAGACCCTGAGCTGGATCCCAGTGGCGTGGGTGGAAACTGTATTCCCCTAAATAGAGCTGTATGGACCAAAGGGTCTGGAACCCCCAGGGTTATAGAAATTCAGACAAGAATGGAGGACTGAGTGCCCCACTGAGCCGAACAGGCTTTGTGCAGTACTCCATCTGGAGGGAGACACACAAGGGCACTAGTCCACTATTCTATATTAAAAAAAAATAAAGAGTCCAAATTGAAATGTTTTAAATGTATAGAAATGAAGTATCAGAGGGGCCAACATAGTTTATACCAGGCCCCAAATAGCATACGCCATAACTGGGTAGACACTGGGGTTTTTGTCAGTATAGCTTTGTCAATTAGGGGCATGGGGTTTTCACACTCCTAACCAACATAGCTATGTAGACAAAACTTTTAAGTGTAGATCAAGACCTCAGGCCAAGCCTATGCTTAATAATTTGATTGACCTAGTTACATCACTCAGGGCTGTGAAAAACTGCACCCTGAGCACTGTAGTTAGGTCAGCCCAATCTCTTGCATAGACATGGCTTGGTCAGTGAAAGAATTCCTTGGAGGCAATAACTGCTGCCTCTCAAAGAGGTGGCTGAACTACATCAACAGAAACCCCCTTCTGTTGATGTAGGAGGCCTCTTCACTATGGCACTGCAGAAGCACAGCTGCATCACTGGTGCTGAGCCACTGTAGTGCAGGCAGAGCCTCAGCCAGTGTACTGTGGAGGAATTCACGTGCAGAAGTGATCAAAGTTCCACACATACTTTGGTGGAGACACACTGCAAAAAACCAGGGTCCAGCTACATGCCACAACTGACTTCAATGGGGGTAGACAGTTTTGGGCACAGCAGAGGCCTTGGGGGTCTCAGAGTAGAATCCCTGTGTGCCCCGGTGAAGCGAACTTGTTGGGTGGGGTTTTCTTTTGCCCTATGTAGGGATCTCCAGGAGTTATCAATCCTCAGCCCGGAAGAAGGTCTTTTGTCCTCTGCCCTCTATGCTTGGAGCAAAGGAAGGCAGACCTGAGGATCATTATAAAATCCCTGCTCCTGGCCAGGAGGGGATTGCTAGAAGATCAGTCGCTCCCGTCATAGGGCATCCATTCAAATCTAGGCAGAACTTATGCTGATGTTTCCAAGAGGGCCTGTTGAAAGTTATGTGCCTGACTCCCAGAGGTCCCAGCCTTGAGCCCTACATCCCTTGTATCTGTCTCCCCTTTTTGAACCTACCATGCTTGCATTTGACCCTCCCTGAGGTTTGATTTAATTCTGAAGCACCCATGGAGGGGGAAGGGATAGCTCAGTAGTTTGATCACTGGCCTGGTTAAAACCGAGGTTATGAGTTCAGCCCTTGAGGCAGCTATTTAGGGAACTGGGGTAAAAATCTGTCTGGGGATTTGTCCTGCTTTGAGCAAGAGTTCAGACTAGATAACCTCCTGAGGTCTCTTCCAACCTTGATATTCTATGAATCCTTATGTGACATCTGCCGCCTTGGCCAGCACACTAGGGACTGAACAGGGGACCTCCAGTATGAATAGCACAAGCTGCTGCAGTGTGAGCTAAAGCTCCCTACCTGGGGCTGTATGAGACTGATACCCTTTATGCACTGGGCACTGAAGGCAACTTGCAACAGACTCCCCAGAGGTTACATGTACAAATGAGGCCCAGGGTCTAAGCTATCTGCACTCCAAGGTTAGCATGCTCCACAAAGGACAGATAAAGCTCCCAGACAAGCAGCTCATCCCAGGATTGATGACTAGCGTACCTTGTGAAGGCTTACTTTCATCCCCTGCTGGCCATGGCCTGTGTTAAGGCTTCTGCTCCTCTGTAGGGACACTGCTATGGGGTTCTTAGCTACTCATGCTGGCTCTGTTATCACTACTGTTATTGGCCATATAATGTATTCTCCACTGCATTAACCTAATAACGTTAAGGGAGAGAATGGCTTTGTTCTGCTGCTTTGTGTGCTCATTAGGCAAAGGTATAGATTTCTCCCCATCTTACAGGATATGGCTGGGTCTTTTTGGTCAGGTCGGCCAGTGGGGCAGCGATTTGGCTGTAGTGTGGTACAAATCGCCTGTAGTACCCGGCCAAGCCTAAGAAGGATTGGACCTGTTTTTTTGACCTTGGGACAGGCCACTTTTGGATAGCATCCACCTTGGCCTGTAGGGGGTTTATGGTTCCTTGACCCATCTGGTGCCCCAGGTAAGTCACTCTGTTTTGGCCTATTTGACTCTTTTTGGCCTTAACAGTTAGTCCGGCCTGCCTGATGCACTCAAAGACCTTTTCCAGGTGTAGTAGGTGTTCGGGCCAGGAGTCTGAAAAAATGGCCACATCATCGAGGTAGGCAACTGCATATTCTCCCAGTCCTGCTAGTAAACCATTTACCAGCCTCTGGAAGGTGGCGGGTGCATTTCGCAGCCCGAAAAGAAGGACATTAAATTCATACACCCCCGCATGGGTGACGAATGCTGACCTCTCCTTGGCAGGTTCATCTAGCGGTACTTGCCAGTACCCCTTGGTTAAGTCTATTGTAGAGATGAACTGGGCCCGTCCCAACTTTTCCAATAGCTCATCAGTGCGGGGCATTGGATAGTTGTCCGGACGAGTTACCGCATTTAGCTTACGGTAGCCCACGCAAAAGCGTATTTCCCCATCTGGTTTGGGTACCAGAACCACTGGAGATGCCCATGAACTGGTAGATAAGCGGATTATTCCCATCTGTAGCATGTTCTGGATCTCCCGTTCTATAGCAGCTTGGGCATGAGGCGACACCCGGTAGGGTGGGGTTCTGATTGGGTGAGCATTACCTGTGTCAATGGAGTGGTATGCTCGTTCAGTCCGTCCTGGGGTGGCTGAGAACAATGGGGCGAAGCTAGTGCACAGCTCCTTGATTTGTCGCCGCTGCAAACATTCCAGGGTGGTTGAGAGGTTCACCTCTTCCACGCCACCGTCTTTTTTCCCTTCGTAGTAGACACCGTCAGGCCACTCAGCATCATCTCCGTGGACTGTAAACTGACAAACCTGTAAGTCTCTGGAATAGAAAGGCTTGAGAGAATTAACATGGTACACTCTGGGCTTTAGTGAGGAATTGGGAAATGCTATGAGGTAGTTCACAGTTCCCAGGCGCTCTTGGACTGTGAACGGCCCTTCCCATGATGCTTCCATCTTATGGGCCTGTTGCGCCTTCAAGACCATAACCTGGTCTCCTACCTTGAAGGAACGTTCTTTGGCATGTTTGTCATACCAGGCCTTTTGCTCTTCCTGAGCATCCTTTAGGTTCTCTCTAGCAAGGGCTAAAGAGTGTCGGAGGGTGCTTTGTAGGTTGCTTACAAAGTCCAGAATGTTAGTTCCTGGAGAAGGCGTAAACCCCTCCCATTGCTGCTTCATCAACTGTAATGGCCCCTTAACCTCGTGACCATACACAAGTTCAAACGGTGAAAACCCTAAACTGGGATGTGGTACAGCCCTGTAGGCAAACAGCAACTGCTGCAACACTAGGTCCCAATTATTGGAGTATTCGTTGACGAATTTACGTATCATGGCCTCCAAAGTTCCATTAAACCTTTCCACCAGGCCATTGGTTTGATGGTGATACGGGGTGGCAACCAGGTGGCTCACCCCATGAGTTTCCCACAGTTTTTGCATGGTCCCTGCCAGGAAATTAGATCCTGAATCAGTAAGGATGTCGGAGGGCCAACCTACACTGGCAAAAATGTCTGTTAGGGCCAGGCACACAGTGTTAGCCCTGGTGTTGCCTAGAGCTACTGCTTCCGGCCATCGGGTAGCAAAGTCCACGAAAGTCAGTACGTACTGCTTTCCTCTGGGCGTCTTTTTTGGAAAAGGACCCAGAATATCCACAGCTACTCACTGAAATGGGACCTCAATTATGGGGAGTGGCTGGAGAGGGGCCTTGACCTGGTCTTGGGGTTTTCCCACTCTTTGGCATACCTCACAAGACTGGACATACTTGGCAACATCCTTGCCCATCCCCTCCCAATGGAAGGACTTCCCCAACCGGTCCTTGGTTCTGGTCACCCCAGCATGGCCACTGGGATGAACATGGGCTAAGCTTAAGAGCTTCCCCCGGTACTTAGTTGGAACCACCAACTGTTTTTGCGGCTGCCATTCTTCCCGGTGTCCACCAGAAAGAATCTCCTTGTATAAAAGTCCTTGGTCTATAACAAACCGGGATCGATTAGAAGAGCTGAGAGGCGGTGGGGTCCTCCGTGCCGCCGCCCAAGCTTTCTGAAGGCTGTCATCTGCTTCCTGCTCAGTCTGGAACTGTTCCCTTGAGGCTGGGGTCACCAGTTCTTCCTCAGACTGGGGACTTGGGCTTGGTCCCTCTGGAAGCAATGTAGGTGATGGGGTTGTTTCTGTTGCTGGTGAACCACTCTCCGCTGGTGCACCTGAGGGTATTTCAGGCTCTGGCTGAGCCTTTTGGGTATGGCTGTCTGTTGCTTCTGCCAGTTTTGGCTCACTGGCACCCTCTGGCGTTGAGTTTGAAGATGTGGTTGCACTTGCTGGTGCTGGTTGCTGTTCCAGTTCCGGGCCTGGGACTGGAGGTGCTGTGGCTGTTTCAGTGGTTGGCATGGAATCCGGGTCCACTACCTCTGTCTGGGTCTCTGGTAACACAGACGGGGGTCTGTGGACGGCTCAGGAACAGGAATGGGTCTGGAAGCTTGCCTGGTTTGGCTACGTGTAACCGTTCCCACTCGCTTGGCCCACTTCACCTGGTTGGCCAAATCTTCCCCCAGTAGCATGGGGATAGGATAATTGTCATAGACTGCAAAAGTCCACATCCCTGACCAGCCTTTGTACTGGACAGGCAGTTCAGCTGTAGGCAAGTCTACAGCTTGTGACATGAAGGGGTAAATTGTCACTTGCGCCTTTGGGTTGATGAATTTGGGGTCTATGAAGGATTGGTGGACAGCTGACACTTGTGCCCCCATGTCTCTCCACGCAGTAACCTTCTTTCCGCCCACTCTCAAATTTCCCCTTCGCTCCAAGGGTATTTGAGAGGCATCTGGGCCTGGGGATCTTTTGGGTGATGGTGGTGTAATGAACTGCACTCGGATGGCGTTCTTTGGACAGCTGGCCTTGATATGTCCCAGTTCATTACACTTAAAGCATCTGGGTCGAGGTGAGTTACTGGAGACTGGTGAGGTGGAAGAATAGTGTGTCTGTGGCTTTATTTGGGTTGCAGGTGGGGTTTTTGGCTGCCCTCGGTTATAGGGTTTATGGTCAGTGTGCCCTCTGGGGTATTCGTTCCCCTTGACAGTAGCTTTCTTGCTTTCTGCCACTTCCGTCCATCTGGCTCCAATCTCCCCCGCCTCGGTGAGATTTTTGGGTTTTCCATCTTGTATGTACCATGTTATGTCCTCAGGAACACCATCCAAGAACTGCTCCATTTGTATGAGGAGGTGCAGTTCTTCCAAGGATTTAACACTGTGTCCTGATATCCAGGCCTCATAATTTTCCCCAACGTAGTAGGCGTGTTTGGGAAATGACACATCTGGTTTCCACTTTTGGGTTCTGAAACGCCGATGGGCATGATCCGGGGTTATCCCCATTCTGTATCTGGCCTTGGTTTGAAAAAGTTTATAGTCGTTCATGTTTTCCTTAGGCATTTCAGCTGCCACCTCTGCTAAAGGTCCACTGAGCTGTGGCCTCAATTCTACCATGTACTGGTCTTCAGAGATGCGGTACCCAAGACAGGATCTTTCAAAATTTTCCAAGAAGGCCTCGGAGTCATCACCTGCCTTGTAGGTGGGAAATTTCCTGTGCTGTGGAACAATCATTGGCGCAGGGTTGTTAGGGTTGGCTGTGTTTTGCTTAGCCTTTTCTAATTCCATGGCCTGTCGGTGGGCTTCCCTCTGGAGTTCCCACTCTTTCTCTTTAATTTCCAGCTATTTTTGGTGGTCTGCATCTTTGGCTTCTTGCTCTCTTTTGTAGGCCGCCTCTCTGTCTTCTTGCTCTCTTTTGTAGGCTTCCTCTCTGTCTTCTTGTTCTCTTTTGTAGGCTGCCTCTCTGTCTTCTTGTTCTCTTCTGTGGGCCGCCTCTCTTTCTCTTTCTCTTAGTTCCATCTCTTTTTGTTTTATTTCCAGTTGTCGCCTGTGTTCAGCTTCTTTGAATTGTACTTCGGCCTCCATTTTTGCCTTAGAAGTCATGGTTCCTGTTTTCTTGTGTTGGGGTGCCCTCCGGTGTTTATTGTCTGAACTGCAGGCTCTGTTGCCTCCTGGGGTTTGCCTAGCAACAGTGCCTTTTTCCCTTTCTTCCTCTAGCTAATCTTTTCAATGTAAAGTAAACCAGAAAAACCACTTTATTTGCATGTGTATAGTGCTGGTATTTGCCTCCTAATGGGAGTGTTATTGTCTGACAAAAGACCTGTTTGTCACAGCTTAATGGTTCCTTGCTTAATATGCAAGCCAAAAACTGCCAGAGAGAGCAGAAAAAAAAATTCTCTCTGGTTCCTTTTAAAACCAAACTGTTCCTCTCTGCTTAAAAGCCCCTTGTAGAGAAAAGAAAAATATAATATTCCTACTGGCTTCTGGATTCTATCTTTCCCACAAACGCTGCCACTCATATCATAAACCTAGTCCCAGATTTGGACCTTAGCGTCCAAAATATGAGGGTTAGCATGAAAACCTCCAAGCTTAGTTACCAGCTTGGACCTGGTAAAGCTGCCACCACCCAAAAAATTAGAGTGTTTTGGGGCACTCTGGTCCCCCCAAAAACCTTCCCTGGGGACCCCAAGACCCAAATCCCTTGAATCTCACAACAAAGGGAAATAAACCTTTTCCCTTCCCGCCTCCAGGTGTTCCTGGAGAGACACACAGAAGCAAGCTCCGTGAATCTAAACAGAGGGATTCCACCCTCCCTGTTCCCAGCCTTGGAAAACAGAAGTCCCGAGAGCTAATCTCTCTTCCCCCCTCACCCAGAGGGAATGCAAAGTCAGGCTAGTAAATCTAACACACAGAGATTTCCCCCTGACTTCTTCCTCCCACCAATTCCCTGGTGAGCACAGACTCAATTCCCTGGAGTTCCACACTAAAGAAAAACTCCAACAGGTCTTAAAAAGAAAGCTTTATGTAAAAAGAAAGAAAAATACATAAAAATGGTCTCTCTGTATCAAGGTGACAAATACAGGGACAATTGCTTAAAAGAAGTATGAATAAACAGCCTTATTCAAAAAGAATACAATTCAAAACACTCCGGCAACTATACCCAGGTAAATACAAAAGAACAAACCTATCTTTGTACTCACAACTTGGAAACAGAAGATTAGAAAGCAGGAAATAGAAAAAATCCTTCCCATAGCCGAGAGGGACAGGCAGAAGACCCAAGAACAAAGGACTCACACACAACCTTCCCTCCACCCAGACCTGAAAAAGTCTGGTTTCCTGATTGGTCCTCTGGTCAGGTGTTTCAGATTACTTCTTTCCAGGTGAAAGAGACGTTAACCCTTAGCTATCTGTTTATGACAGTACAGTGCTCACTTTATATTTATTTTTATTACAAATATTTGCACTGTAAAAAACAAAAGAAATAGTATTTTTCAATTCCCCCATTACAAGTACTATAGTGCAATCTCTTTAGCATGAAAGTTAAAGAAAGACAGAAAGATAATCTTTCCAAGTATTTACAAATGTAGAATTATGTACAAAACATAACTTCATTCAAAAATAAAACAATGAAAAACTTTAGACCCTACAAGTCCACTCAGTCCTGCTCCTTGTTCAGCCAGTCACTCAGACAAACAAGTTTGGTTACAATTTGCAGGAGATAATGCTGCCCACTTCTTGTTTACAATATCACCTGAAAGTGAGAACGGGTGTTCGTATGGCACTGTTGTAGCCAGCATCGCAAGATATTTATGTGCCAGATGCACTAAAGATTCATATGTCCCTTCATGCTTCAACCATCATTCCAGACAGGGCCGGCTTTAGGAAGTGCGGGGCCCAATTCGAACAGTTTTGATGGGGTCCCGGCAGGGATGATTAAAACAAAAAAACACTTAAAAAAAACCCTTTCATTTCTTCCATGTATTATTTACTTTCCATGACTATATAAATAATAAAATTATATATTACATACATTGCATTATATATTAATTAGCTGATTTGCACTTTCATATTAGGAAAATAATTTGTTTTGATAGTTGTACAACTGATTTTCTTCACTAATGTTTATTTTATTAAAATTTATAAAATATTTCCTTATTAATATAAAATTGCCCCATCCTTCCCTCCCCAGCGCCGCCCAGCCTCATGGAAATAAACCCTACTTCCCCAGCTCTGCCCCGTCAAAAGAAGGTTGGGGAGGGGCGGGAAGAAACAGCATACATGGGGTGACCAGATCACAGCAGTAAAATAGCACCTCTCCCCTCCCTGCTCAGCCCCACTATCACACCCCTCTTAACTCCCTAGCCCCCCGCTGGCTTGCTTCATCTCTCCTAGTCAGTCCCCCACCCATCACTCGCCTCCTTTCACCTTCTCCCTCCCCTGCCAGAAACTCCCATGCCCACCCCTAGAACTCCTGCTGGCTCAGTGCTTGCCTCTGCCCACCCGCCACTTGCCCCCTCACCTCCCCCACAAGTATAAAGCCTCATTCAAAGACCCAGGTATTACTATATTACTGCACACAGCAGTCAATCAATGCAGTTGTAGATAAATCTCTGCATTATGCATTTTTGTATAACTTTTATTTGACTTTGTATTGAACCTTGGTAATATGTTATAGCAGGCCCCAAAGGTAGTGTAATTAAGGTAAAAGAAAAATGTCTTTTTGCTAGGAGTAGAATAAGATCTTCCTCCCACTTTGTAATCACTTGCCCTGTTGAATGAATGAGGTGTGAATTAGGAAGGTGTGGAAGGCAGCACCTCCAGACAGTTGCAACCCTTAGGGTATGGCTACACTTACAGTTCTTCAGCGCTGGTAGTTACAGCTGTGTTCGTACAGCTGTGTAGGGCCAGCGCTGCAGTGTGGCCACACTGACAGCTACCAGCACTGCAGTGTGGCCACATTTGCAGCACTTGCAGCGCTGGTGGGAGTGGTGCATTGTGGGCAGCTATCCCACAGAGCACCTCATCCCATTTTGGTGCTGTGGCTTGTGGGAAGGGGACGGAAGGGTGCGGGTCTTTCCGCTTCCTGTTCCAACGCCCCGTGGTGCTTTGCTACACATTCTGAGCAGTTTGGCGGCATTGTGAGTCTGCAGCAAGATTTCTGAGATTTCTGTTACAAATGGAGCCCGAGCTGCTGAGGACCTTGCTGATGAATGTTGCCAGAACATCACGCATGGCAGTGGAGCTATTCCTTCAGCTGCAAAGTGACAGTGAGGAGTCAGACGATGATATTGAATCATCTGACGCTCAAGACACTCAATTGCTTGTGGCAGTAACAGACGTGCTCAGCACCGTGGAACGGCGCCTTTGGGCTCGGGAAACGAGCACTGAGTGGTGGGGTCACATCGTCCTGCAAGTCTGGGATGACGAGCAGTGGCTGCAGAACTTTCGGATAAGAAAAGCCACTTGCATGGGACTGTGTGCTGAGCTCGCCCCTACCCTGCGGCGCAGGGACACGAGATTGAGAGCTGCCCTGCCAGTGGAGAAGCGGGTGGCTATTGCAATCTGGAAACTGGCAACTCCAGACAGCTACCGATCGGTGGCGAACCAGTTTGGAGTGGGAAAGTCCATCGTTGGAATGGTGCTGATGCAAGTTTGCACAGCCATTAATCGCACCCTGCTAAGAAGAACTATGACTCTGGGGAACATGCAGGACATTATGGATGGCTCTGCACAAATGGGTTTCCCTAACTGTGGAGGGGCAATAGATGGGACGCATATTCCTATTCTGTCACCACCCCACCTGGCGTCAGAGTACATTAATCGCAAGGGGTATTTCTCTGTGGTTCTCCAAGCGCTTGTGGATCACCATGGGCGTTTCACTGACATTTACTCAGGATGGCCTGGAAAGGTGCATGATGCATGCATCTTTCGGAACAGTGCCCTGTTCAGGAAGCTGATGGCCGGGACTTTTTTCCCAGACCGCAAGATCACAGTAGGGGACGTCGAAATGCCCACTATGATCCTTGGAGACCCCGCTTACCCCTTAATGCCTTGGCTCATGAAACCGTATACAGGGAAGCTTGACAGGAGCAAGGATCGGTTCAACTACAGGCTGAGCCGGTGTAGAATGACTGTGAAGTGTGCTTTTGGCCGTTTGAAAGCCCACTGGCGTTGTCTTTATGGGAAGCTAGATTTGGGGGAAAGCAGCATCTCTGCTGTTATATCCACGTGCTGTACCCTCCATAATATTTGTGAAGGGAAGGGTGAAAGATTCAGTGAGGAATGGACCTCCGAGATTCGACGCCTAGAGGCTGAATTTGCACAGCCAGAGAGCAGGGCTACTAGAGAGGCCCAGCAAAGGGCTTCAAGGATTAGGGATGCCTTAAGGGAGCAATTTGATGCTGAGAGTGAACAGTAATGTTTGGTGCCTTTGCTGTGCTCCTTTCTACCTTGGGGTACAGTTTTTACTACTTTCTGCAATAATAAAAACTATTGTAAAAGCCATAAAATCCTTTATTCAAAATACAGTACATAAAAGGGCAGGGGGGTAGGGTGGTGGACTGTACATTCAGAGGTTTGAATATGTCCTGTTTGGATTGCTGTTCAATATCTGCTGCACTTCAGGATTACTATGCTGCAGAGTAATGGGGGTGGAGTGCACAGGGTAAGGATTGTAGTTATCAGGGCTGGTAGGTGATCGTACAGGTGTTGGGGGCAGCTGGGGGTAGTAAGAAACAGGTTGCTGGAGAAAGGTGTTTTGTGCAAATACTGGGGAACAAGAAAGAGAGCTTTGGGAGGGGTGTGGGTTACCACGGTACAGATCTGCCTGCATGGCTACGAGAGACTCGAAAGAGTCAGTTTGGCGAGCCAGGAGGCTTATCAGCTGCTCTGAGGTTTTTTTGGTAGCCAATTCCTTTCTCCTGCTTTGTGTTTGCCTCCACTCATACATTTTCTCTCTCCATTCCTGCGTCTTCCTATTTTCTCTGGTGTAGTGATTCATAACTGCTTTGATCAATTCTTCTTTTGATTTTCGCTGATTTTTTCTCAAGTTCTGCAACCGACGGGAGGCCGGTGATCGGGCTGCATTAGTCAAGGTCACTAAAAAAAACATAGATAGAAACATGTAATACACAGAGGCTACATTATTTATTATCACACAGTGAAGGAGTTTGTAGACTTTTTGTAGCATCATTCCCACATACCTAACATAGCACAGAGAGGCCAGGGAAGCGAAGGCATGGCGAGCAATGGAGTGAGTGTTTCTGCCCCGACTTCACCAGGGAAGGGGAACTGACTGATGGCTCACTGGGGTTTATCTGCACTGGGTAGAGGAGGGAGCTGGTGGCCTGCACAGGGGACAGTAGGGAACAGGAAGCTGCCGACCTGCTGGCGGGGGGGGCGGAACGCGGAGCTGGCGACCTGCTGGGGGGGGTGGGGTTGGACCGCGGAACTGCCGGCCTGCTGGTGGTGGGGGGGGATGGACCACGGAACTGCCGGCCTGCTTGGGGGGGGGCGGACCACGGAACTGCCGGCCTGCTTGGGGGGGGGCAGACCGCGGAACTGCCAGCCTGCTTGGGGGGGGGACCGCGGTGCTGGCGACCTGCTGGCGGGGGGGGGGCCAGAACGCGGAGCTGGGGACCTGCTGGCGGGGGGGGGGACCGCGAACCTGGCGCCCTGCACTGAGTAGTATCCCTACATTATCAACAGGGTTTCCTACTGCCAGATATATCACTGCTGCGTGTTACCTGGGAAGAGAGGGAGGGTCTTCTACAGCAATGTGGATTCTGCCCTGGCCCCTAGGCAGCTTGCCTGTGTGCAGCCATGGTCCCCCCACCCCTCACTGCACAGTGGATTGGACGAGTTAGCCTGACCGGGACAAGGACCACGGTGGCTCTCCCTATAAACTTATGAAAGCACATTGCCCACGCTCTGGCTGCAACTTTTCAAGAGATTACCGAGGCCAATTACAGAGACGTGATAGAGCAAATCAATGGGCTATTCCACATTTAGGCATGCATGCAGGCAGCCATAACCCAAACCGTCCTCTCCTAAAACATTAAATCTGCTTACCCTGAGCACGCTCCTCTGCTTCTTCTTCACCAGCAACTTCCCGCTGCTGCGACTGGCTAGCCTCCTCCTGGCTTGAGAAGAGCTCCTGGCTGCATGCCTCCTGGGACTCCGGGGTGTCTCCCTCCACCCCAGTAGCCTGATTCTCGGCTTCCTCTACACCCTCCCCCACTTCTCCCTACTCTGAACTCTCCATCGTGCTCCTCGGATTGGCAGTGGGGTCACACCCAAGTATGGCATCCAGCTCCTTGTAAAAACGGCAGGTCGTGGGGGCAGCTCCTGAGCGGCGATTTCCCTCACGGGCTTTGCAATAAGCACTGCGCAGCTCCTTAATTTTTACTCTGCACTGCAACGCGTCCCGTTCATGGCCCCTTAGCAGCAAGGACTTTGATATCTGCCCATAGGTATCATAATTTCTCCGGCTGGAGCGCAGCTGTGCTTGCGCAGCTTCCTCACCCCAAACACTGATGAGGTCCTGCAGCTCGGAACTGTTCCATGCTGGGGCTCATTTGGGGCCTGGAGGCATGGTCGCTGATTGATTGATTGATTGATTGATTGATTGATTGATTGATTGCACCCCACACCTGGCTGAGCAAACAGGAAGGGGATTTTTAAAATTCCCAGGGCATTTAAAGGGGGGGTCAGCTGAGTCCAGGGCAGTGGAGTGTGAAGGATTACCAGAGAGGCTTAAAAGGTATGCTGGGATACCTCCTTATACCCCGGAGGCCAATAAAAGTGCTGGTAGGGTCCACACTTGCTGACCAGCGCTGGATCACCAGCGCTGGAATCGCTACACCCGAGGCACGACCAGGTGTACAGCCAGCACTGCAACCAGGGAGCTGCAGTGCTGGCTGTGCTTTGCAAGTGTGGCCACATCCTGAGTTGCAGCGCTGTAACCCCCTCACCAGCACTGCAACTCTCCAGTGTAGCTAAGCCCTTAGAGAGGGGCTAGGAGCCAGAGCAAGGAGCTTTGCCCAGGCTGAGTGGGACAGAGTTTGGGTGCTGGATGCAGGCTCTGGGCTGGGGCACGGGGTAGGGTGCAGGAAGGGTGGAGGGGTGCAGGATCTGGGAGGGTATACGGAGGGGTGGGTGCAGGCTCTGGGACAGAGTTTGGGGGCCGGAGAGGGGGTGGTGGGTGCTGGGGGGATGCGAGGGGAGGGGACTGCCATCACATGTGGCTTCCTTCCTCCTCTGCTGCCCCTCACCATAGCCTCAGTGGGGAATGGGGCTGCCCCTTGCCCAGTGTTTGCAGGAATGGTGGCTGGGGGGGGAAACCCAGCCAAACTCTGGTTTTACTCTTTCGTTGATGGGTCCCTTTAACCCCTTACACACCCTTTCCTGCCTCTCTCACCCCCCTTTTCTACTGGGCTTGTTTGATCTTTTCGGTGTAGCCAGATGAAAACCACAAACCCCAGTGACAGCAACAGGCTGGAAGACTAGACTGAACCCACCACCCAGCGTAGTCCATCCCAGAGCCCAGGACTGAGGGCAAATATCCCCCCACCCCCAGGCCACCTGTTTCCACTCCTGGCTTCTCCCAGTGCTGCCTGTGATTCTGTATGGCTGCATCAGATGGGATTTCAACCAGACCACCCTCCGCTAAATTCACCCCTGTTTTGCAACCACTCTGCACCAAGAGCACCTTCCTTCCCTGCCCTAGAGCTGCTGGATGGCTAGAAAGTTGAACTGGGCATTTGATTGATCTGGAATATTATCATTTCCCCCCTTAAAAAACCTTAATATCCACACAGCTTTGGGGGAGGAGAATAGCCCCCCGCCCAAGCCGGTCTAATTTATTGTTGTAGGGCAAACGAAGGAGCCATAGTTTAATGGAAATATTCAGCCCCTATAGCAGTCTTGCAGCAAGGAAAGCAGAGTTGATGGGAAGGGAACTGGTTTGGATAGGAGCCCCAGTCCCCTTCCTTTGCAAAATAATTTGGAGAGGGAATCAGATCACTCTGTGCCTCAGTTTCCCCTTCTGCGGGGGGCGGAGATAAGTCTCAGCCATGCCATGTTGCAGACCTTTCGCTTTCTCCCCTCTTGATGTATTTGATTTCCTCCTCCAAACCTCCCTCTCTCTGACCTGGAGTTCACAGCACTAAGTACCGGCTGGGGGCTTTTTTCCTGGGTTCCATGATCCCGACTTTAGTTCTGAAACAGACACAGGCAGGCACAAACTCCCCCTCAAACAGCAACACCCCGAAAACCACAACACCAACCCAATATTACAAACCTGCGGGGAATCACAGGGTCAAACACTCACCGCTGGGAGCCCCAGCAGCTGCTCAGCTGAGTGAGGTCCACTGCCCTGATTCCAGAGGACATGCGTCCATGCTGATAATGGGTTCTGTTCTATAACCACCCAAAGCAGTTCAGACTGACACATTTCATTTTCATCATCTGAGTCAGATGCCACCAGCAGAAGGTTGATTGTTTTTGGTGATTTGGGTTCTGTAGTTTCCGCATCAGAGCATTGCTCTTTTAATTCTTCAGAAAGCATGCTCCACATCTAATCCCTCTCAGATTTTGGATGGCACTTTAGATTCTTAAACTTTGAGTCAAGAGCTGTAGCTATCTTTAGAAATCTCACATTGTTACCTTACTTCTATTTTGTCAAATCTGCTGTGAAAGTGTTCTTAAAATGAACATGTGCTGAGTTATCATCGGAGACTACTTAACATGAAATATATGGCAGAATGTGGGTAAAACAGAGTAGAAGACAAAGAATTCTCCCTCAAGGAGTTCAGACACAAATTTAAGTAATGAATTATTTTTTTAATGAACATCATCAGCATGAAAGCATGTCCTCTGGAATGGTGTCCGAAGCATGAAGGGGCATACAAATGTTTAGCATATCTGGCATGTAAATACCTTGCAATGCTGGCTACAAAAGTGCCATGCGAACGCCTGTTGTAACTTTCAGATCACATTGTAAATAAGAAGCAGGCAGCATTATCTCCCATAAATGTAAACAAACTTGTTTGTCTTAGCAATTGGCTGAACAAGAAGTAGAACTGAGTGGACTTATAGGCTCTAAAGTTTTATAATGCTTTGGTTTTGAGTGCAGTTATTATAACAAACAAATCTACATTTGTAAGTTTCACCTTTGCCATAAAGAGATTGCACTACAGTACTTATATGAGGTGAACTGAAAAATAATATTTCTTTTGTGTGCCATTTTTACAGTGCAAACATTTGTAATAAAAAATAACGTTATAAAGTGAGCACTGTCAACTTTGTATACTGTGTTGTAATTGAAATCAATTGAAAACATCCAAAAATATTTAACAAATTTCAATTAGTAATCTATTGTTTAACAGTGTGATTAAAACTGTGATTAATCATGATTAATTTTTTGTTTTGTTAACCACACGAGTTAACTGTGATTAATCGACAGCCCTAATAAAATTCCATACTACCCAAAATAGTTTACCCTTGCTCCACCTCTTCCCTCAGGCCCCGCCTTTGCTTAATTTCTTCACCTCCAGATTAAAAGAAAACAGACCTCAGGGCTTGGGGGGATCTGCCTGGGAGCTCTCTGCCTCTCAGGCCACGGCTACACTAGAGAGTTGCAGCACTGGTGAGGGGGTTACAGCGCTGCAACTTAGGATGTGGCCACACTTGCAAAGCACGGCCAGCGCTGCAACTCCCTGGTTGCAGCGCTGGCTGTACACCCGGTCGAGCCTCGGGTGTAGAGATTCCAGCGCTGGTGATCCAGCGCTGGTCAGCAAGTGTGGACGCCCACCAGCGCTTTTATTGACCTCTGGGGTATAAGGAAGTATCCCAGAATTCCTGTCCACAACAAACCGGAAGAAAGGGAGAGCTCGGAGTTCAGCCAAACTGCTTATTTAAAAAACAAACACAACTCCTGTTTGCTGAGCGAGCGGAGGCAGGCAGGGGAATTACTTTGGAATGTTCACAGCTGTTTGCTTGAAGAGAGAAACAGCACGCTCACACGGCAGAGGGGGAGGGGGAAGTCCATGTTCAGCAGTTGCTTATCTGGTCTGACGGGTATTTAGAAGTACATAATTTGCATTTAGTGAATGAGAGAGGAGTGGGGGAAGGGAGTTAGAACTTTTAAAATGATTGAAGGTAGGCACTGTGTGTCTTCCAATCCTTAGAACTTGCAAGGCAGGGAGCTGAGAACAGTGTCAACTCCAAAAATCCATTCTGTCTGTCTCCTCCACGCTCCCTGTCACATTCCACCCCACCCCCCTCTTTTGAAAAGCACGTTGCAGCCACTTGAATGCTGGGATAGCTGCCCACAATACACCACTCCCAACAGCGCTGCGAGTGCTGCAAATGTGACCACACTGCAGCGCTGGTAGCTGTCAGTGTGGCCACACTGCAGCGCTGGCCATACACAGCTGTATGAACACAGCTGTAACTACCAGCGCTGCAAAACTGTAAGTGTAGACATGGCCTCAGATTAAAGGCAGCTGGAAGTGCTGCCTTTTTCTTTAGCTGATAGAGCCAATCCACCATTGAAGGGCATTCTGAGCTATTAGAATAGATTAAATCTCATTGGTTTCAGATAAACTTATATTGCACACACAAAACTATACTAAAAGAATGTGATTTGGGTTGCAAAGTCAAGCATTCAAAATTTAGGAAATACCTGTGCAATTACCTGCACCATTTTAATTTGCCCCCCTTGTGTATGTGCACGGTGATACCGTCTTTAATTAAAAGTAGCAAAGAGTCCTGTGGCACCTTATAGACTAACAGACATATTGGAGCATTAATTATATCATCACATCCTCTTTTTTCCACAGGACCTCATTCAGCATACAGGATGGATGTGTTCACCAAATAAGCAGTTAGTCAATATTTTGTTTTCTCCTTATGGTTCAATGTGTGGCCATGCCCGATTTACTGCCCACCCTTCTCTCAGACAGAATTACAATTTTCCTCCTGGGCTTCCCTATGGTGCTCATCACTAGAAATATGTGAGTGCTTCCTCAATATTAATGACTTTATTTTCACCACACTGCTGAGCCATGAGGGGCATTATTATCCCCATTTTACACATAGAAAATTGAAGCACAAATACCTAGGCCCTGATTTTTCAGAGTATTTAGCATTAGATAGCACTGAATTAATGAGCAAGGCAAAATGGATAATTACATGTTTTAAACTTGTTGTCTGTAACATACGTTTCTGGAGTGCCTTATTTATAGGGAATGGCTACAACCTTCTAAATAAAGCTTGGAACTCTGTGGAGTTATTCTGAGGAGGACACAGATTTGCTGTCTATGAGAGGCTGGATCGTTCCCAACTGGCACAGCACTGAGCAGAAGCTAAGCATTCTTCCAATGCATTAAAGTCACATGCTGGGCTAAGGTGACTGTGCGCCTTTACTGTCTGCTGGACAGAATCAGATCTGCTCGTTTGTGTGTCATAGGCCCCCTCCTTTTTACACCAACTGGAGAGTTACCTTTAGCTCAAATGTTTGCTTTGGGAGCAGGAGGATTTGAGAAGCACTTAGAGACCCTAAACAAGCCCAGACACTTCCGGCCTGGAGTCAGAAATCAGGTGCTTCTACTAACAGAGAGACAAAGAGGGGGAGGTAAGGTGCACTAATCACAAGGCTGCCATGCCACCAAGATTCCACGCTACCATTAATGGCCCACACTTTGCATAGTTACAATAGGACTTCAGAGTAATACTTCATATTTCTAGCTTTAGATAGAAGAATGCTACATACATACACATAGGATGAACCCACTCAGTAGATTATAAACTTTGTTATGATATCTTACAAGAGACCTTTTGCATGAGGCATATTCCAGTTACATTATATTCACACTCATTAGCATATTTCCATAAAACATGTGGAGTGCAACATCATAGGGGTGCCAAAGGAATACCAAGAGGAACCAGAAAGTGACAGCAGGAGAGGGAATCATCTTGGGAAAGAAGTACTGGGTTTAGGGAGAGTGGGGCACAGGCTGGGGCTGCCTCCATAGGAAACTTTGGACTTGCATGAGGTCAGAACTTATTGGGGATTGGGGCTTGAAAATGGCTGTTGATAACTGAATTCTGATATGCCCCTTTGATAAAGGCAACTGCATCCTCTCTGGCTCCCCCAACCCCAATCCCTTTATTTCTGTGGTGGTTGGGCCACCCTGGCCCACCGGGCAATAGCTTGGTGACAGTGGTCAGCTGTGAAATGTTTGTTTTAAGTGACTTGCCGAGCAACAGAGAGGAACTCTGTGGCAGAGACAGTTCTGTAAGGCAGTATTCAACTGCTGTAACCATAGCCCCCACCTTTCTCTTCCTGCAGCCCCCTGCCTCATTCACTATGCTTCTTCCAAATTCTACAACAAAGGAAGCAGGGGTCCTACTTCACTGTACCACCCTGATTCATCCTCAGAGCAGGTCCACTCTTGTTCAAGCCTGTGCTCCCCTGGTGCTCCAGAATGATGGTACCAGGGGTCAATGCTACTGGTATTTTCCCCAGGAGATGTAAACTCCCCTTCCCCTTCCCCCTGATGACTTCATGGTCTCTGAAGAGCTCATGGTATACTTCACAAGAGCAGGGAGATGTGCCCTAAGCACTTTGGGGGACCATATCCCTGAAATGCACCTAGAGTTTCAGATGGAGATGCTTCCCACTTCCTAAGAATTGGAGGGGCGAAATGTTACTGGTGAAGACTGGGAGAGGAGTAACATCCCAGGAGTTAATCCTTGTAGTGATACAGAATTCTCTTAGCTTTGGAGCTACGTTTCTGCCCCAGAGGTTTTGAGGCAGGGGTTGGCCACAAGCCTTAGAATGGATTCTTATGGCAGGCAGGAGCTCTTAGACACCCCGGACAAGATCAAGGGCACTTTGGGCTAGGCCAAGTACTGTGTACACACAGCACAAGGGTCCCCTAACTAGACAAGGTGGATTTATTGGCTCCATATGGCCAATAATGATGTGAGGCACAGAGGGATTAATGGACTTGCCAATGCCCAAAACCTAGAGGAGGAGAGAGCTCTATCCCCTGAGTCCCACTCCAGTGTCTCAACTACAGAGCATCTTGTCTAAAGTCTGCCTGTGCCCATCACTAAGGAATCCCCTCCTAAGTCTCTGGGATTCCTGTAAATGAAAGGTGCTATAAAAAAGTCAAAGGTGGTGTTATTATTAGAGTTTCAGCGACATCTTTGACGAAGCCAGTGTACAAACAAGGAAGTAAATCAGAAGCTATGTTAATTATAAGCTCCATTAGAAGCAGAAAATCAATATTAATTGATAAATGGAATAGAAAAAAATTGTTGCAGAAAGAAATGTTAATGTCAGGCTCTGATGAGAGTGTTATAGGAGTTTAAAAATATCGGAAAACCATGAAGGGGAAATGACATGAGCGTGTCCCAGTGAGATTGCCTGACACCCTCTTCCCTGGACCGGCTAGTACCTAAAATGATATTCTGCACATTTGCAACCACTTTCATCTGAAGATCTCAAAGTGGTTTTCAGACATCCACCCCAGAAGCCTGTGAGAGGGAAAAACTGTGTGACTATCATCAGTCCCATGTGAGGCATGGGGAAACTGAGCCACAGAGAGGACAAGAAACTTGCCCAAGATCACCCAGTGAGTCAGTTGCAGAGCTAGGAATTGGAGCCAGATCTCTTCATTCTCACACCTGTTCTTTGGGTACAAGGTTATTATTATTTATGTATATTACTGTAGCACTCTGCTGAGGTTGGTCCCCGTTGTGCTAGGGACTGTACAAACTCCTAGGCCTTGTCCTCATTAGGAAACCAGGTGTGTTCTTTCTGGCTAACAAACAGCGACTAACACAAGGTAAAATGCTAGTAAAGAGAAGGTGGTCTGTAGTGAGTTAGCAGGTGGTGGTAAATAAAGGGGAGTGAAGTGTTTAGCCTGACATGTTAAAACTACAAACTGCCTTGTCTTCTCTAGGACTTTACCTTGTGTTGGTCACCACATGTCACTAACAACTGAGTTAAGGACTTGTCTCTCTTCCCAGTTCCCAATGAAGATGCACACAGTGTGATAGGAAGTCCCTGCCCAAATAACTTAGGATAAACAGGCATGACAGACCAAGGATGGGCAATTGACAAGATAATCCTTCCTTAATCTTACTTGATGAGATGCCACAGGGATCCAAATGGACCATGGTGTCTGTCAGCAGAGGTGGCAGTAAAGGCAAACATGCATTTTGCCCGGTGCTATTATAGTGTTAACTGCTTCTTGGAACTCTGCGATTTGTGCTAAGAGGACATGACAATGCACTTGGCAGATTGTCTCTATTTTTGCAGTTTTGTGTGTGGGCGGTGGACAGGAAGATTATTTTAAAAGTCAATATTCTGGATAGCTGTGGAATTAGCAATGACACAAAGCCTTAGTTTACATTAGCACGTATCTTCACATCACCTCTAACCCTACAGCTAACAGTTCCACAAGGCAGGGAGGTGAGAAACCCAAACACATTTGCTTCAAGAGTTGGAACATATCATCTGAAAATATTTTGATTGTGTGTGTTCTTTTCCTTTCCCCTCAAGCTAGTTCAAACATTGCAATTTCCCTTGCCTGGGGCTGTGCTAGGAACTCACAGGGAATCTGATGACAGCAAGGGTGGGGAGGGCGGGCGGGGGGAGAGGGGGCTCAGTTGAAAGAGTTGGAAACAAAACAATGAAATAGAAAACAGAGTCAAGGGAACAAATGGAAATTAAAACTACATTTTTATGGCCTCTGCTTTGCTTCTCCCAGCATGGCCCTAACAGACAGAATGTGACTGTCTCAGAGTTACTCTAATCAATTGTGTTTAGATGCCAAGGTAAAATTAGCAGATTGGTGCTTAGGTACCAAAGTGAGAGCTGTCTTTACAAATGCAATCAATAGATATGTTATAGCAGGGATCACCAGATAGCGCTGTTATAGAAGTCTTACAAGTTGTTTTTTTCTTTGGCATGAGAGCAAGTTTTTAGTCTTTGAACAAATGCTGTGTGTGACATGCTGTACCTCATGGGAACACCCTACTTCCCTCTGTTCATCCTTATACAATGATAGTGTGGTATCCAATGCGAAGTTTGTCATATTGGGCGTCTTTGGAAGGCTCATGATGCACTGAGCATGGTTGTTATAGTGATGTTATAGTAACTGTCGTTACAGTAATTTTATATGTTATAATTTCATGCATATAGCTTTGAGGCTGAAAATGTATCCTCATGACTTAAAGCAAGCCCAGGCAAAAACTCTCCAAAAGCAGAGGGGCAGTTCACACTTCATCAGCGGGCATAACTGGACACTGCAAGACAGAGGTTCCTAGGGCTGTCTCTAGGACCAGAGATATTGGCTAGTGTCATTTGGTTGCACAATCCAAGGAGCAGGTTACATGCCAGAGGCTGTGCGTGAACAGCCCAGGAGTGGGGGTTCTCACAGCAGAGCAGGGTAAGGCTGGCTCCCAGAGTCAAGGATTGGAGTGACCTAGCAGATCACTGGTCTGGAGAACACCAGAGGGGAATGTCAAGTGGCACAGTGAGCAAGGTGTATGGATGACATATTACTCCAAGTGGAGTTCACACTTCAAGCACTGATATTTGTGATTTTCAGTGAGTCTTAAGTGCAGTGGCTAAGAACAGTCAGGAGGAGGTCACAGTTTTGTTACTTTCTTTTTGTTTATTTTGGGTGAGGCATATAAGCACAAGAAAGCAAAAAAATGACTACCAGTGAGGCAGCTACAAAACTAGAGCTGGCCAGACTGGAAGTGGCAGAGAAGAAAAAGGACCATGAATTTCAAATGTGGAAGGCAGAAATGAGGCTCAAAGAAGAGGAGGCTTCACTTAGAAGGGCTATGGAGGCAGAGGCTGCCAGGGAGGAGGCTGCACACAGAAGGGCCACAGAAGAGAATGAGAGCGGAAAGAAAGAGAAGAAAACACCAACTGGACCCCGCTAGAGAAACAGAACCAGAACCCCCTGTCATAGCATTCCCTCTCAGATCTGAACCTTAGAGTTCAGAAAATGAGATACTAGCACCTGAATCCTCTAAGCTTAATTACCAGCTTAGATCTGATAGCACTGCCACCAGTACCAATACAAATCAAAATATTCCCAGCAACTACACATATAAAAGTTAACCAGCCAGATCCACAATTGCAAATAGAGTAAAACAATCAAAAAGCCTAAACCGCCTGTTTTTACTTACTATTTGAAAAGAAACTTAGAGAGCCTGTAGTAATGTCTGGTCTCTCAGACCCTCCGAGAGAAGAACACACAACGGACAAAGAACACACACAAAAGCTTCCCTCCACCCAAATTAAAAAGTATCTTGTCTTCTGATTGGTCTTCTGGTCAGGTGTCCAGTTCCCTGCTTGTAACCCTGTACAGGTAGAAGAGACGTTAACCCTTAACAATCTGTTTATGACACGCCGCCCAAATCGCAGACAGTGGGGAACCTCACTGGCGGTGATTTCTTCCTAGAACTCTAAAATAAACAGATTAATACAACACATGCACCTTTACATATACTACTAAGTATATAACTAACAGACTTGTACATTTTAAGAACACTTTTTAACTACTGGATTCTGGGAAACTTTCACGAGAGAGTGCATCAGCTACTTTGTTAGAAGCTCCTGAAATGTGTTGAATTTCAAAATCAAAATCTTGGAGAGCTAAACTCTATTGAAGCAGTTTTTTGTTGTTCCCCTTGGCAGTATGAAGCCACTTTAGCGCAACATGGTTGGTTTGTAGCTGGAACTGCCCCCAAACGTATGGGCATAGCTGGAACTGTCCCCAAACGTATGGGCGTAGCTTTTCCAGGGCGTACACAATGGCATAGCATTCCTTTTCACTGATTGACCAGTGACTTTCCCTCTCAGACAGTTTCTTGCTGAGAAACACGACAGGATGGAAGTTGAGATCCGGTCCCTCCTGCATGAGAACTGCTCCTATACCACGCTTAGATGCATCTATGGTTACGAGGAATGGCGTGTCAAAGTCCGGGGCCCTGAGCACAGGGTCAGACATGAGCGTCGCCTTAAGCTGGGTAAGGGCCTTCTGACACTCGTTAGTCCACTTGACTGCATTCGGCTGGGTCTTTTTGGTCAGGTCGGTCAGTGGGGCAGTGATTTGGCTGTAGTGTGGTACAAATCGCCTGTAATACCCGGCCAAGCCTAAGAAGGATTCGACCTGTTTCTTTGACTTTGGGACAGGCCACTTTTGGATAGCATCCACTTTGGCCTGTAGGGGGTTTATGGTTCCTCGACCCACCTGGTGTCCCAGATAAGTCACTCTGTTTTGGCCTATTTGACACTTTTTGGCCTTAACCATTAGTTCTGCCTGCCTGATTCGCTCAAAGACCTTTTCCAGGTGTTCTAGGTGTTCGGGCCAGGAGTCAGAAAAAATGGCCACATCATCGAGGTAGGCAACTGCATATTCGCCTAGTCCTGCTAGTAGACCATCTACCAGCCTTTGGAAGGTGGTGGGTGCATTTCTCAGCCCAAAAGGAAGTACATTAAGTTCATACACCCCCGCATGGGTGACGAATGCTGACCTTTCCTTGGCAGGTTTGTCTAGCGGTACTTGCCAGTACCCCTTGGTTAAGTCTATTGTAGATATGAATTGAGCATGTACCAACTTCTCCGATAGCTCATCGGTGCGTGGCATTGGATAGTTGTCTGGACGAGTTACCGCATTTAGCTTACGGTAGTCCACGCAAAAGCGTATTTCCCCATCTGGTTTGGGTACCAGAACCACTGGAGATGCCCATGCACTGGTAGATGAGCGGATTATACCCATCTGTAGCATGTTCTGGATCTCCTGTTCTATAGCAGCTTGGGCATAAGGAGACACCCGGTAGGGTGGGGTTCTAATTGGGTGAGCATTACCTGTGTCAATGGAGTGGTATGCCCGTTCAGTCCGTCCTGGGGTGGCTGAGAACAATGGGGCAAAGCTAGTGCACAGCTCCTTGATTTATTGCCACTGCAGACGTTCCAGGGTGGTTGAGATGTTCACCTCTTCCACGCCACCATCTTTTTTCCCTTCGTAGTAGACACCATCAGGCCACTCAGCATCATCTTCTCCCTGGACTGTAAACTGACAAACCTGTAAGTCTCTGGAATAAAAGGGCTTGAGAGAATTAACATGGTACACTCTGGGCTTTAGGGAGGAATTGGGAAAGGCTATGAGGTAGCTAACAGCTCCCAGGTGCTCTTGGGCAGTGAATGGCCCTTCCCATGATGCTACTGTCTTATGGGCCTGTTGCGCCTTCAAGACCATAACCTGGTCTCCTACCTTGAAGGAACACTCTCTGGTATGTCTGTCATACCAGGCCTTTTGCTCTTTTTGAGCATCTTTTGGGTTTTTTTAGCAAGGGCTAAAGAGTGTCGGAGGGTGTTTTGTAGGTTGCTTACAAAGTCCAGACTGTTAGTCCACTGGAGAAGGCGTAAACCCCTCCCATTGCTGCTTCACCAACTGTAATGGCCCCTTCACCTCGTGGCCATACACAAGTTCAAACGGTGAAAACCCTAAACTGGGACGTGGTACAGCCCTGTAGGCAAACAGCAACTGCTGCAACACTAGGTCCCAATTATTGGAGTGTTCATTGATGAATTTACGTATCATGGCCCCCAAAGTTCCATTAAACCTTTCGACCAGGCCATTGGTTTGATGGTGGTACAGGGTGGCAACCAAGTGATTCACCCCATGAGTTTCCCACAGTTTTTGCATGGTTCCTGCCAGGAAATTAGATCCTGAATCTGTAAGGATGTCTGAGGGCCAACCTACCCTGGCAAAAATGTCTGTTAGGGTCTGGCACACAGTGTTAGCCCTGGTGTTGCCTAGAGCTACTGCTTCCGGCCATTAGGTAGCAAAGTCCACGAAAGTTAGTATGTACTGCTTCCCTCTGAGTGTCTTTTTTGGGAAAGGACCCAGAATATCCACAACAACTCGCTGAAATGGGACCTCAATTATGGGGAGTGGCTGGAGAGGGGCCTTGATCTGGTCTTGGGGTTTTCCCACTCTTTGGCACACCCCACAAGACCGGACATACTTGGCAACATCCTTGCCCATCCCCTCCCAGTGGAAGGACTTCCCCAACCGGTCTTTGGTTCTGTTCACCCCAGCATGTCCACTAGGATGATCACGGGCTAAGCTTAAGAGCTTTTCCTGGTACTTAGCTGGAACCACTAACTGTTTTTGCAGATGCCAGTCTTCCTGGTGTCCACCAGAAAGAGTCTCCTTGTATAAAAGTCCTTGTTCTACAACAAACCGGGATCGATTAGAAAAGCTGAGAGGTGGTGAGGTGCTCCGTGCCTCCACCTAAGTTTTCTGAAGGCTGTCATCTGCTTCCTGCTCAGTCTGGAACTGTTCCCTTGAAGCTGGAGACACCAGTTCTTCCTCAGACTGTGGACTTGGGCTTGGTCCCTCTGGAAGCGATGTATGTGATGGGGTTGTTTCCGTTGCTGGTGAGCCGCTCTCCACTGGTGCACCAGGTGGTATTTCAGGCTCTGGCTGAGCCTCTTGGGTGTGGTTGTCTGCTGCTTCTGCCAGTTCAGGCTCTCTGGCACCCTCTGGCGTTGGGGTTGAAGAGGGATTTGCAAGCACTGTAATCAGTGCTGGCAACGGTTTTGGTGCTGGCTGCTTTTTCAGTTCCTGGTCTGGGACTGGAAGCACTGTGGCTGTTTCCGTTGTTGGCATGGGATCCGGGTCCACTATCTCTCTCTGGGTCTCTTGTAACACAGACGGGGCCTCTGTGGACAGCTCAGGAACAGGAATGGGTCTGGAAGCTTGCCTGGTTTGGCTGCGGGTAACCATTCCCACTCTCTTGGCCCGCTTCATCTGGTTGGCCAAGTCTTTCCCCAGTAGCATGGGGATGGAATAATTGTCATAGACTGCAAAAGTCCACATTCCTGACCAGCCTTTGTACTGGACAGGCAGTTCAGCTGTAGGCAAATCTACAGCTTGTGACATGAAGGGATAAATTGTCACTTGGGCCTTTAGGTTGATGAATTTGGGGTCGACAAAGGATTGGTGGATAGCTGACATTTGTGCCCCCATGTCTCTCCATGCGGTAACCTTCTTTCCACCCACTCTCAAAATTTTCCTTCACTCCAAGGGTATTTGAGAGACATCTGGGCCTGGGAATCTTTGGTGTGATGGTGATGTAATGAACTGCACTCGGTTGGGGTTCTTTGGGCAGTTGGCCTTGATATGTCCCAGTTCATTACACTTAAAGCATCTTCCAGCTGACTGGTCACTGGGTCAAGGTGAGTTTCTGGAGACTGGTGAGGTGGAAGAATAGGGCGTTAGTGGCTTTCCTTAGGTTGTAGGTGGGGGTCTTTGGCTGCCCTCGGTTGTAGGGTTTATTGTCGGTGTGCCCTCTGGGGTATTCGTTCCCCTTGACAGGAGCTTTTTTCTTTTCTGCCACCTCCATCCATTTGGCTCCAATCTCCCCCACCTCGATTACTGTTTTGGGTTTCCCATCTAGGATGTACCTCTCTATTTCCTCAGGAATACCATCTAAGAACTGCTCCATTTGGATCAGGAGATGCAGCTCGTCCATATTGTTAACCTTTGTTCCTGATATCCAGGCTTCATAATTCTTTGCAATGTGGTAGGCGTGTCGGGGAAATGACAGATCTGGTTTCCATTTTTGGTTTCTGAACTGCCGACGGGCATGTTCAGGTGTTATCCCCATTCTGTATCTGGCCTTGGTTTGAAAAAGTTTATAATCGTTCATTTTCTCCTTAGGCATTTCAGCCGCCACCTCTGCTAAGGGTCCACTGAGCAGGGACCTCAATTCTACCATGTACTGGTCTTCAGAGATGCTGTACCCAAGGCAGGCTCTTTCAAAAATTTTTAAGAAGGCCTCAGTGTCATCACCTGCCTTGTAGGTGGGAAATTTCTTGTGCTGTGGAACAATTATTGGTGAAGGGTTGTTAGGATTGGCTGGGTTCTGTTGCTTAGCCTTTTCTAATTCCAGGGCCTGCTGGTAGGTCTCCCTCTGGAGTTCCAGCTGTCTTTGGTGGTCTGCATCTTTGGCTGCTTGCTCTCTTTTGTAGGCTGCCTCTCTTTCTCTTTCTTTCAGCTCCATCTCTTGTAGTTTTTTTTCCATGTCTTGCCTGTGGTCTGCCTCTTTGATTTGTTTCTCTGCGTCCACTTTTGCCCTGGAAGTCGTTTCCTGCTTTCTTGTGCTGAGGCGCCCTCTGGTGTTTACTGCCTGAAATGCTGGTTCTCTGTTGGCTCCCTGGGGTTGCTTAGCAACAGAGTCCTTTTTACCTTACTAGCCTCTCCCGAAAGAGTTAAAAAGCAAAAGAAAACTCTCTTTCATTTACAAATGTGTCTTGGCTGGAGTGCGTTGCTGACCACTTAAGGCTGCTTTGTTTAACAAATGACCATCTTTAAACCTTAATAGCCCTCCCTATGCACAGCTAGAACGGAGCAAGGAGAAAAAAAAATTCCTCTGGCTGCAGTTTAAAAAAAAAAACCCTTCCCTCTGCTTATAACCAGCTAGCAGAGAAGCAAATTAATAATCTTACTGGCTTTTGGATTCTTATCCATCCCACTCAGCTGCTAACCATGTCATAGCATTCCCTCTCAGATCTGAACCTTAGAGTTCAGAAAATGAGATACTAGCACCTGAATCCTCTACGCTTAATTACCAGCTTAGATCTGATAGCACTGTCACCAGTACCAATACAAATTAAAATATTCCCAGCAACTACACATATAAAAGTTAACCAGCCAGATCCACAATTGCAAATAGAGTAAAACAATCAAAAAGCCTAAACCGCCTGTTTTTACTTACTATTTGAAAAGAAACTTAGAGAGCCTGTAGTAATGTCTGGTCTCTCTCAGACCCTCCGAGAGAAGAACACACAACGGACAAAGAACACACACAAAAGCTTCCCTCCACCCAAATTTAAAAGTATCTTGTCTTCTGACTGGTCTTCTGGTCAGGTGTCCAGTTCCCTGCTTGTAACCCTGTACTGGTAGAAGAGACATTAACCCTTAACAATCTGTTTATGACACCTCCCCAACCCCAATGACTTCCATCATTCGAAAAATCCACAAATGGGAACACTTATATTCTGCATACAGTGAGGAGGATGATATTGCTGAATATCTGACCATCTTCGAAAGGCTGTGTGTAATACAGGAAATCCCTGATGATAAGAGAGTTCCTACCCTGACTGCGAAATTAACTGGTAAATCTCAAAATGTATTCAGTGGAATGCCTATTGAAGATGCTTTAGACTATTGTAAATTTAAAGATACTGTTCTGTGAAGTTTTCAGATCACCCTTGAAACATATAGAGTTAAATTTAGGAATCTTAAGAGGGACATTGGGATGAGTAATGGGGAATATGTAAACAAAATGAAAGATTTGTTGGGAAAATGGGTGAGGGGTAAAGAGATGATAAGTTTTGAGGGAATGTTGAATCTTGTTGCTAAGCATATGTAAGGCTGATGTAAAGCAGTGTCTATGGGACAAAGATGTAAAGTCTGTGGATAAGATGGCGTCTATTGAGGGCAAGCCCCAGAAAGAGGGGTTTAAAACTGGTGGGAAGGGGGGATCCTATTTTGCCCCTGGGAAGAGAGTAGGGGGTTAGGAGCCTAAATATTCTCTTACCCGAAAACATTCCTCTAACCCTCATCCCAAATCTCCTGTAAAAGCAGAAGAGCCCAAAAGGTGCTATCAGTGTAATTCCACTGATCACCTGAGGAATAAATGCCCTGTGCTAGGAGGAAGCAGGCAACCAATAACTCATATTAGTTCTGCTGTCTTCAACACAGAACCTCCCCAAGCAATTGAAACCTATCATATTGGCTTTGTGAGGTTAGCCTCCACAGGGAGTACTTGGGGCAGAGGAATACAGGGGCCCAGATCTCTCTGGTTAAGCAGAGTGTGGTCCCAAAGACCAGTATGTTACCTGGCCAAATGGCAGAGATTGTGGGGGTGGGTGAAAACAGATTTTTTGTATGACTAGATAAAATCCATGTGGTATGGGAAGGTTTGGAAAGTGTTTTAACCATGGGGATAATAGAACACCTCCTAGTCAACCTGCTTCTTGGTAATGATTTTTTCCATGTAGCTCAGGATCAAGTATTTGCCTGCAGCAGGAGGGAGAGTTATGCTGGGACCCCTGAGGGAAAGGGTAAAGTTGCAGGAACTGCTGAGAGAATGGGAGAGAGTCTCCTTGGTTCTTCTGCAGCAGGGGGAAGCCACATGCTTCCAAGTGGGAGGGTGGTTGAGACCAACTCCTGCACTGCAGCTGGAGGCAACACCACAGTGGGAAGGGATGGGGGTGTAATGTCTGCCAGGGAGAGAACTGTCCAGGTTTTAGCTGCCAGCAGGTTGCAGATGAACCAGAGACAAAACCAGCTCTAGGGAGCATAGAAATGTGTCCCAGAGAAGGGGCAGGGGATCTCAAAACCACTGAGGTGGGTGAGGATTCCTGTGACTCTGCAACACAGGGAAGCAGAGTGCTTCCAAGTATGGGAGGGGCTGAGACTAGCCCCTTTCCAGCAGAAGGCAACATGCCCTCAGGTGCAGGGACAGGAGAGGTGTTGTCAGTGATAAAAGAAACTGTCCCAGTTGTTAGCTGGCAGAGTTTTGCAGTGAACAAGAGACAGAACCCATCCTAGGGAGCCAAAGAAATGTGTTTTAGGAGGGGGCCCAGAGGAGGAAACTGGGGAAGGAATAGTGGGGGTACAGGAGAGTCTCCTCACTAGTCACTTAGGAGAGGATGCCCAGGACAGAATGGCTGAGGCCTGGTCCACACTACGCAGTTAAATCGATTTAAACAGCGTTAAATCGATTTAATGCTGT
This sequence comes from Gopherus evgoodei, assembly GCF_007399415.2. Lineage (NCBI taxonomy): Eukaryota > Metazoa > Chordata > Testudines > Testudinidae > Gopherus > Gopherus evgoodei. Next base: position 191,300 of record NW_022060059.1, read on the forward strand.
ACCCGTCCAAACTACAATGCACTTTAAATCGATTTTAAGGGCTCTTAAAATCGATTTCTGTACTCCTCCTCAACGAGAGGAGTAACGCTAAAATCGATATTACTATATCGATTTAGGGTTAGTGTGGACGCAAATCGACATTATTGGCCTCATATTTTTACAGTAGCTACCCACAGTGCACCGCTCCAGAAATCGATGCTAGCCTAGGACCATGGACGCACACCGCCGAATTAATGTGCCCTAGTGTGGATGCATAAAATCGACTTTATAATATAGGTATTATAAAATCGGTTTTAGTTAATTCGAAATTATGCTGTAGTGTAGACGTACTCTGAGTCAGCATCTGTGTACCCATGCTCTCAGCCTGTGACCCAGGTTTTCAGAAGGAACTGTGTAGCTGACCTCCTGGAGGGGAGCAGTCACACAGCTGACTTCTCAGGGACAGAGAAGGGGGTGGCAGAAGGTACCCCATTCCAGGTCTCAGTTTTTCAGGATTCTATTTCTGATTCGTTTTTGGAAAGTAACTGTGTCTCTTTAAATCAAGATGCAGCTCCAATGCCTGTGGTAACAGAGGAGTTGGGACCAGAAAATTGCCAGGTGGTAGTCTGCCAGAATACAAATTTTAGCGATGATGGAGGGATGATAAACGGGAATGTGGATATGGAGGTGGATATTACCGCATCTGAGGTAGAGGCCAAACTTGAACAGCTTGATGGGACAAAATTGGAGGGCCCGGACAATCTCCATCCGAGGATATTAAAGGAACTGGCGCGTGAAATTGCGAGCCCGTTAGCGAGAATTTTTAAGCAATCGATAAACTCGGGGGTTGTGCCGTACGACTGGAGGATTGCTAACGTAGTCCCTATTTTTAAGAAAGGGAAGAAAAGTGATCCGGGTAATTATAGGCCTGTTAGCTTGACGTCTGTAGTGTGTAAGGTCTTGGAAAAAATTTTAAGGGAGAAAGTAGTCAAGGACATAGAGGTCAATGGTAATTGGGACGAACTGCAACATGGATTTACTAAAGGTAGATCGTGCCAAACCAGTCTGATCTCCTTCTTTGAGAAGGTGACGGATTACTTAGATAAAGGAAATGCGGTAGATCTAATTTACCTCGATTTCAGTAAGGCGTTTGACACGGTTCCGCATGGGGAACTGTTAGTCAAATTGGAAAAGATGGGGATGAATATGAAAGTTGTAAGGTGGATAAGGAACTGGTTAAAGGGGAGACTCCAGCGGGTCGTCTTGAAGGGTGAACTGTCAGGCTGGAAGGAGGTTACTAGTGGAGTCCCTCAAGGATCGGTTTTGGGACAGATCTTATTTAACCTTTTTATTACCGACCTTGGCACAAAGAGCGGGAATGTGCTAATAAAGTTTGCGGATGACACGAAGTTGGGGGGTATTGCTAACACGGAGAAGGACAGGGATACTATTCAGGAAGATCTGGACCACCTTGTGAACTGGAGTAAGAGTAATAGGATGAAATAAAATAGTGAAAAGTGCAAGGTCATGCACTTAGGGATTAATAATAAGAATTTTAGATATACGTTGGGGACGCATCAGTTGGAAGCGATGGAGGAGGAGAAGGACCTTGGGGTATTGGTCGATAGCAGGATGACTATGAGCCGCCAATGTGATATGGCTGTTAAAAAACCAATGCGATTTTAGGATGCATTAGGCGAGGTATTTCCAGCAAGGATAAGGAAGTGTTAGTACCGTTATATAAGGCGCTGGTGAGACCCCATCTGGAATATTGTGTGCAGTTCTGGTGTCCCATGTTCAAGAAGGATTAATTCAAACTGGAACAGGTCCAGAGACGGGCTATTAGGATGATCCGAGGAATGGAAAACCTGCCTTATGAAAGGAGACTCAAAGAGCTTGGCTTGTTTAGCCTGGCCAAAAGAAGGGCCATATTTGGGGTCGGGAAGGAATTTTCCTCCAAGGCGGATTGGCAGGGGCCCTGGAGGTTTTTCGCCTTCCTCTGCAGCGTGGGGCATGGGTCGCTTGCTGGTGGATTCTCTGCAGTTTGAGGTCTTCAAACCAGTTTTGAGGATTTCAATAACTCAGTCCTGAGTTAGGGGTTGTTATAAAAGTATGGGTAGGGTTCTGTGGCCTGCCTTGTGCAGGAGGTCAGACTAGATGATCATATTGGTCCCTTCTGACCTATGAGTCTATGAGTCTATAAATCACCCAACTGACAGAGAAGGGGGTGAGACACAGAGCTGTTATGGGAACGCTGCTGGGAAAAGATGAATCTAATCAAAGGGTAAACACACCTAGCCCACAGAGCACAGATCATAGGCCTCTAGGAAAAGGGGGCAAGGAAGGACTTAGTGCTGGGAGATGGAAACCCCAAAAGGGGAGCTGGATTTTCTGGGGTTGGGAGACCACTCTCCAAAGGGCCAGGAAATGTGCAGGATCCCCCTGAATACCTATCTTGCCAGACCCTGGGGCATCAAAATTCCAGAAACATGATTAAATTAAGAGCCCACACAGAGGGGAACACTGGAGGGAAAGAAAAAACCAGTGACTGATTACCTGGGAGCGAGTCAAAGAACACAAACTAACCTCAAACTACATTATCTGAACAGAAGGTGTGGTATCATAAAGATACTTGTAAACATCCATCTGTGATAAAAATTTAGGTTATTAATGTTAACTTTTGGGAATTTTTACACAGATTTTAACACAGATGTTAAACCGTATGATAATGCTACTTTTCAATTAATACCTGTAAACAGGTTTAAAGGTTATCACAGCATAGAAAAAAATACTGATTTGCTGTGTGTGAATGGGGAAACTGAGGCACACCACATCATGGCCTTAATGACTGGATGCCAAAAGAACTATAACGCAAACTGCCTTCGAGCTGGTCAGTAACTAACCCTCTTGCAGTGAACTAAGCGGGGAGGTGTGTACCTCGTGGGAACAACCTACTGCCCCATGTTCATCCTTATAAAATGATTGTGTCGTATCCATGTCATATTCATGTTGGGTGTCTTCGGAAGGCTCATGATGCACTGAGCATGGTTGTTATAGTGATGTTATAGTAATTGTCATTATAGTAATGTTATAGATTATAATTTCATATATATAGCCATGAGGCTGAAAATGTATCCTCATGACTTAAAGCAAGCCCAGGCAAAAACTCTCCAAAAGCAGAAGGGCAGTTCACACCCATGTATGGGACAAACCCAGCCCAACCTCACAGGAACAAAGCACACCGGCCTAGGCAACAACAAAGGATCTATTGGACTCTCCAGTGAGTCACCCCTCTTCCTTTAGTCACTTTGGGACTGCAATGAGGTAATGCTCACCCCCAAGAGGGAAGAAAGGACATGATAAAAGGGAGAGATGTTTGTTGGTATGCTCTTCCTCTCTCTTCCACCCACATCTACAGACACCACACCAAGCAACTGAAGCACTGATCAAAGGGGAGAGCCTGGCTGAAGGACAGCCAGCCAGCCTGTGGTGAGAAGCCTCTAAGTTTGTAGGGGCATTGAAAGTGTTAAGATCAGCTTAGAATGCATTTTGCTTTTATTTCATTTGACCAAATCTGACTTCTTTTGCTTTGACTTATAATCACTTAAAAATCTATCTTTGCAGTTAATACATTTGTTTTTTTATTCTACCTGAAGCAGTGTGTTTGGTTTGAGGCGTGTCAGAGACTGACCTTGGGATAGCAAGCCTGGTACATATCAATTTGTTTGTTAAATTGACGAACTCATATAAGCTTGCAGCAACCAGTGGGCATAACTGGACAGTGCAAGACAGAGGTTCCTAGGGTTGTGTCTAGGACCAGAGATATTGGTTAGTGTCATTTGGTTGCACAATCCAAGGAGCATCTTACATGCCAGAAGCTGTGCATGAACAGCCCAGGAGTGGGGATTCTCGCAGCAGAGCAGGGTAAGGCTGGCTCCCAGAGTAAAGGATTGGACTGACCTAGCAGATCACCAGTCTGGATAACACCAGGGGAACGTCACATTGTGTTGCAAGATTTCTAATGAAGTTTCTCTGGGATGAGCTGGTGCAAGCAGCAGGAAAGTTTGATATCTGCCTCAGTCTCTCTGACTAGAGTCAGCTCTTGAGACAGAGATGCTTGCTTGCAGCTAGGCACTGAAGTTCATGCTGAGATCCCTGGAAGAGGGGTTTAGTTGCATATTGTTTGTGACTGCCTCTGTTCCAGGTCTGGTTTATGTGTACATTCAAGTTACACTATGCATGTACCTCACTCCATATCACTGATTTTTCTCACTTGGCAAAGGGGCATCAGACCGATTTGCAGATTGCTGAAGAAGTACACAGATTTGAAAGCCCATGGGAAGAAAGAATGAGGATCGTAAAGTGGATGGAGGGATGGATGTGATCTATCCCAGTACAATCCAAACTAATGTGTCTTCCCAGCTCAGCAACTTTGGGTGCCTTACAATGCCTTGCTGAGATGCCTAATTTAACAAAAATGTGTTGAAGTCCAAGCAAAGTTTTTCACTACATGCTTTCAGCAGTCTCCATGACCAAACCCTGGAGATCAGGTCCCATTCTCCAGATTCCAAGGAATGCTTTGTCAGTTCAGGTCTAATGATGGGCAAGGAGAGAGAGAAGGTGCCTTCGAGTGTTTATCCCTCCTTTTTAGTTTCAGTCCTCCTGTGACGAAGTGGGGGGTTCTCTAGTTTTTTACTTGGCTTTTTTCCAATGATTTCCATGCAGAGAGGGTGGGACTCAGTTTCCCTGGGTGTTACTGGTTTAATGAGGTTCCAGCCAGATGGGTGCAAAGGACAGCTGAGGAGAGGAGGCCTAGGCAACCCTGTCTACCTAGATCAGGGGTCATCAACCTTTCAGAAGTGGTGTGTCGAGTCTTCATTTATTCAGTCTAATTTAAGGTTTCATGTGCCAGTAATACATTTTAATGTTTTTAGAAGGTCTCTTTCTATAGATCTATAATATATAACTAAACTATTGATGTATGTAAAGTAAATAAGATTTTAAAAATGTTTAAGAAACTTCATTTAAAATTAAATTAAATTAAAATGCAGAGCCCACCCCCAGACCAGTGGCCAGGACCCAGGCAGTGTGAGTGCCACTGAAAATCAGCTTGGCATGCGTGCTATAGGTTGCCTACCCCTGACCTAGATAGAAGACAATGGACAAAGGCGGGACTTGTGGTAGGTGATATCAGATTCCCAGCTGGGAAGCAGGGCGGCTTGGGGCTGAAAAGAGAGAGCAGGCAGAGCCCACCTGGAGGCAGGAGAGACTTAGATGTGCTGTGCTAAGGGAAGCCAGGCCAGAGAGCCCTCAGAGTTTCCTATTCTGTGTTCAGATGCTCAATAAACCTTCCTGTTACGCTGGCTGAGAGTCACTCTGGTCTAGAGAAAAGGGTTGCATTATTCCCTCTGGGAGTAGAAGCCCAGGTCCAGAGCGAGTGGCGGGAGACAGGTGTGCTAAGGCTCAGAGAGGTGTGGTTCCAGGAGGTAGAGGGGCTTAACCCCCGGGAGAGAGTGGACCCCAAGAAGGACTGTCACATTGAAGGAGGTTCCCCCTAGGAACCGTATGGGCCAAGAGTAGGCAAGACCTGTGAGTCTGTGACAATGTGGTAGCAGAGGACAGTTTGTGGATGCACCCTGTAGACAGTTGGCTGTGAGCACAGGTGCTTTGCAGTGAGTGGCTGCCAGCGATAAAATGAGGAAATTGAAGGAACCAGCACAGAGATGGCCTATAACCAGCTCCATAAGAGGGACCTGGCACGTCTGTGCAGGAAGAGAGTGCTGAGTGTGAGGAGGATCACTAAGGAGCAGCTGATGGCTTAGATTGTAGAGAATGACCAGTCTGAGGAACAGGCTCCAGGCCCCAGGGTTGCTCCCGGAGAGCTGGAGAGTAGCCATGGAGGCAGTCTGTGTAGTAGCTGGAAGTCTATCAGACCTGACTACCCAGTCAGCACAGAGGGGCCCCAGTCAGGTTTCTCCCTGGAGGAGCAGCGGAGACTGGAGCTGGAGCTTAAGGCAAAAGAGCTGGAGCTGGAGGAGCAGAGGCTGGCGGACTGTGCAGAACAGCGGAAGCACGAGTTGGAGGAGAGGTGGGTCAAGAAGGCCTGCTGGGGGGTAAGTGGGAAAGGGCCCCAAGACGGCAGTTATGCAGGGAATTGTGATGTTGTTGACATGAACTGTGACTGTATAGATCATTGTTGCAACCACTGTTATATATTTGCATCAAATATTGTACAAAGGTTGTTGAGTGGGGTGCCTATGAAAAGGTTATGATTTTCTGGTTATGATTATGCTGTTTGTATGTGTGTATCATTTTTTGTAGTTAAAATTATGAATATTGGCTATATATTTGTATTTCAATGTGTTTGATTCTAAGTAGCATTAGTGAAGCATTTGGTCAGATTCTTGAGAAAGGAATTTTCAGATTAAGTGCCCAGTTGAGAAACACTTAACTGATAATGGACCTTGGGAGCCTCCAATCCACATGAGAAGTCTTCCCGGGAACGTTCAAGGTAGCATGTGAGCAATGGCTGCTCTCCCTGTAAAGAACTGAGTCATGCATTGACATGTGACTTGCCCATGTGACTCCAAACTGCATCTTGCTGCTGTGACTTTCCACAATAAGAACAAAGGGGTCCTTTCACATGGCAGACACTATAAAAGGCCCTGGAAACCCTTCCAGCTTGTCTTCAATTCTGCTTCTTACCTCTGGAGGAACTTTGCTAGACTGAAGCTCTGAACAAAGGACTGAATGACCCATCCAAGCTGTGGATGTACTCCAGAGACTTGATTTAAGCCTGCAGTTTATTCCATCGCTGCTAAAAGCCTGAACCAAGAACTTTGCCATTACTGTATGTAATTGATTCCATTTAATCAATTTTAGCTTTCATCTATATATTTTTCTTTTTATGAATAAACCTTTAGATTTTAGATTCTAAAGGATTGGCAAAAGAGTGATTTGTGGGTAAGATCTGACTGGTATATTGACCTGGGTCTGGGGCTTGGTCCTTGGGATCGGGAGAACCTTTTTTTTTCCACTGGGATATTGGTTTTCGTAACTATTCATCCCCATAAGAAGGGCTGGCGATTCCATTTAGACGACCTAGGCGGTTGCCTAGGACACCAGACTCATAGACTCATAGACTCATAGGTCAGAAGGGACCAATCTGATCATCTAGTCTGACCTCCTGCACAAGGCAGGCCACAGAACCCCACCCATCCAATTTTATAACAACCCCTATCCCAGGACCGAGTTATTGAAATCCTCAAAATTGGTTTGAAGACCTCAAGCTGCAGAGAAACCACCAGCAAGCGACCCATGCCCCACGCTGCAGGGGAAGACGAAAAACCTCCAGGGCCCCTGCCAATCCGCCCTGGAGGAAAATTCCTTCCCGACCCCAAATATGGCGATCAGCTAAACCCTGAGCATGTGGGCAAGAGTCACCCGCCAGCACCAAAGAAGGAATTCTCTGCAGTAACTCAGTTCCCATTCCATCCAACATCTCCCCGCAGACCACTGAGCAGAATTATCTGGTGATAATCCAAGATCAATTGCCCAAATTAACGATCCTATCATAACATCCCCTCCATATACTTATCAAGCTTTGTCTTAAAGCCAGGAAAGTCTTTTGCCCCCACTACCTCCCTCGGAAGGCTGTTCCAGAACTTCACTCCCCTAATGGTTAGAAACCTTCGTCTAATTTCAAGTCTAAATTTCCTAATATCCAGTTTATACCCATTGGTCCTCGTGCCTACATTAGTACTAAACTTAAATAATTCCTCTCCCTCCCTAACGTTAACCCCCTTGATATATTTATATAGAGCAAGCATATCCCCCCGCAGCCTTCTTTTGGCCAGGCTAAACAAGCCAAGCTCTTTGAGTCTCCTTTCATAAGGCAGTTTTTCCATTCCTCGGATCATCCTTGTAGCCCGTCTCTGAACCTGTTCCAGTTTGAATTCATCCTTCTTGAACATGGGACACCAGAACTGCACACAGTATTCCAAATGGGGTCTCACCAACGCCTTGTGTAACGGTACTAACACCTCCTTATCCTTGCAGGAAATACCCCGCCTGATGCATCCCAAAATCGCATTTGCTTTTTTAACAGCCGTATCACATTGGCGACTCATAGTCATCCTGCTACCAACCAGTACCCCAAGGTCCTTCTCCTCCTCCGTCGCTTCCAACTGATGCGCCCCCAACGTATATCCAAAATTCTTATTATTAATTCCTAAATGCATAACCTTGCACTTTTCACTATTGTATTTCATCCTATTTCTATTACTCCAGTTTACAAGGTGGTTCAGATCTTCCTGAATAGTATCCCTGTCCTTCTCCGTGTTAGCAATACCCCCCAGCTTGGTGTCATCCGCAAACTTTATTAGCACATTCCCGCTCTTTGTGCCAAGGTCAGTAATAAAAAGGTTAAATAAGATCGGTCCCAAAACCGATCCTTGAGGGACTCCACTAGTGACCTCCTTCCAGCCAGACAATTCACCTTTCAATACGACCCTCTGGAGTCTCCCCTTTAACCAGTTCCTTATCCACCTTACAACTTTCATATTCATTCCCATCTTGTCCAATTTGACTAACAGTTCCCCGTGCGGAACCGTGTCGAACGCCTTACTGAAATCGAGGTAAATTATATCTACCGCATTTCCTTTATCTAAGTAATCCGTCACCTTGTCAAAGAAGGAGATCAGATTGGTTTGACACGATCTACCTTTAGTAAATCCGTGTTGCAATTCGTCCCAATTACCATTGGTCTCTATGTCCTTAACTACTTTCTCCCTTAAAATTTTTTCCAAGACCTTGCATACTACGGACGTCAAGCTAACAGGCCTATAATTACCCGGATCACTTTTATTCCCTTTCTTAAAAATAGGAACTACATTAGCAATCCTCCAGTCATACGGCACAACCCCCGAGTTTATCGATTGCTTAAAAATTCTCGCTAACGGGCTCGCAATTTCACGTGCCAGTTCCTTTAATATCCTCGGATGGAGATTGTCCGGGCCCTCCGACTTCGTCCCATCGAGCTGTTCAAGTACGGCCTCTACCTCAGTTGCGGTAATATCCACTTCCATATCCACATTCCCGTTTATCATCCCTCCATCATCGCAAGGTTCCTCACTAGTCTTATTAAAGACTGAAGCAAAGTACTTGTTTAGATGCTGGGCCATGCCTAGGTTATCCTTAACCTCCATTCCATCCTCAGTGTATAGCGGCCCCACTTCTTCCTTCTTTGTTTTCTTCTTATTTATGTGGCTGTAGAACCTTTTACTATTGGTTTTGATTCCCTTTGCAAGGTCCAGTTCAATGCGGCTTTTAGCCTTCCTCACTTTATCCCTACATGTTCTGACCTCACCAAGGTAGCTTTCCTTACTGATCCTGCCTTTCTTCCACTCCCTGTAAGCTTTCTGCTTTTGTCTAATCCCCTCTCTGAGTTGCTTGCTCATCCAGTTTGGCCTACAACTCCTGCCCATGGTTTTTTTCCCCTTTCTCGGGATGCAGGCTTCCGACAGTCTCCGCAGCTGCGACTTAAAGTAACTCCAGGCCTCCTCCGCATTTAAATCCACTAATTCCTCCGTCCAATCCACTTCCCTAACTAATTTCCTTAACTCTTTAAAATTAGCCCTCGAGAAGTCAAAAACCCTAATCCCAGATCTGCATTTGTTTATCCTTCCATCTAGTTTGAACTGAATCAGCTCATGATCACTCGAACCAAGGTTGTCCCCTACCACCATTTCTTCTACGAGGTCCTCACTGCTCACCAACACCAAATCTAAAATGGCATCTCCTCTCGTAGGTACTTCAACTACTTGATGAAGAAATCCATCCGCTATCACATCCAGAAAAATCTGACCCCTATTATTCTTGCAAGTACTCGTCCTCCAGTCTATATCCGGGAAGTTGAAGTCCCCCATAATCACATATTTCCCCTTTGTGTTTACTTCATTAAAGACATGAAAGAGGTCTCTATCCATATCCCAATCAGATCCCGGCGGTCTGTAGCACACGCCAAGCACTATCTCAGGGGAAGCTCTAGTTGCTTTTTTACCCAGTGTAATTTTTGCCCAGACAGACTTTGTCTTATCCATTCCATCGCTTCTTATTTCGCTACAGTTAATTTCATCATTGATGTACAAGGCTACTCCACCACCTTTGCCTTTCTTCCTGTCCTTTCTAAACAGCACATAGCCTTCAATACCCGTGCTCCAGTCATAAGTACTATTCCACCAGGTTTCAGTTATCCCTATAATATCCGGTTTCACTTCCTGCACCAGTAACTCCAGTTCCTCCATCTTGTTACCTAGGCTCCTCGCATTAGTGTACAGACCTTTTAATTTTCGGCGTTTGGCGTCAGTGACATTCTTTCCCCCGTCGTGCAGAGACCTTTTACCACCAGCATCACCCGTTACTCTGGTTTCTACTCCACTATTCCTCCTTGGATCAAATCTTGGGACTGCAAGGGTATCCCCTCTCACTTTGTTTACTTTCCTCTCCAGGTTATATTCCGGCGTGGAGATCTCCCGAACATCTCCCAACCATCTCCCCCAACTTCCTAGTTTAAAGCTCTCTTGATGAGGTCGGCGAGCCTCCATCCTAGAATTCTATTTCCCTCCTTGCTTAGATGAAGTCCATCCTGAGCGAACAGTCGTCTATCCGTAAACGCTTCCCAGTGACCGTACATCCCAAAGCCCTCCTTATAACACCACTCCCTAAGCCATCTGTTGATCGCCATAATCTTGTCACTCCTTCGTCGCTCCGCTCTAGGAACTGGCAGAATCCCACTGAAGATCACCTGAGCCTCGATGTCTTTGAGCCTCTTCCCCAGTCTGGCATAGTCCTCCTTGATACAGTCCAGCGAGTAACTAGCCGTATCATTCATTCCCACATGAAGGATAATCAACGGATTCTTTCCCGCTCCCGCTAAGATCGTATTCAGCCTCAGGTCCACATCCTGTATCTTAGCCCCTGGCAGACAGCACACCCTTCTGTTCTCCCGATCAGGTCTAGTTACAGGCCTATCTACTCTTCTCAGTAAAGAGTCTCCAATCACGTAGACTTGCCTTTTCCTGGCGACAGTGCGATTCTGCGGTCTATCCCCCACAGCAGGTGGTCGCAATTCCTTTCGATTTGTATTCGCCCTTACAGTCCTCCTAGGGCTCATACTTGGTGTCGCCTCCATCGACTCCTCCCCTCCTTCTGCAGGACTAGCTGCTCGCCTCTTCTTCCTCGCCCTTTGTCCTTCAGCAGCCTGCTGTGCTCCATCTTCATTTTCCAACTCAGCAAACCTGTTCCTGAGTTCTATTTCTCCATCGCTGGCCCGTCTTTTCCTCTGCCTGGTTCTCCTAGTCACATGCTTCCACCGTCCACTTTCCTCACCCAGCAGCCCCTCCTCAGAGTCCTTTGGTCCTGCTTCTATCCACTCGTCTGAGCTTGTCCCCTGTGCCTCATCATGTCTGTGTTCCATCATCTGCTCAAATCCCCTTCTAAACTCAGCCAGAGTCTCCACTTGCATCTCCAGTCCCCTTACCAGTCCTGGGGACTCAGAAGGGGAGTCACCCAGAGTCCTCTCAAAGATGGGACTTCAGGAAGCCCAGCTCAGGAGTGCCCTTGAATGCCGGGGCAGGCTGACCCCCGTGATGGGACTTGAGGGACCTGAAATGTAATTAGTGTGGCCAAAAAGGTGGTGCAATGCCTGAAGATGAAGGAAATGGCAACCAAGCAGAATCCACGGGGTGTCAACTGAGTGAACACCAAGGGGCCGCAATCGATAGGGCTATGCCAGGGTGAGGGGACCCTCAGGCCAGGCCAGCAGGGTAAGGCAGAGCTCCAGGTCCACAGCTTCCAAACTCAATCTGCTGGGTGAGTGTGGGACAGGCCCTGGGGGACAATCACCACATCATCCCCATTGAGGTGGGGAGAAGGAGCATCCAGGGTTCTGGGACAGGGGTGCAGAGGTGACACTGGCGCAGCCCGAGGTGGTGGACCCAGACTAGCTAGTGCCTGATGCATACTTGACCCTGAGGGGAGTGTTTGGGGCCCCTGCCAAGGTGCCTGTAGCGAGGATACAACTGAAATGGGAGGCTAAGGAGGGACCCAAAGAGGTTGGGGGGGGCACGATCACCTGCCTACTGAGGTGCTAATGGGTAATGACTTGGAGAACTAGCCGGATGGCAGTCAGAGCGCCCTGATCCTTATCCAGAGCCAGAGCCAGCAAGGAACCTCCTGAAGGTGGGGACCAAAGCACCGAGGGTAGGGCTTGACAGGGCTGGGCCAGAGCCTCCATTCCAAGGTGGGAAAACTGTGGCACCACCAACCAGGGCTGTACCTCAAACTCAGAAGCTCAATTCCAGATGGATCTGCAGGAGGATCCCTCGTTAGAGAAGCTGAGAATCCTTGCTGGCCACAGTGGTGCACAGTCCCAGGGGAAGGACCACTGGGAGAGATTCCTGTGGAAGAAAGGATTCCTATACTTAGAATGGGCTGGTTCAGGGTGAACTGAACCTTGGAAGGCAGGGATGCAGTTGGTGGTCCCCCAGAGGTACCACCGCAGACTGGCCCACGATATTCCCCTTTCAGGGCATCAGGCCATCCAGTGCACCAGGCAGAGGCTGCTGCAGAACTTTTACTGGCCCAGGGTCTTTGACTCTGTCCAACAGTATTGCTGGTCTTGTGACTCCTGCCAGAGGGTAGGGAAGGCCCAAGATAAGTGTAAAGCAATTCTGAGACCTTTGACCATCATAGCGGAGCCTTTCCAGAAGGTGGCTATGGACATAGTGGGGCCCATCAGCAGGGTGACTCGGTTGGGGAAGAAATACATTCTGGTGGTGGTAGATTTCACTATGCGCTACCCCGAGGCAATGGCCTTGTCCTCTGTCGAGGCAGACACCATGGCAGATGCACTGCTGACCATTTTCATGAGAGTAGGGTTCCCCAAGGAGGTCCTTACAGACCAGGGGTCCAACTTCATGTCAACTCTGCTCCAGTGCTTGTGGGAGAAGTGTGGGGGTCCGACACACCTGGGCCTTGGAATATCACCCTCAGTCTAACAGGCTGATGGAGAGGTTCAATGGGACCTTAAAGATGACACTGAAAACATGTTTGGACCAGCACCTGCAGGATTGGGACAAGTATTTACCCCACCTGCTGTTCACATACAGAGCAGTGTCCCAGGAATACACAGGGTTTTCCCCATTCAAGTTGCTGTATGGGAGGAGAATGAGAGGACCCCTAGACTTGATGAGGAATGAGTGGGAGGGGAAGACCTCTCCCAGTGGAGAATCAGTGGTGGAGTATTTACTGACCTTCCGGGAAAAGCTCACGGAACTCATGGGCTTGGCCAGGGAAAACCTAGTCAGGGCACAGAGGAAGCAGAAGGTCTGGTATGACTGCTCAGCATGTGCCCGCTCCTATGCTACTGGGGACCAGGTGATCCTTCTCATCCCTGTGAGGAAGAACAAGCTGCAAGCTGCCCGGGACGGCCCCTTCGAGGTCATCAGAAAGGTAAATGAGATAAACTATGCAGTGGAACTGTCCAACTGGGCACACAACCGCCAGGTGTACCATGTCAACATGATGAAGCCATACTGGGACAGGGAGAAGTTGGTGCTGGCTGTGTGGGGGCATTGGGAGGAGAAGGAAGACTCCTCCCTGAGGCGGGGGCTGACCCCTCGCTGGAATCAATTCCCCTCTCAGACCAGCTAACCCCTGCCCAGCAGGCTGATATCAGATAGGTGCTGCATTCATACTGGCCAGGGCTCACTAACCTAGCTGTTCACTGGGTGGAGACAGGAGCCAACCTTCCCATCAGGTGTTCACCATTCAGGGTCATTGGGAAAACAGCCCAAGACCTGGAGAGAGACGTTGGAGACATGCTTGCTTTAGGGGTGATCCAGCTGTCCTTGAGCCCCTGAGCCTCTCCTGTGGTGCTGGTCCCCAAGAAGGATGGGGTCTGTGTGGACTATCTGTGTGGACTATCAGAAGCTCAGTGTTATCACTATGTCTGATGCCTACCACATGCCTAGTGTAGGGATATTAAAGAAGGTACTAACAGTGATTCCAGAAAGTGACAATGACACTCCTCCTCCCCCAGTTTCACCAAGTACAAAAATCTTTTAGTTCTGTTAAAACTTGTAAGCAGAAAACGTTAATTGTATCTGTCCTGTGAAAGATACTCTATTACTATGTAAAACTTATAAACAAGGTAATTGACTTTGTTCTTGAGGTGGACTCTATGTTACCACCCCCACTGTGAGCCTTAAGCTGGTAATTGACTCTGCCTAAAATATGGAATGTATGTTAATGAATGCTTAATGTACGTGAATGGTTAGGGAGGTGCCAGCCTAGAAAGGATCCATCAGCCGAAGAATGTGTCAAATGGACCACCAGACAACCCCCGGAGGGTAAACTGGGATCCACCCCAAATACCTGGAAGGAATGTGCTTTAGACAGTGTGGAGCCACCAGGAATGCGACAGCTCCCATAGACTAACATAGGAATTAATTCCTATAAAAATGGACTCTAAAAACTGAGGACTTTGAGTCCCTGGTTCTGCTGCCAACCTCCAGGAGCATCAGGTGCATCTGACATAGACTCGGCTCTATCCTCACGACCAAGACACCTGGCCAGTAACTTGGCATGAGCAACTTCTAGGCTGGTAACTAAAACATCTATACAGAACCTGAATGAATGATTGTGTGAATGAACACACACACATATAATCCCTCTTAATAAGATCCTGCTGGTTTTTATTATATTGGTATAACATTAGGACCAATGAGATCCTATACAAGTTGAAGGGCACCCAGTACCTCACTTCCATGGATTTCACCAAAGGCTCCTGGCAGGTGCCTTTGGACCCAGAAGCTAGGGTGAAGTCTGCCTTCACCTCCCCAATAGGGCTCTTCGAGTTTCTGGTCCTGCCTTTTGGCCTCAAGGGGGCACCTGACACCTTCCAGCACCTAGTAGACCAGTTACTAAGGGGGATGGAGGACTTTGCTCAAGCGTATATTGACAATATCTGTGTCTTTAGCCAGACCTGGGAAGAATATGTGTCCCAGGTGAAGAAGGTGCTGAGTCGCCTCCAGGATGCAGGACTGACCATAAAAGGTGGAAAGTGCAAGGTGGGGATGGCAGAGGTGTCATACCTGGGCCACAAGGTGGGGAGCGCCCCTCTGAAGCTGGAAACATCCAAAGTGGAGGCAATCAAGGATTGGCCTGCTCCCCAGACTAAAAAGCAGGTCCAGGCTTTCACTGGGATGATGGGGTACTACTGGAGGTTTGTGCCACACTTTAGCTCCCTGGCAGCTCCTTTCACAGAGCTTTGTAGGAAGGGAAAGCTGGACAAAGTGGTCTGAGGGCTCTCTGTGCGCTAAAGGGGGCACTCATCCCGGTGCTGATAAACTTGGATTTTAACAAAGCCTTCCTGGTGTTCACCAATGCCTCAGATACTGGTTGGGGTGTGGTGCTGATGCAAACTGATACTAAGGTGGGGAGACACCCCTTTGTGTACCCGAGCAAGAAGCTGTTGCCCATAGAGCAGCACTTTGCGGCCGTACAGAAGGAATTCCTGGCCATGGTGTGGGCCTTTAAAAAGGCTGCAGCCATATCTATTTGGGCAACGCTTCACTGTGTACATTGATCATTTGCCCCTGACCTGGCTGCACCAAACGAAAGGGGCCAATGCCAAGCTGCTGAGATGGAGCCTGCTTCTCCAGAGTTCATCATAGAATATCAGGGTTGGAAGGGACCTCAGGAGGTCATCTAGTCCAACCCCCTGCTCAAAGCAGGACAAATCCCTAGACTTAATAAAATAATAATAAAAAAACACTACACACCTGTTCCTTAAATGGCCCCCTTAAGGATTGAGCTCACAACCCTGAGTTTAGCAAGCCAATGCTCAAACCACTGAGCTATCCAACCCCTGCATAGACCACCTTATGACATGGAGGTGGTCCATGTGAGGGGGCATACCAATGTTATAGCTGATGCTTTATCATGGGGTGGGGGCCCTGAATTTCCCCAGGTCACTGGCTAAGTGACCCTGCTCAATTCAGACTTGAAGTAGAGAGAGATGTGATGAAGTGGAGGGTTCTCTTGTTTTTTTCTTGTTTTTTTCAATGGTTTGCATGCAGAGGGGGTGGGATTCAGTTTCTCTGGGTGTTACTGGTTTAACAAGGTGATGGGAGATGGATTTTGTTGTTACAGATATCAGAGGGGTAGCCATGTTAGTGTGGATCCGCAAAAAGCGACAGAGTCCTGTGGCACCTTATAGACTTACAGACATATTGGAGCATAAGCTTTCATGGGTGAATACGTCTGTTAGGCTACGTCTTCACTACCCGCTGTATCAGTGGGTAGCAATCAATTTCTCGGGGATTGATATATTGCATCTCATCTAGACATGATATATCGATCCCTGAATGAGCTCCTATCTATCCCAGAACTCCACCAACTCGAACGGCGGTAGCGGAGTCAACATGGGGAGCCGCGGACGTCAATCCCGCGCCATGAGGACGGTAGGTAATTCGATCTAGCTGAAGTTGCATATCTTAGATCGATTTTCCCCCGTAGTGTAGATCTGCCCTATGTCTATAAGGTGCCACAGGACTCTTTGTTGTTACAGAGAACTGGCGACAGAACTTGGTACCCCAGCCAATGGGCTGGAGAATGGATACCCCAGCAACTGGTGACCTGGTGATCAAGAGGCCCAGTTCGGGAGTCACAGCCAGTTCTGGCCAGTGGGAGGACCTGGTGACTTGACCAGCCGGTTCCAGCCAGAGGGGTGCAAAGGATGGCTAAGAGGAAAGGAGGCCCAGGAGACCCTGATTACCTGGATAGAAGACAATGGACAAAGGCAGGGCTTGTGGGAGGTGATATCAGATGCCCAGCTGGAAAGCACAGGGGACTCAGGGTTGAAGAGAGAGAGCAGGCAGAGCACACCTGGAGGCAGGAGAGATTTAGATGTGCTGTGCTGAGGGAGGCCAGGCCAGAGGGCCCTGAGAGTTTCTTATACTGTGTTCAAATACTTAATAAATTCTCCTGTTTTATGCTGGCTGAGAGTCACTTTGGTCTAGAGAACAGGGTTGTATTATTCCCTCTGGGAGTGGAGACCCCAGGGGTCCAGAGCAAGTGGACTCCCTGAGGGGGCCCATGGTGAGAGACAGGCATGCTAAAGCTCAGAGAGGTGCAGTTCTAGGAGGAGGAGGGGCTTAACCCCCAAGAGAAAGTGGACCCCTGAGAAGGGCTGTCACACTGAAGGGGGTTCCCCCCAGGTACCATACGGGCCAAGAGTGGCACGACCTGTGAGTCGTGACAGCCCCCTCTTAAAAAACCTTTCCACCAGAGCACCATGAGACAAAATGTCTATGCAGAAGGATGTTCAGCAGCCTTTTCCCCACTCGATTGAGCTTCCCCTTTTCCCCTTCCTGCTTGACTCTGTTTACTGCTTAAATGCAAATTAAGCAGAGCACCCATGCCTTTGAGAACAGACTTGTTTGCCAGCTTCTGTTTGGGCAGGACTGTGGAGTTTGGAATGTGTGTTAATAACATCATGCAAAGGTATCTTATAACTTCACATACCATGTTGCCACACATTTCACCAGGGCAATAATGACCCACAAATTGAGCTTTCAATGATACCTCACAGGGCAGATGTCATATTACAGGGTGTGAATACAGAGGTACATTCTGTCTGTATGTGTTGGGGGGGAATAATGTGCTGTTGAGATGAGATTGTATGAAGCAATGTGTAATACAGCTCAGGATCTGAAAGAGTTAATAGTACAAAGGATTCTTTTACCCTTCCCCCACTGGTGAAGCATGGGGGTCATTCAGCTGATGAAGAGAATAGATCTGGATGAGTTTTAAGTAGTTACAAAAGTGAGGCTGATAGCAGTGGGGGATGCCATACAACCCCTCCTTCCCCTTCTCCATCTTCCTGAGCATCCTCACATCCCTGACACTTCAACTCAGTCCTATCTCATAGTGTGTCCTGGTCCTGCTAGTCCCATCCTGAGCTCGACTCCAACACCCCACTAATGCACCTCAATCCTGCCCTGCAGCCCCCCTGCTCTTCTAGCCCTGGGCTTCCACATACAGCTCTCCCTGTGTACCACAACAGCCTGCTATCCAAGGCCACACACTCATCAGAGACATCTGGGAGTTGCAGGCACTCTGGGGCTGTTCCTGGAGTGGTGCAGCTTACAAAAGGCAATGGACTGTGCTGAACAGCATACTCTAGCTCTCTGCAAGCTCCTTTGCTGGTCACTATAGTGATCCAAAGCCCACAGAATTCGGTGGAAGTCTTTCCATTGACTTCCAGGACTTTTGGGTCACAGCCTGTATAGCAGGAATTTTTGTCAAAGGCCCTACTCATTTCACAGTCCAGACCACAGCTTTCGCCTCTTGAACATGGCTTTGCAGATAAAAAGCCAGGAGTCAGATCCTCAGCTGCTGTAAATCAGCATATATGATGCCAGTAATATCTCGCTCACATGTAACACTTTTTTCAGCTGAAGTTCTCAGTGCTTTACAAAGGAGGTCAGTATCATTGTCCCCATTTTACAGCTGGGAAACAGGCACGGAGCGGGCCATGACTTGCAGACCAGTGGTAGATGTGAGAACTGAACCCAGGTTTATTCTGGACCTATGCCCAGTTTAAGCTAGCTGAGAATCTGGCATATTCAATACTGAAATATTAAGCAAAGTGAATATTGATCAACTGAAGTGTTGATAGCAAGTATTAAACCAGAATATACCGTACTAGTGAGCACATCAATTGGGGAGCTAATCAAAGAACTTGTTCTTCTTAAAGCATCTATTGTTGCTTAATAATAATGCAGTTCCTTTCAGACCTAAAGATTCATGTAAACAGTGCCTGATTCAGGGGAGCTGACCCAGGACTTTGGTTGTTTTTTACTGGTGATTTTTAATTGTTAGGATTTCCTTGATATAAGATATAGGGAATCTTATATATTGGAAATATTTGCCTTTCATGCCATAGCCAGGGCACTGTCTTTGCACACCTGGCTTGAAATATTATTTGTATTACATAGAGTCCCCAACTGAGGTCAGGAACCCACTGTGTTGGGAGCTGCACAGAAAAATAGGATATGGCCATACAGCAACTGAGAGGGTGTTTGGGATAGCTGCCAGAGTGTAATCCCATCCAACCCCCTCTGTATCTACTTGGGCAGTTAGCCCAGGTCACTGCCTGTACTGCCAAGACCACACTGCTGGTTTTAACATGTTTGCTAGCATGTGTAGGTCTGCCTGAGCTCATCAGCATCCTTTCTGCTGTTGTATAGACAGGTCCACTGTGAGACAGACATTGCCCTGAAGAGTTCAGATGAAATAGACAAGACAGGTAGATAGGAGGGGAACCAGAGGCACAGGAAAGTGAAGTGAAGATCTGAGATGACAGAATCAGAACCCAAGGGTCTTTTTATGCAGTATCCTAGCATCTACTTGATCACACAGTCCTTGTTAAATAATAGGCTTTTGATGTAACCTTTTGCTTTTGTAACCCCTTTGGGGTTTAGAGAGCATGGCCCCTTTAAATCTTTTTCCTAGGAGGGAGCGTGAGAGTGAGGAAAAAAGGAGGGAAACTCTGGGGGAGTGGCTCTGGAGCTCGGAGGGAGAGAGAGACAGCAGCCCGCAGGCCCTTGCAAAGGAAGCAGAGAGAACCTGCCTGAAGCCTGGGAAGGCCAGGGCAACCGATCGGGGACGCCCCAGGACAGGAGCCAGGAGAAGCCCTGTGCCAGGGAGGAATCGCCCGCGAAGGACAGGTCAGAGCTGGACCTAGTATCACAGCTGCCCAGAGCTGCATGGGGCTGTGAGTACTGGGGCCTGTGACTCTGCAAGTCACAAGGAGGGAGGCTGTAGCTAGTTAAGTGGGGAGGTGGTCACTCTGTGGCTTTGCAGAGAGCGGCAGAAGAGGGCACCGGAGGGCAGGGCCATCCTTAGGCATAGGCAACATAGGCAGCTGCATAGGGCACCTGAAAATTTGGGGCACCACTGGGTCTTAGTGTCCACCCTCTTGTTTTCCTATCCCTGTTTTGACCCTTCCTGCAGGCTCCCACAGATGGCTGCTCTAGCCTGGTGAGTCTTCCTTGGGAGGCAATCTAGTAGTTAAAAGTGAGGGAATCTAGTAGTTAAAAGTGAAAAAACCTCCAGCCTGCCAGACCTATTAGCACAACATTGAAACTGTTAAAGAGAAATTCAAGGGGTAATAAAGCCATTTAACAGGCATTTGCCAACCCCAAGGTATATACTGACAGGTTTCAGAATGGTAGTCCTGTTAGTCTGTATCAGCAAAAACAAGGACGAGTCCTTGTGTCACCTCAAAGACTAACAAATTATTTGGGCATGAGCTTTTGTGGACTAGAACCCATTTCATCAGATGTCCACGAAAGCTTATGCCCAAATAAATTTTTATACTGTCAGTTTCTGACTTTACTGACAAAAACAGTTGTGCATTAATGTAATATTTACACAGAACATGTCAGTCTACAGGACCTTAGTTTAAAATTTGCTTTAAAAATATTTCATTAGTGAGCTGGTGAAGATTATAAAATCACATTTCTAAAAAATGCTTGCATGGTTTTAGATGCACAATCATCTTTAGCCTTAAATGTGTGGATCTTCACACATAGTTTTTTAAATAAATCCTTCAAAAGACCTCCCTTATCTAAAATACACATTTTAATTACTATAGCTAAAAAAAAAAGTGCTTCCAAGTCTTCCTGTCCTTTCTGTCCATCCCTTCACCACCTCTCCCCCCACTCCCCACTGAAGAGAGCCCTTAAAGGGACAACAGTCCTTCCCTTCCAGATAGCTGGACAAAGAGTTCCCTTTCTTTACTTCTGACTATCCGACAAACTAGTTTTAAAAGAACCCTCCAGCAAAATCAGTACCTTAGTAAGACAAAATCCTTGTTATACCTAAAATCTTTGGAAACATATTTTTTTAAAGTTGGTGAAATTTCATAACCATGTCTCTTGTTATGGAGATCACACAAAGTAAATTACTGTTCCCTTTTTCTAAAAGCAATGAACATTGTTATGAACACACTAAATCTCTCTGATTAATTTAAAAGAATGTCTTTGTTTCAGTGAGTTAAATATGTAGTAATCTGGAATGCTGGCTTAAGATTTGAGTACATTTAAAATATAAATTCAACTTAGAAATACTGATGAAGAAAATGTAAAACAGAGAAGAGCTGCATCATGTATTCCATTATATGTAATGTTGTATTCAGCAGGACAGCTGACTCACCCTTACTATGAAGTTTTTGCAAATAAATCTCTGACAAACTTCAGGACATATCAAAAAACCTGTGACTGACATTTTTTATTCCCAAATTTTAGTGCTTTTAATTAAGTACTTTCTTCATGTCCATTCTGCATAAGGGAGAGTGCATGGAAGTCTCTGCGGGAAACTGACTCTCCGCCACCATGAGGCAGGCTGGGCATCTCATTATCCTTTGCTGTCAAGTCCCTCCTCCCCCTCCCCCACCAGGCTGTGAGCTTGGGCTGCCATCTGGCATAGGGGCACTAGTTTAATAATACTGCCTAGGGCCCCATAAATCCTAAGGACGGCCCTGCCGGAGGGGTTTGTTGGAGGAAAGTTCACTGGCGCCAAAGACGACCAGGAGCACCCAAGACTCACCACTGGACTGGAACTTTGCTCAGGACTCCTGAACTCTGTGTGCAGACACATTGCTCAGTGTCTGCCCCTCCAGACTGTGCTCCCACTGGGCCCGTGGGGCCTTGGCTTGGATGCAGCCCTGTTTTACTGCTCCCCTTATATTTTCCCTTTTTGTTTTTCTCCTCTCATCCCTCTGTAAATAAATACTTCCCTTTGTTATATCCATTGTACTTTTCCGGTGCGTGTGTGTGTTTACTCTGAGGGGTTGGAACAGGTGCCCCTGGGGTGGAAGGGATTTTTCCTGCTGCATTCCTGCGTGCACTTTCTCTTGGCCAGAGCTGCCTGCAGAGCAGACTCCATCTTGGCCACGAAGGTGCTAACGTTACATTTGGTGGGCCGTACAGGGACTTTGCAGTACACACATGCACACACCTACATTACGCACTCTGGTCTCTCCTTCACAGAACAAAGAAACTCCTAAGTGTAACTTTAGCATCCTCACCTCCTGAGCACGCTGCATCCCTGCTCCTCCACCTACCTCCCAGCGTTTCCCACCTGGCCGCTGCCAAACAGTTATTTGAACGCTTTGGGAGTTGGGGGGAGGAGCAGGAACATGGTGCGCTCAAGGGAGGAAGTGGGGAAGAGGCAGGGCTGGGGCGGGGATTGGAGGAAGGAGTTGGAATAGGGGCATGGAGAGGGCAGGGTTGGGGCAGGGACTTGGGGAAGGGGTAGGAAGAGGCAGGGCAGGGGCGGGGCCTCATGGAAGGGATGGAGTGGGGGTGGGGCCAGAGGCAGAGCTGTGGTTGAGCACCCATGGAAAATAGGGGAAGTCGGCGCCTATGCTGCCTGGCTGAGCAGTAGCAACTTTACAAATCCTGTGTGATAAATGGCAACTGCCTGAGGTGTCTCTGAACTCTGAGTAGCAGCATTTCCATGAGTTACCTGCTGCCTGTTCCCACCCGGCACAGGGCATTTATTCCTCAGGTGCTCAGTGGAATTACAATGATAGCACCTTCAGGGCTCCTCTGTTTTTTACAGATTTGGGACAAGGACTGGAGGAGTAAACTTGGGGAGGTGAATTCCCAGCCTCCCATCCACCCTCTTTCTTCCCAGGGGTAAAGCTGGGACCTTGCATCCCACCAAACTTAAACCCCTCTGTCTGTGATGTACCCCTACTAGGTGCTTGGGATTGCTTGAATTGATCAGCATAAGAAGTAATGCATCAACTGTTTCTACCTTTTTATCCCATAAATATTGTTCTACATCATCACTACACATATTAAGGAACTGTTCCTGAACAACCAAGTCACACATTCCTTCAGAGCTTGTAATACCTTTTGTCCTCACCCACTTATCCAGTAGATCTCTCATTCGGGTCACATAAACCACATTACTTACTCCAGCTTCTCTCATATGGTTTCTAAATTTTACTCTGTTCATTTAGGTTTAATCTGAAACTGTTTTAAAACCAATTACTTAAACTTACCATAATTGGAAGCATCACCATGGGCATCTTATTGAATATATCCAGAGCTCTCCCAGCCAAGTCAAACAGTTCTCATTCCCTCCAGTAGAGGGCAGTGGCAGTGCTCATACAAACATGCCAGTTCATTGCAATAATAAGCAAATGATCATTCAATCCACAATGTACATAGTAGAGGCTGACTGAGGCAAAATTATTTCCCTGGCTTGGAAATTACTGAATATTTTGAGCCTAAGAATAGATAGTTTACAGGGGAATTTCCAGAAAATAAATGAGGGAGAATGGCCCTTGAGGCTGTTGGAAGATATGGCACAGAGGAGGTTAAGGTCTTGTTTATGCTCAAATAGTAAGCATTTCTACTGATATGCAGAGATAAAAGTAATAAGATGTCTTTCCTTTAGGCTGGTGCACAAATGAAGTTTAAAATGCATTACCCTGCTGAAAGCACTTACCAGACATGGCTGAGAAATACAAATGATTTATCTGGAGACACGTCTTGCAATAATGGTTTTCAAAGAGAGGACTCTCTAAATGCCATGACTCCTTTCCAACTGAAATGGTTAATGGGACTTTAGACACCCTGACTGGCTGCAGCAGAACTGGCCACAAGGATGACATTTAAATGATCCTTGCCAATTTAACGTGGTGTCGCTACAGGGGTGCGTGCCTCAGATTATGCTGACAGATGAAGGAGTGTGTATGGAGATGGGTAGATAGAGCTGTGCCTGGGAATGGACAGACAGGCTGGAATGTTTCAGAAGACATGTATGTGAAAGTAAGAAAACTCAGGTAGGTAACCATACAGTATGAGAATAATTTCATTGCTGATTCAAGAACCATGGGAGCCAGAGCATGAGTTTACACCTACACTTTTTCCCCAGTGCACATCCCCCTGCTATTCTAATCCCACCACCCACTCCTTTCCCCTGCCCAAGCTCTCATAATGAACCACACTCCTGAGGAGAAATCCTGGCTCACTAACTGCAGAGGAACTGGGATCTCTCCCTGACCTGCAGCAACCGCTGCCATGCCACCACATGCCACAAGCTCTGCTGGTGAACCATAATCCTGACCTGTAACACCTTCTGCTATTCCAGTTCTGCACCCTAAGCGCACCCCCTGGCCACTCATGCACTCATGCTTTGCAGACTGAACCAGCTGCATCCCTGTTACACCAGTCCTGGGTCCCACATGTCCCTGCCAATGCACCTCAGTCCTAACCTGCAGCCCCTGCTATTCCTGTTCTGAACACTACACAGCTGTTTGTATGTACCTCCCATGTAGCCTCTGGAGACAGCTGAGAAAAAAGGACTATCAAGGGGAGCACTAGCCAGAGACTTGGGAGCCCCTACTTCAGTTCCCTGCTGGGCCATGGGCTCCCTGTCACCTCAGGCAACTCATTTAGTCTTTCTCTGCCTCAGACCCCCACCTGCATAATGGGAATGATAGCTCTGGCCTGCCTCCCGGGGTGCTGCAGGCATAAATACATTATAGGTTGTGAGATGCTTGGATACTACATTGATGCGGGCCAAAGATGTACCCGAGATTCATCAGAGTCATCCCCTTTTGCCAATGCCAAGGGCGGGTAGGGATGAGGTTATGAGCAGATTCCATCCATGTCTGTTTTGAGCCACTATGTGAGCCTTTTGGGGGGGTATTGTTTTATACACCATGTCGTAGGACTGTCTCCTTGAACATGCACACCCTCTCTACCCTACAGAACAACTTTAGGCAGTTGGGATCGGGTCATTCCAGCAACATGGCCAAACCATTGTAGTTGATGCCCATTGATGACTGTTGTCACGCACTGCATTTTCACTCTTCAGATTAGATGGCATGGGGGAAATCTTGGCATTTGCTATTCACTTTGAATGGAGCCAGGATTCGACTTCTACATGTGATGTCAGATTAGAGTGAGACCCATCAAACTTATTGCATTTGTCACCTAGACCTAACATTTGAACCCAGGGTTTCATCAAGGAAGCAATAACGTGCCTCAAACTCATCCCACCGAAGTTCTCTGGGCTTGATGTTCCACAGCTGACTTTTGTTCTCCCATGTGGCTGGAGAGAGATGTTGGAAAAGGCTGTCAACTCCATTCCTTTTCCCCAGGACATACCATTTGTTTTTGCATGTTTACATGAGATTTCAAAGGGGAACACAAATACATTATGGGGGGAGAAAGGAAAGAATAATAGCAGAAGTGCTGACGTTGAAAAGAAAGCTATTCTTTCTCTTAGTAATTCTCCATGGAATTGTTCAACAGGAGCATATCTTGAAAATTAAATGAATCAGAAGGAAAAGGAGAAAATTCATTTTGATTATTTTCTTTTAATCTTGATTTTTTTTCTTTTTGTCTGGGAAGAGAAAAGCTTTTTGATCGGTGAGAATAGAGATCACTTCTATGCTGAGGAGGGAGGAATCCTAGCAACAGAGTGAAGAGGTTAGAAGCACAGTTCATTGGAGATATTAAATAACATCTACGGCAGGTTCCTTTTCTATTAGGGACTGCACCCACGATTCATTCCAGGTGGGTTTAGAAATCCAGTCCAATTTTTCCCCATCCATTGAAGAGTCAGGATAGATGCTCCCAGAAACAAAGATTTCTGTGGGTTGCCAGGACCACCTATTCCGAAGCATTTGTCAGGTCAGTGATGTGCCCATCTAGAGTAGAGGGGCATGTTCGTACCCTTTGTTTGCCAGCTTGAGAAACTGGCTGGGTGAATTTAAAGGTGAACTGTAAAGCAAAACAAAAGACCATGAACCTCCTTGATTGGAAGACAGTCTGGCCCAGTAGAAAGTCCAGTGAGCTGGGACTCAGCAGACCTGCATCTATTTTCAGCTCTGTTGCTGGTTGACCTTGGGCAAGTCACTTCACTGCTCTGTGGCTCAGTTTCCCACTATTTAAGGAACTAGCCAATGCAATCTCTGAACTATTAATGGTTATTTTTGGGAACTCATGGAGGTTGGGTGAGGTCCCAGAGCACCGGAGAAGGGCAAACATTAATACCTATCTTGAAAAAAGAGGTCTCAGGGAACTATAGACCAATCAACCTAATGTCAATACACAGAAAGATACTGGAACAAATTATTAAAGAGTCAGTTTGTTCAAACCTACAGGATAATAAAGTGTTAGGTAAAAGCCAACATTCATTTGTTAAGAACAAATCATGGCAAACCAGCCTAATTTCCTTCTTTGACAGAGTAATTGGTCTAGTGGATGTGGGGAAGCAGTAGATGTGATATATCTCAATTTCAGGAGGCTTTTGACAGAGCCCCACATGACATTCTCATAGGCAAAAAGGGAAATATCGTTTAAGTGGGTGCACAACAGATCGAAAGACTATACTCAGAGTAGTTATCAGTGGCTCACCACCAAACTGAGGGGACATCAAGTGGCGTCAGTTCTATTAATTTAGAGGGCGTATAGGGGACAAAGGTGTTAACACCCTGTCATTGTCCAACATTAAACAAGATCTGGGGTATGGCATACAGAGACTTCAGCCTGCTTAGTACCATGGTGCACGCATCATAAACATCCCTCTAATCTTCTATTAAAGATACAGAAAAGAAGGAAAACTAGTTAAAGCATTTGAAACATACAAAGGAAAACCTTATTTAATACTTTACAGCATTTTTTTCCCCTTTCCTTTTAACTGGAG
This sequence comes from Gopherus evgoodei, assembly GCF_007399415.2. Classification (NCBI taxonomy): domain Eukaryota; kingdom Metazoa; phylum Chordata; order Testudines; family Testudinidae; genus Gopherus; species Gopherus evgoodei. The sequence goes on from NW_022060059.1 coordinate 218,081, forward strand.
GGAGTTTTAGAAGGAACCCCCTGTAGTGAGGGAGTGTGGTCTATCTCTCTGACAGACAGAGAGATAACTATGACCACACCCTGGTGGGCAGAAATGGAATACCCGTGGCCACCCTGCCAGAAGCCTGGGACATCGAGGAGCTGTTGGGGCTGCCACTCGCGATTTACCCCAGAGAGACCAATGATAACCCTGGTACCCAGGTACCCCCAGACTAGGGGTGTAGGAGGGAGGCCAAGGAAGCAGAATAGCGTTTGGCTGCGTTACTGACTGCAAACCAGCCAGCGTATTGCAGGTAGATTTCCCTGCTGGCCCATTGGCGGACCACTCCGTCACTGTTAGGGCCCTGGGCAGGGATACAGTGGAGCAGGATGGCCTGTGTTCCACTACTTCCTGCCACCCCACCATCAGAGTGGCAGCCTCCCCACCTTTAAACCAGGAGGCCTACATTGGTCTGATGCCCACTGAGCTAGAACACCAGATGGTTTAGCTGGCTCTCCCATCAGTGAACTAATCTTTCCCTAGACTGCTGGGTTGCTCTGCCTGACAGCAAGCCAGAACCCCCTTACCTGGTTGCTGCCCCTCCTTATGTGAGGGTCCCGGATTGCTAGACTTACTACTGTGTGGCCTGATTGCAAGCTAGAGGCATTAATTGAGTGTGACTGTTAATTGTGTGCTGCCCCACTCTGGCTGAGTGTCAGGGCTACCAGACTCAATTTATACCCAGCCTGAAATTGAAGGCTAGGGCCTCTTAACTGGTGGCTAATTCCCCCTGAATGGACTTGCTCTAGAAGCATCGCAGCGAGGGGGTGTGGTCTCCCTCCCTTGACAGGTGGGGAGAGAACCGCGACCGCCTTACACATGGTGGAGAATGCAGGCAGTGATAGCTTCCTGAGAAAGAGTGGGGACTGTCTTTGTGCTTAGACAACAACCTGTCTGAACGTTGATATGGAACTCGAGCAACTGATGAAGTGGTGGGCCAAAATCCAACAGCAGCAGCAGGCCGCCCAGCTACAACAACAGGCTGCTCAACTCTAGACTGTTCTCAGTGGTATCAGATGACAGAACAAGGAGTAATGGTCTCAAGTTGCAGTGCGGGAAGTTTAGGTTGGATATTAGGAAAAACTTTTTCACTAGGAGCGTGGTGAAGCACTGGAATGGGTTACCTAGGGAGGTGGTGGAATCTCCTTCCTTAGAGGTTTTTAAAGTCAGGCTTGACAAAGCGCTGGCTGGGATGATTTAGTTGAGGCTTGGTCCTGCTTTGAGCAGGGGGTTGGACTAGATGACCTCCTGAGATCCCTTCCAACCCTGATATTCTATTATTCTAACTCCAGCAACAGCCGCAGCTACTTCAGCAGCTGGGGACCAGCAGCTGCTCCTGGAACTGGGGACCCTGCAACAGGATCAGCAGAGGCAATGTTTTCAGCAACTGCCCGCACTGCTACCCCATTCCCTCAGCCCTGGAGGAGCAGTGGTGCCGGCGACACCCATGCTGCAACTGCGGCTCACGAAAATGGATCCGGAAGATGACCCTGAGGCATTTTTGATTACCTTCAAGAGAGAGGCCTTGGCAGTTAGGTGAGCCCCAGAACAATGGGCCATGCTCTTGGCCCTGTATTTGATGGGGACAGTCCAGGCCGCCTTTCAGGGTCTTCCTAATGAGATGGCCTGCGACTATAGAGCAGTCAAGACCACCATCTTGGATGCTCTGGAGATTACCCTGAAACATTTCAGTGTAGGTTTTGGGGAAGGACATATCTGCTCAGGGCACGACCTCGCATTGTGGCCAAGGGACTGAAGGATGCCTGCTGGTAGTGGCTCCAAACAAAGCAGCATATAGCCACTGAACTTGCTGAGCAGGTGGTAGTCGAGCAGTTGGTAAACATCCTCCTACCCCAAGGGAGCGCATGGGTCCTGCGGCACCAACCCTCCACCCTGAAGGTTGCTGTTGACCTCATGGAGGACTTCTTAGCCACAAAGGCCCTGACAGCACCAGGACTCATTGCCCGAATGTGGACTCCCCTCCTGACTGCTGGAAAGCCTTATGGGCCTCCGATGGCAACCCACCCAGCCCTGGGCTGTGAAGACAACCATCGTGATGGAAGCCCACCTCATTCTAATATGAAGCCCCATGGTACACCTAACAACCATGGTGAGGAACAAAAGACCCCCACCAAGGGAACCTTCTGAGCACCCCTAGAACCCCAGGACCCACAGAGATCCCAGTGAGATCTAACCCTGTTTTAGTTGTGGCCACTTTGGACACCTCCAGAGGCAGTGCCCCACCATGGACTACTCCTTTGGAGAAGCCTATGCTGGAGAAATCCATGCCCAACAGCACCTCAACCCCAACATGACAGTCCCTGCTGGACTTGATGGGAGATAGGTGGATAACCTAGTGGACTTCGGTGGCGGCCAGACTATGGTGCAGAGGTGCCTCACCCAGGATAATAACCTGATCCACAGCCCAATACAACTTTGCTGCATTGGGGCTGACTATTCCCACGTTTGCTGCTTACCATTTGGGAGGTACTGCAAGCCTCCATCCAGTTCTCCCCGTTTGAGCTGGTCTTCAGCCATGGGAGACCTGGAAGCAGACCCCATAACCGACCCGAGGGCTCCTTCAATACATCCTGCGACTGCATGAGAACCTGACATGAGCTGGCAACCTAGCAAATGAAAACATGCGGATGGCCCACAGGGCCCAAGCCCAAACCTACAATCGGGAGGCCCAAACATGGACCTTTGAACCCAGGGACCAAGTCCTTGTGTTGCTCCCCTCTGAGGAGTCCAAACTTCTAGCCTATTGACAAGGCCCTAAGAAGTCATCCACCAAGCTGGCCCCGTTACTTATGAGGTCCACCAGCAGGAGCGATGGAAGCACTGCCAGGTGTATCATGTAAACCTCTTAAAGGCCTGGCATGAGCAGGAGGGTCTGTTAATAACCCCGTATCTCCCCAACCCCGATTTAGGACCTTGGATCCCCACTCCAGCAGAAGAGGGAGATCCTCTCCTTGGGGAAACCCTCACCCAAGTGGCAAAATCAGGCAAGGTGCCTGTTGGAGGCCTTCCCCCGGATGTTCACAGCAATAATAGGACAGACCTTGCTGTCCCAGCAAGTCATCTGGAACCCCCCAGGAGAGGTAGTTAGCGAAAACCCTCGACCTCACCCACGCTACCTGTGAGACACTGTGGAACAAGAGGTGCAAGGAGTGCTGGAGCTAGGGGTCATAGAATGGTCACAATGTAAGTGGCACAGCCTCATTATGCCTGTCAACCCAGTGACTCTGCACTGATTTCCAGAGAGTTAATACCATTTCCAAGTTTGATGTGTATCCAATGCCCCAGGTAGACGAACTACTTGATCGTTTAGGGGAAATGTGCTATATCACCACCCTGGACTTGATGAAGGGGTACCAGCAGATCCTGCTGGATACAAGCTCAAAGAAGATGGCCTTTGCTACCCCCAGCAGACTCTACCAGTTTACCTGCATGCCTTTCAGACTCCATGGGGACCCGTGACCTTCCAGTGGCTGATGGATTGCCTTCTCCAGTCACACCTGAAGTACGCTGCCCCCTACCTAGATGATGTTGATCTACAGCTGTCAATGGGAGAAGCACCTGAACCATGTGGCAGCCATCCTGCGAACCCTCTGAGCTGCAGGCCTGATAGCCAACTCCAAGAAGTGCCATATCGGCTATCAGGAGACCACCTACTTGGGGTACGTCTTGGGATGAGGGAAGGTGCATCTCCTCGTCAGGAACGTCCAGGACATTCAAAAGCATCCCACCCTGACCACAAAGAAGCAAGTAAGACAATTCCTGCGGCTGGTGAGCTATTACTGCTGCTTCATCACCTACTTTGCCTTAGTTGCTGTCCCCCTGATGGAACTCCTAACAAAGAACCAGCCCCAATGTGCCAACTGGTCCCCCGAGTGTGCCAAAGCATTCCAGACACTAAAGGACCACCTCTGCCACAAACCAGTGCTTTGTAGCCCCAATTTCTCTCATAGGTTTATGGTCCAGACCGCTGCCTCAGCAGTGGGACTCGGTGCCGTCCTCTCTCAGACCCTAAATGGAGAGGAACACCCCTTCCTTTACATGAGCTGGAAGCTCTTCCCCTGGGAATGCAACTATTCGACCATTGAGAAGGAAGCCCTGGCAGTTAAATGGGCTATCGAGGCCCTTTGCTATTGCCTCCTGAGGGACTTATTCATTGTGGTCAAGGATCTGTCAAGCCAAATGGGGTCTCGGATACACTCAATGAGTGTACCAGACAGAGCCATAACAAGGATTTTTTCACCTGAAGCAAGGGCCGGCTCCATGCTCTTTGGCGGCAGGTCTCTGAGTCCATCTTGGAGGGAAGGCCTCAGGGACCTGCCACCAAATTGCCGCTGAAGAAGCTATGGCAGTAGAACTCCTGCCGAAGCACCGCTGATCGCAGTAGAGCTGCGCCCCTCCACTTTGCGCGCCCGAGGCAAGTGCCTCACTTGCCTTGCCCTTGTTATGGCACTGGTTCCAGGTGCATAAGTATAACTGGTTTTATTGCCAAAGTATAATAAGCTTCCCAGCCTTCATGTGTTACTAAATATGTGCTTTCTAGCAACCAAGCAAGAATCAATTCTTATGCCTCTTCTGCTACAGACAGTCCTGGACCCTCCAGCCTTGTCCTTGAGAGCTCGTAGCAGGCGCTGCTCCAGTGTGGGGAATTCCTGGGCACCCACAAGACGTAGATCCGTGGGTGAGACTGTTCATCTAAAGCAATTCTCACAGCCACTTTGAATCATAATCTCTTTCTATATATCCACAAGCAGGCTCTAGCAGGAAACCCTACTGCTTTCTATTCCTACACTTAACACTCTCAGGTCCTCTTTATCTCTTTACTTGTTTATACAGTCAAGTGGCTGAAAGCCAGCCCTGCCGGTCAAAGTCAGTTCACTACTAGCTCCCTCCAACCATTCTGTAACAACAGACCAAGATAACTTGCGGTCAGCCCCAACAGGATCATCCGTCCTTTAAGTGGCTCCAGACCATGAAAGACTGTTTGCATTTATCATGCAACCTAGGACAGGTAAGGAGAATGCAAATGTGGATGGTCTCTCCTGGTTAGGGGAGAGAGACTATATTAGCCCTGGAGAGTGTGGGCTGGACTTGAGGGAGGGATGTAGTGAGGGGGCATGGTCTCCCTCCCTGACAGGTGGGGAGAGAACTGTGACCGCCCCGGTAGGTGGAACTGGGATACCCGCAGCCACCTAGCTGGAAGCAGAGGGGCATGATAGGAACTGGAACTATAAAAGGCAGGCCCTCTGGCTTAGTGGAGATAAAAGGAGGTGAGTAGTGGGGGCAAAAGACAAATCTGGCTTCAAGACTAAGCTTGATAAGTTTATGGAGAGGATGGTATGATGGGATAGCCTAATTTTGGCAATTAATTTGGCAATTGATCTTTGATTATCAGCAGGTAAGTATGACCAGTGGTCTGTCATGGGATGGGATCTGAGTTACTACAGAGAATTCTTTCCTGGGTGCTGGCTGGTGAGTCTTGCCCACATGCTCAGAGTTTAACTGATCGCCATATTTGGGGTAAGGAAGGAATTTTCCTCCAGGGCAGATTGGCAGAGGCCCTGGAAGTTTTTCACCTGTCTCTGCAGCATGGGGCATGGGTCACTTGCTGGAGGATTCTCTGCACCTTAAGGTCTTCAAACCACGATTTGAGGACTTCAATAACTCAGACATAGGTTAGGGGTTTGTTATAGGAGTTGGTGGGTGATATTCTGTGGCCTGCATTGTGCAGGAGGTCTGACTAGATGATCATAATGGTTCCTTCTGACCTTAAAGTCTATGAGTCTATGACATATTTCCCTCCCCACCCCGGACCTGGAGCCTGGACCTGGCAGAGGCTGCTATGGTGCCAGAAACAACCCCGGAACCCAGGTACCCCCGGAGAGGGAGTGTAGGAAGGAGCCCAGGGAAGCCAAATAGAGTATGACTGTGTTACTGACTCCAAGTCAGCAAGTGTGTTGCAGACGGATTTCCCCGGTGTTAGGGTACTGGGCAGGGACGCAGTGGAGCGGGTGGGCTTGTGTCCTTCTATCCCCTGATTCACCACCGTGGGGAAGCCTTCTTACCTTTAGACCAGGAGGCCTGCATTGGTCTAACACCTGCCTGAGCTAGGATGCCAGATAGTTTAGCTGGGTCTCCCATCAGAGAGCTAATCTCCCTTGAGACTGCTGGGCTGTTCTGCCTGACAGCAGGCCAGAGCCTCCTTACACAATTGGTGCCCCACCCTGAGTGAGGGTCCCAGGCAGATAGACTTACTACTGTGCAGCCTGACTGCAAGTCAGAGCCCCATCCTGATTGAAGGCTCTGGGCTATAGACTTGCCGCCACCTGGACTGACTACAGGCCCGTCCCATTAACTAAGTGCTGCCCCACTCTGGCTGAGTGTCGGGGCTACTAAACCCAATTGATACTCAACATGAACTGAAGGCTAGGGTCTATTAACTGTTGGCTAATTCCCCCTTGTAGATGAACAGACTCACCCCCACAGCACCTCCTGCTGGTTATCCTGGGAATTAGCTCCATCCAGCCCAGAGCAACCTCTGCGTCCAGTGATCCGCCTTCCAGCTACTGGCCTCTGTGTCCCTCTCAGGACCCCGGTGCCCCTTTAACTGGGTCTCCCCCTCCCAGGGGAACCCCCACCCCACTCTCTCCACTTTGCCTCAGTATTGGCTACTACCCAGTCTCCATCTAGCCCCTGTTCACTGGGGCAGACTGCAGTATCAGCCACTCATCATCGGCAAAAGGGCTTGGATCTGCTGCCTTTGCCTACCCCTGGGCTGCCCCCTGCAACTCCCAGTACCTCTTGGCCTTACCCTAGGCCGCAGCCTGGGGCTTTCCAGGCAGGAGCTCCTCAGCTTCTCTACCTTTCCCCAGCCCTGCTCCACTCTAGGTACCTTGTCTAGCTCCCTGCAGCCAGGCCCTTCTCCCTCTACAGGCAGAGGGAGAGTGCTGAGCTCCTGGCTGCCAGCCTCTTATAGGGGCCAGCTGGGCCTGATTGGGACCTGGCCACAGCTAAGCCTGCTTTCTTCCAATTAGCCCAGGCTTCTTGCCCCAGCTACAGCCCTCTCCTGGGCTGTTTTAAGCCAGGAGGGCAGGAGCGGATAACCACCCTGCTACACCCTTGAACAGCCCGAGGCCCACTGAGGATATCAGTTGGCGGCTCCTTCATGGGGCTGTGAGCACGGGCATGTATTCGTCGCGGTTCACCCCTGCCCCAGACACCTGCCCCTTCTGCGGCGTGAGGGAGACCCTGGCACACGTTGACTTAGAGTGCGCCAGGTTGCAGCCCCTATACCGGCTCCTCACCAATATCCTGTTGCATTTCTCACTGCACTTTCCCCTCACCTTCTTCTCTACGCACTCCCTATCTGTGGCCCCACAAAGTCGTGGGACCTCCTGGTCAACCTCCCCCGTGTGTAGTGGCTAAAATGGCCATCTACACAACCAGGGAGAGGAGGTTGGCCAATGGAGACTCCTGTGACTGTGGGACATGTTTCTGATTCTCTGTCTGTTCACGTATCCGGGCAGAGTTCCTCTGGGCGGCGTCCACTGGCTCCCTTGATGCCTTCGAGGAGCTGTGGGCACTGTCCGGGGTTCTCTGCTCGGTGTCCCCGTCAGGCTCCCTTCTTATGACCCTCTGACCGCACTCCTGTCCCTGTTCTTTTATTAGTTGTCCCCCGGAATCAGTTGGGTTTTTGAGGTCCTGTAGATCCTCCCCTTAGACTGGGGGTGAGGATCCATCCCGCCAAGTTCCCAGAAACCCAATAGGTACACCCCTGAACAGCCCGAGGCCCGTCGGGATATCAGTTGGTGGCTCCTTCATGAGGCCAAGAGCACGGGTGTGTATTTGGCGTGGTTCACCCGTCTCAGACACTTGCCCCTTCTGCGGCGAGAGGGAGACCCTGGCGCACGTTTACTTAGAGTGCGCCAGGCTGCAGCCCCTATACCAGCTCCTCATGAATCTATTGTTGCATTTCTGGCTGCACTTTTCCCCTCACCTCCTTCTCTATGCACTCCCTGTCCGTGGCCCCACAAAGTCATGGGACCTCCTGGTCAACCTCCTCCTAGCCCTGGCTAAAATGGCCATCTACAAAACCAGGGTGAGGAGGTTGGCCAATGGAGACTCCTATGACTGTGGGGCTTGTTTCTCATTCTCTGTCCATTCACGTATCCGGGCAGAGTTCCTCTGGGCGGCGTCCACTGGCTCCCTTGATGCCTTCGAGAAGCAGCGGGCGCTGTCCGGGGTTCTCTGCTCGGTGTCCCCGTCAGGCTTCCTTCTTTTGACCCTCTGATGGCACTCCTGTCCCTGTTCTTTTATTAGTTGTCCCCCAAACTCAGTTGAGTTTTTGAGGTCCTGTAGATCCTCCCCTTAGGCTGGAGGGGGGGATCCTTTAGCAGTGGACGGGCTTCCACCCGCCCTCTTCCCGGAACCCAATAGGTACACCCCTGAACAGAGTTTCTCAAGAGCATCACATGGAGGGGGCGTGTTCTTCCTCCCTGACAGGTGGGGTGAGAACCATGACTGTCTTACACCCCCCATCTCCCAACCCCACTTGTTTGACTGTCTTAGGTGGTAGCAACGATGGTGGTAACTGTTCTTTTGGGAGAAAGAGAAGAAATTAGCTGAGATAAGAACTAGTTTCTGTTAAAATCCAATCCTGTTTCATCCCAGCTGATGGTTGGGATTCAGCTGGAACTTGTAGGGATGGCAATGTCACCTGAATTCCTTCTCTCTTCAGCTTGCGTTGCTCAGGACAGCTCTCAAAATTAGAATGAAGAAGGTTTGGGGTTCCAGAAAACATTGGGGTGACAGCCATGATGAAAAAGCTTGCTCCAGTACCTCTCTGTCCTGATTCCCCTGCCCAAATCTCTTCCTTGAAGGACTCAAAAGGAAGTGATGAGTGGTTGCACTCCATACGATTTTATGAAAATATGCTAATGAGTGTAAATATAATGTAACTGGAATATGCTTCATGCAAAAGGTCTCTTGTAAGGTATCATTACAAATCTTATAATCTACTGAGTGTGGTCATCCAATTTGTATGAATGTATCATTCTTGTATCTGAAACTAGAAATATGAAATATCACTATGAGGTCCTATCGTAATTATGCAAAGTCTGGGCCATTAAGGGTGGTTTGGAATCTTGATGGTGCCCATCAACTAGGACAACTGGTTGTAAATGGCTCTGTTTACTTACCAGCCTTCCTGTGAGCCAGGCCAGGAAGAATGAAGGCGTGGGGTCTCCCAAGATATGTGACCATGTCACCTGGTACTGGAATCCATCTTAAACCTGGTGTTTTTCCATTTAGAAGGAGGGGTGAGGATCCAGAAAGACAAGATTCCCGCCTCGTGCCAAAGCTATATAAGGGTGTGGAACAGAACAAAGGGGGCTGCAGTCATGAGAAATCCCCTGGCTACCACCTAAGCTGGAACAAGGACCATACCAGGGGAAAGGATTGGGCCCAGACTAGGAAGGAGTCCAGTCTGTGAAAGAAGCTTATTGGAACATCTCTGAGGATGAGATTTTATCTGTAATCAGTTTCTTAATGTATTAGGCTTAGACTTGCATGTTTTGTTTCATTTTGCTTGGTAACTTACTTTGTTCAAGTTATTACTTGAAACCACTTAGACCCTACTTTTTATATTTAATAAAACCACTTATAAATTAACCCAAAGTAAGTAATTAATTCCTGGGGGAGCAAATAGCTGTGCATCTCTATCTATCAGTGTTATAGAAAGTAGACAATTTATGAGTTTACCCTGTATAAGCTTTACACAGAGTAAAACTGATTTATTTGGGGTTTGGATCCCATTGGGTGTCTGGGTGCTGGAGACAGGAAAACTTCTTAAGCCTTTTTCAGTTAAGTCTGCAGCTTTGGGGGACGTGGTTCAGAGCTGGGTCTGAGTTTGCAGCAGGCTAGTGTGTCTGGCTCAACAAGACAGGGTACTGAAGTCCCAAGCTGGCAGGGAAAATGGGTTCAGAGGTAGTCTCAGCACATCAGGTGGCAGTCCCAAGGGGGTCTCTCTGACCGAACCCATCACAGGTGAAATAGCCCATCTTCTCATTTTGTCCACCAATTAAACCTAACATCAGACACACCAATTTTGGTTCATTAATGTCTGATTCCACATCTTCTGTTTGTACCAAGCATGATTTTAACATAGTCCTTGAATCATAGGAGTAGGTCTTTTTGTTCAGGTTAATTCAGTCTTTCTTTCTTTTTCATTTCTTTCCACATCAGCATTGTTATAGGTCATTGTGATATGTTCCGAACTTTCAGATACTTTTTACAGTTGTACTCACAATTAGAGTAAATTTGTAGGACCAGTAATTACAACAGGTCCTGTAGGGATCTATCTATCAGGGGTCTGATACTGTTCAATATTTTCATTTAATGCCTTGGATGAGAGAGTGGTGAGTATACTTATAAAATGTGTAGATAACCCTAAACTGGGAAGAGTTGCAAGCACTTTGGACAATAGAATTCAAAATGATCTTGACAGTTTGGACAACTGGTCTGAAATCAACAAGATGACATCCAATAAAGTACTTCACTTGGGAAGGAAAAATCAAATGCATGACTGTACAGTGGGGAATAACAGGCTAGACCACAGTAGCGGTAATATTGCAGAAAAAGATTTGGGCCCTATAGTGAATCACAAACTCATGGCGATTGGGGGAGGTTTTGAATGATTGGAAAAAGGCAAATATAGCGCAAATAAAGGCAAATAGGGAAGAAGGAGAACCCAGGTAACTACAGACCAGTCAGACTCATCTCTGTCCCTGGAAAAATCATGAAGCAGGTCCTCAAGGAATCTATTTTGAAACACTTGGAGGAGAGAAGGTGATCAGGAACAGTCAGCATGGATTCACCAAGAGCAAGTCATGCCTTACCAAACTGATTGCCTTTTGTGATGAGATAACTGGCTCTGTGAATATGGGGAAAGCGCTGGATATGATATATCTTGACTTTAGCAAAACTTTTGATACGGTCTTCCACAGTATTCTTGCCATCAAGCTAAAAAGAGTATGGATTGAATGAATGGACTATAAGGTGGATAAAAAGCTGGCTAGATCATCAGACCCAACGAGTAGTGACAAACAGCTTGATGTCTAGTTGGCAGCCAGTATCAAGTGGAGTGCCCCAGGCATCTGTCCTGAAGTCGGTTTTGTTCAACATCTTCATGTTGGACAAACATCTGTCATGGATGGTCTAGATAATACTTAGTCCTGCCTTGAGTGCAGGGGTCTGGACTAGATGACTTCTCGAAGTCCCTTCCAGTTCTATGGTTTCAGGATTAATGATCTGGATGATGGGATGGATTGCATCCTCAGCAGGTTCGCAGGTGACACTAAACTGGGGGGAGAGGTAGATACACTGGAAGGTAGGGATAGGGTCCAGAGTCACCTAGACAAATTGGAGGATTGGGCCAAAAGAAATCTGATGATGTTCCACAAAGACAAGTGCAGAGTCCTGCACTTAGGACGGAAGAATCCCATGCACTGCTACAGGCTGGGGACCGACTGGCTAAGTGGCAGTTCTGCAGAAAAGAACCTGGGGATTACAGTGGATTAGAAACTGGATATAAATCAACATTGTGCCCTTGTTGCCAAGAAGGCTAACGGCATATTGGGCTGCTTTACTAGGAGCATTGCCAGCAGTTCGAGGGAAGTGATTATTGCCCTCTATTCAGCACCGGTCAGGCCACATCTGGAGTACTGTGTCCAGTTTTGGGCCCCCCAAAGCACTGGAGGGGGTACCTAGGGAAGTAGTGGAATCTCCACCCTTAGAGGTTTTTAAGGCCTGGCTTGATAAAGCCCTGACTGGGATGATTTAGTTGGGGTTAGTCCTGCTTTGAGCAGAGGGTTGAAATGGATGACCTCCTGAGGTCTCTTCCAACACTAATCTTCTATGATTCTATGAAGAATACCTACCCTCTGTCATTCTTCAGTCCCCCCCTGCTAATCCCCACTTCCCTGACAAAAGCAATGCCCTCTTCAGGGAGCCATTCGATTTAACTGTGTTCATTCACTGGATTTAACTGTGCTCATTCATTCATTCACTCATTGCTGAGGATTAGAAATGCACTTCTGTGTGCTTGTGTACACAATGCTAAAGTTCTTGGCTTCTGTCTCCAAGTGAACCCAGTGTTAATAATAGGCCCAAATAACTCAGTGACTATCTTCACCTCCTTGGAACAGAAGGGAATTAAGGCTAATTATCATTGGGTGAGCACCATCATGTGTTCAGTGCTGCACAAGACACAGAAGGATGAATGGTCCCTGAGTCAAGGAATTTACAGTGAAATAGATTAGCCACATTACTACAGTGGGAATCTCCAAGGGCAGCTTTCCCTTAGGCCCTGTTCTGTATTGAGAAACGCTCAGGTGGGTGTGACACTTGCACCCCATATTCTTCATAGTGATATTAATGTGATATAATTATTAATCATCATTATGATGTATTTTATGCAAGATAAGGCATGCAATGTATCACTGGAAAGGTTATGGTATGCTGAATATGATTATCCTATTTATATGCATGTATCATTTTTCTATCTGAAGTTATGAATATTGACTATGTAACTATTTCACAGGTAGCTATTTCTGGGCAATGCCCACTAAGCAAAATGCTCTCAGTCTAGATGGCTGACTGGGAAGGGCCCATTCAGGTTAATGAGCCATTAGGAAGAAACAATAGGCCTTAGGAGAAGCTTATCTCTCACAGGGTGAGCCTTCCTGTGAACTATCCAAACAGCCAGTGGGGGATGGCTGCAGTGACTCCACAGTGACATGTGACCAAGTCACCTGGTGCTGGACTCCATCTTGGTATGTCAGTATTTTTCCAATGACTGGCATGGGAACCAAGGTTTGAAACAAAGGGTTCTCGTCATGTGCTTCCTGCCAAGAAGACTCCTGGAAACACCTGAGGAACAAAGACTGAACTGGAGGATGATTTAGTTGGGGATTGGTCCTGCATCCCTTCTAACCCTGATATTCTATGATTCTATGAAGTTCTGGATCCAAGCTAAAGGGATTTTTAGCCTGTGTATGAAAGACTTGGGGATTCCAAGCTGTAAAGTAAGTGCAGCTTGCCCCTGAAGAATCTGCAGATTCTGAATACCAGATTAAGATTCAGATAAAATTAATCTGAATACCAGATTAAGAATAGCAGATTCATATCCAATTTATTTAATATATTAAGCTTAGTTTGCATTTTTATTTATTTGCTAGGTAATCTGCTTTGATCAGTTTGCTATCACTTATAATCACTTAAAATCTATCTTTTGTATTTAATACATTTGTTTTTGCTTTATCTAAACTAGAGTGTGGAAATCATAACTTGGGCAGAAAGCTGTTGCATATTCCTTTCCATGTTGAGAGAGGGGACAAATTTTAAGAGCTTACACTGTAAATTCCCTATGCAGTGTAAGACAGTATAATTTTGGATTTATACTCCAGAGGTGGTGAGTGCCTGAGGAGCTTGGAGGTACCCTAGCTGTAGTCTTCCTATGCAGGGGCTGGTCAGAAAGCCTGCCTTCATGTAACTGCAGCTGGGTGTTTCTCTACCTGTATTATGCTGGTGAAAGTGCAGGCTGGAGAGGGTTTTCAGCTTGTCACAGCAGCACGGTGTAAAAGGGAGCCCAGGCTGGTGGGTCAGGGGGCTCAGTGGTGACCCAGTTCCAGGTGGCATCCTGGGTGCAACCCACCACAGTGGGATTCTGCATCTGCACAGAGCCCCTCCCATTTCATGGAGGCTCCATGTGGTCACAGGGGTCTGGCCCTCTGGTTCTCAGTTCAGGACCAGGACTGTAGCATGAAAAGGTTTGTTGGAGTGTTTGATGGAGAGTACCTTTGTGCAATGACCATGGCTGCCTACATAGACCCACGGACTCTAGCCCTGGGAGTGAGGCCTGAAATCTCTATCATTTGAGCTAAGAGTCCACCTTGAGTTGTAAGGCAGCAGAAGGGTGTATTTACCAGGACTAGCCAGTAGAAAGACACTATCACATATGCCGGACTGATGTATTGCACAAGGACTGTTGTGCACATAAACAGAGAGCTGGGAGCATATGACATTACCTGTCCGTGCAAATAGTTAGCAATCATAGTGGGATGGCAATGAGGTTGCTGGATTCTGCAAATGGAATCCTTAAATCTCCCTCCTCATTTCTTTTGTGTGTGTGTGCTTTTAAATTTTTTCAGCAACCATGATAAGAAGTTGCAGGAGCAAGCTGATATAACAGAGACTTCAGAAATTCCTCTCGGTGCTATAGCCAGAACTGCTGACAGGCTGTGGGAACCACAATTGCAATATATGGTGTATTGTGTCTATCTATTAGACTAGGAAATAGTGTGAGTGGAACAAGGCGGAACTGAAGCCTGTGTGTGTAGCTAATTAAATGACAGCAGTTTAATGGCTCTTGTACTAGATGAGTGCAGTTCACCTGAGCACAATATATGATCTACTGGTAATTGCTTTAATTGCTTAATGAACATGGTGCTTAAGAAAAGAGCTAGGAGTGGGGGGAAGGAGGAGGTTGCCAGAGGAAGTAAGAGGGGTGGAGGAATGAAGTCACAGTCAGAGGACATCAGAGTACTGGATGGAACATGGCCAAATTAATGAAGTAGATGAAATTTACATTCATTACACTTGCAGGCTTAATCACTAGAACAAATAGCCCAAAGGGCTCAGGGGGAGCTAAGAGAAAAGCAAATCACTCACTTCTTATTTCTTCTGCTATGTGCTTTGTATGGATACCCTTAGCACTTGACCAAGTGAGTCTGATCAGTGGTAGCTGGGGCCGATTAATCTTATGGCCATTTTGATGGATCACTGTTGCATCTCACTGTCAACTCTGCAGCTCTGGCTCAAGGAACTTTTAATTGTTGTGAGTGGTTGGTTGGTTGTTTTTTGTTGTTCTTGTTGTCTTTTTAATGGGCTGATTTTTTAAATAGCTGATAGTGTTTTAAGATGGGAAGGCCATGGGCACAGAGATGCATTTGTAGTTTGCTGCAGACGTTAGGGTGGGTGGGGAGTGTTCACCTACAGCAAGGGCATGTCCTGTGAGTGGCCTGCAGAGAGTGAGTGAAATAAACCAACTATGGCTGGATGCTGATAGGAGAGAGGAGAGATTGGGCTCCTGGTTCCAGAGTCTGGGGTGTGATCTGTTGGAATGAAGCTGGGCTGGGCTGTTGGTTCAGGCCTGAAGTAAGTCAGGAAGATTCTTCTTGGAGGAAAGAAAGTCACCTTGGGTCACCATTTCACTTCCCTTTCACAGGAGAGTTCAGAGCATTCAGCAGATTTAGGGGGAAGCATCTCATGGGCCTGTGAACTGGGCTGGGAAGTCTCATGGAAACCAGCCTTCTCTTTAGATTTGTTGGGTTTAATTGGGCTGAGAAGGCCACAAAACTAGCTTGGTAACTGTGTTTTGGCTCTTGGGCCTGGCTGGAATTAGGCAGGGCAGTAGCAGAGTAAAGCACGGACAAAGATGGAGCAAAGATCAACGCTACTGGGCTGGGAATGGGGCGAGAAAGGAAATGAGGAAAGCTGGGTAGGAACTTTCAAGACCCTAATTTTTTAAAATAAAGTGACTTGAAAGTTGGAGACTGAAAATTCTTGGGTTCTGAAGCCTTCATTCCATGGAGCAGACACAGCCAGACTGCATGGCCCCTCTGCTGCCCCACCATCATGTGCTCACCTTGACCTGAAAACCTCTCCTGAAGAGGGGAACTCAGTCTCCAGAACTCCTTCTCCTTGCCCTCACTGCTGAGACATACATAAAGGAGACCAGTTGTGAGAGTGGGCTTGGTCTTACGTCCAGCTGAGACACATCTATTCATTTCACCTAGGCCACTAGATAGCTCTCAGATAGCCATTGGCTTCACTCACTAGTGACTTGGATTATATTCATTACCTTCATGCGGTGATTGAGAAGGAAAAAGTCAATCCCTTTCTTTATTGTGTGACCCAACCACTCACCCACTATAATAAAAATAATGTTTATTTCCTGATTATAGTACTCATGACATGTTAGGAAGGGATGGTCCCTGGCCCAAGGAGCTCACAGTGTAAGTATGGATGGACAGATAGACAGACAGAGGGAACTACAATGGAATTTTCAATGCAAATCAACCAGATTGACCAAAAGCAGCACTATATTCAGTGTTATTCCTTGACTTTAGCAAAGCTTCTGATATGGTCTTCCACAGTATTCTTGCTGGCAAGTTAAAGAAGTATGGGCTGGATGAATGGACTGTAAGGTGGATATAAAGCTGGCTAGATCATTGGGCTCAATGGGTAGTGATCAATGGCTCAATGTCTAGTTGGCAGCCAGTATCAAGTGGAGTGCCCCAAGGGTCGGTCCTGGGGCCACTTTTGTTCAATATCTTCATTAATGATCTGGAGGATGGCGTGGATTGCACCCTCAGCAAGTTTGCAGATGACACTAAGCTGGGAGGAGTGGTAGAGATGCTGGAGGGTAAGGATAGGATACAGAGGGACCTAGAGAAATTAGAGGATTGGGCCAAAAGAAATCTGATGAGGTTCAACAAGGACGAGTGAAGAATCCCATGCACTGCTACAGACTAGGGACTGAATGGCTAGGCAGCAGTTCTGCAGAAAAGGATCTAGGGGTTACAGTGGACGAGAAGTTGAATATGAGTCGACAGTGTGCCTTTGTTGCCAAGAAGGCTAACGGCATTTTGGGCTGTATAAGTAGGAGCATTGCCAGCAGATCTAGGGACGTGATCATTCCCCTCTATTTGACATTGGTGAGGCCTCATCTGGAATACTGTGTCCAGTTTTGGGCCCCACACTACAAGAAGGATGTGGAAAAATTGGAAAGAGTCTAGCGGCGGGCAACAAAAATTATTATGGGGCTGGAGCACATGACTTGTGCGGAGAGGCTGAGGGAAATGGGAATGTTTAGTCTGCAGAAGAGAAGAATGAGGGGGGTGGGATTTGATAGCTGCTTTCAGCTACATGAAAGGGGGTTCCAAAAAGGATGGATCTAGACTGTTCTCAGTGGTACCAGCTGACAGAACAAGGAGTAATGGTCTCAAGTTGCAGTGAGGGAGGTTTAGGTTGGATATTAGGAAAAACTTTTTCACTCAGAGAGTGGTAAAGCACTGGAATGGATTACCTAGGGAGGTGTTGGAATCTTTTTCCTTAGAGGTTTTTAAGGTCAGGCTTGACAAAGCCCTGGCTGAGATGATTTAGTTGGGAATTGGTCCGCTTTGAAGTGGATGGGTGAGATTCTGTGGCCTGCATTGTGCAGGAGGTCAGGCTAGATGATCATAATGGTCCCTTCTGATCTTAAAGTCTATGAGTCTTTGAGTCTAAGATGTAGATTTTTTTTGTCCCTGCACCATTTTCTACCATTTTATGAGTTTTCAAATGATACTTCACTGGGCATACCTTGTACAAAGATTAAAACAACACTGGACACGGGTATATTCTGTCATATAATAGAATCATAGAATCTCAGGGTTGAAAGGGACCTCAGGAGGTCATCTAGTCCAACTCCCTGCTCAAAGCAGGACCAATCCCCAACTAAATCATCCTAGCCAGGGCTTTGTCAAGCCTAACTTTAAAAACCTCTAAGGAAGGAAATTCCACCACCTCCCTAGGTAACCCTCATACAGCCCCCTCATGTTATTTTCCCATGGGATCCTGCCCATCAGCTGCCTTAGGGAGTCAAAGTCTGCTTTTCTGAATTCCAGGGTCCATATTCTGCTGCTTTCCTTTTTTCCTTGTGTCAGGATCCTGAACTCGACCATCTCATGGTCACTGCCTCCCAGATTCCCATCCACTTTTGCTTCCCCTACTAACTCTACTTTCTTTGTGAGCAGCAGGTCAAGAAGAGCTCTGCCCCAAGTTGGTTCCTCCAGCACTTGGACCAGGAAATTGTTCCCTACACTTTCCAAAAACTTCCTGGATTGTCTGTGCACCGCTGTATTGCTCTCCCAGCAGATATCAGTGTGATTAAAGTCTCCCATGAGAACCAGGGCCTGCGATCTAGTACCTTCTGCTAGTTGCCAGAAGAAAGCCTCATCCACCTCATCCCCCTGGTCTGGTGGTCTATAGAAGACTCCCACCACCCTTATTGTTCACACTTCTAAACTTAATCCTGAGTCTCTCAGGTTTTTCTGCAGTTTCATACCAGAGCTCTGAGCAGCCATACTGCTCTCTTACATCCAGTGCATCTCCCCCACCTTTTGTGCCCTGCCTGTCCTTCCTGAACAGTTCATATCCATCCATGACAGTACTCCAGTCATGTGAGTTATCCCACCAAGTCTCTGTTATTCCAATCACATCATAGTTCCTTGACTGTGCCAGGATATCCAGTTCTCCCTGCTTGTTTTCCAGACTTCTTGCATTTGTGTATAGGCACTTAACATAACTCACTGATTGTCCCGCTTTCTTGGTCTGAGACAGAAGTCCTCCTCTCTTGCGCTCTCCTGCTCATGCTTCCTCCCGGTATCCCATTTCCCCACTTACTTCAGGATTTTGGTCTCCTTCCCCCGATGAACCTAGTTTATAGCCCTCCTCACTACCTAGTTTAAAGCCCTCCTCATTACCTAGAAGAAGGGGTCCTGGCCTAAGTAGTTTGGCTGGTAAGACTGTTGAGAGCATGTGGTGAGAAAAAAAAGTATGGTGAGTTTAACATAGTGCCTAACTTCAACTAGTTGTGTTTTATCTTTATTTTTCTTGTAATTATTTCTGACTTATGCATCATTACTTGTATTATCTACAAAGAGTGAGATTTTAATTGAATAAACCTGTTTTATCTAAACCAATGTGTTTGCACTGAAGTGTTTGGGAAACTCCATTTGGAGTAACAAGATTTGTGCATATCACTTCTAGTAATAAAATAAAAGACTACATATAAGCTTGTATTGTCCAGGAGAGGACTGGGCAGTACAAAATATACATTGCTGGGGTCACCCTGCAGTGTAATTCAGACTGGGAAGAGCCTAGGTGTGGCTGGCTGCTGCACACTCAGACATAGCTGGGAGTGACTTGCATGCTAGAAACTGTTTTTGGAGGCTATAGCAGCAAAGCAGTGTAAAGGGCACCCCAGGTTAGAGGGTATGGGTGACACAGCTACTCACTAGTCTGAATTGTGCCCTGGTCCTGGGTATGTCACACATCACTTCCACTTCACCCCATTTCTTAGATGGCTCATAGATAAAACCGGCATCTGGTAGCAGCAGAGATGGGATGGGGCCGTGCTGGGGTGCTAGCCTGGGAGACCCAAGTTGGGTTCCCTGCTCTGCTACAGTCTCCCTCTGTTACCTTGAGTCCAGAGTTACAAAAGTATTTTGGTTTCTAGTGGGATTTACAAAGGTGACTAAGTCTTCACCAAGGGGAGTTAGGTGCCTAACCTTCCTAGGCATCTATGTGACTTACCATAGTGCTTATCGGCATCTTTAAAGCCAGATTAAAAAAGTTATCTGAGAGCCTAAGTGTCTCTGTGCCTCAGTTCCCTACCTGTAAACTGGGATCATTGCACTGCCCTGGGGTACTGTGAGGACAAGTACATTAAAAAATGTGAGGTGTTCAGACTATGCTAATGCAGGCTAGATAAGGATCTCTGGTAGATGAGGAACCAATGCGGAGCAAGGATCACCAGGGAGTGCCCCCTTACACATGTCACTTTGTGTCCTGCCAATAGGAAATGATAGCCAGCTTAGGCTAGGGCAGCCATGAGCTCCCAGTGAGAGACTCTGCTGAGGAGGGGGCTTGCTGCTGGCACTGTCTGTAATCAGTAGCAAGCTCTTTGTTGCTAGTTGAGTGGAAAGGGTCCTGCCAATCCAGTTCCTATTCATTACCTGCTTTAATGGCTGTATTTTCCAAAGGCAGCTCAATCATGGTCACTCAGTGAGCAAAACAACCCAGACAGACTCTGCTCTGCCATTCAGCTATTCTGCTGCTTAACACATGTGGCTGCTGAGTCGGGGGGTTGAGAATTGAAGAGTTGGATTTAGGTATCCAAAGACCAGCAGCTGGGTACTTAAACCCCTTTGTGGATCTAACCCTCCATGCCTTAGTATTCTTTGAGAAACTAGCACTAGTTTGCATTGGCTCTGGCAGCACATGGCTGGAACTGAACAACCTCTCAAAGCACGAAACTGTTGCATGTCACAACAGGAATTGGAAGGTTATGCTACACCTAGGACAGGGAGGTAAGGTTGAGTGTAATGAGGCCTCTCTCAGTGATATCAGTCTGTATGTACTTCAACCAACGGGCATGATTAGATGCAGTCTGTGCTGCACCAGGTTGAGCCACACTCAAGCAAAGAACAGACCCAGAGAGAAACCCATTGTTTCCCATCGAAGCAAACAATATAGATAATGTTCCCTTGCTGGCAGCTAGATGCCAGATAATCATTTCAAGCTCTGCCTTGCTGGCAGCTATATTGTTATATCTTTGGGGAGAAAGAAATGAGAGAGGCTTATTTGTTTTGTTTTGTTTTGTTTTGTTTTAATAACTATCCTATCTCTCTCTGGAAGGCTGCCAAGCAGAAGTGCAGTCTGCTGGAGATAGGGGCGATTTTTGAACAGATGTTGACATGGGATCCCAAGCACTTCTCCACTCTGAACTTTAATCCACTCCTACCCATTAGCAAATTCAGATGATACAGTCAGTGCTCATGTGTTTACTAACTAAAACCAGGTGATTCATTGTAGTAAAGGGGGCGGGGGGCTGGTCAGAGTTCACGGGCAAAAGGTTTAATTGACATCTATGGCAAGCTCGTCTACTGCTGTATACTAGTGTAAACCACACACCTCCTGGGGGTGTGGTGCTCTGTCCCCTCTCTTGGCACCTAGACCACTTGGAAATGAATGAGTCTGCTACAGCCTTAGCTGAGGGCCACATAGCTTTTAGCTCATGCAGTAGAGGTTCATGGATTTAGCTCCTGAGGTCCCAGGTTCGATCCTGCCCACTTAAGACTGGGGTCTGTCAGTATTACGCTAGCGTAGATCCGTTGGTTTAGATGGAGCCATGCTGACCTGAACCAGCTGAGGCTCTGGTACCTGCTGTCCTCTGTGTTAAGACTGCATAGGAAAATACCTGCCCTAATGAACACTGGATATTCAAGAGTAAGCCCTGGGTTTGGATCTGAACCACAACCTCTTCTTTATGTGTACTTTCCTGCTTATATGAATACACAGGTGGGGGGTTTCTTCCAGCAGCACTATGCACTGTGCTGCCTAAATCCCAGCACTGATGCAGAAACTGCTCTTAGGGGTGGATTCACTTTGATAAGAACCTGCAGGCCTCCTTCACCCTTTATCCCTGCTAAAATCTTATGCTCAGAACCCTCTTGTCTCATTATTTATTTCTATTATAGTGGCTAAGGGTATGGAATTAGGTCGATTTTATAGATTTTATAGAAGTTGATTTTTAGAAATTGATTTTATACAATCGATTGTGTATGTCCCCACTAAGTGCATTAAGTCAGCGGAGTGCTTTCTCACTACCATGACTAGCATTGACTCATGGAGTGGTGCACTGTGGGAAGCTATCCCACAGTTCCCACAGCCCATTGGAATTATGGGTTAAGCTCCCAATGCCTGATGGGGCAAAAACATTGTCGTGGATGGTTTAGGGTACAAGTCGTCACTCTCCACTCCCTTCCTCCCTCCCTCCGTGAAAGCAACTGCAGGCAATCATTTTGCGCCTTTTTGCCTGGGTTACCTGTGCAGACACTGCTGTTGTGAGCACTGTAAACACCTCACACATTATACTGCAGTATGTGCAGAGCCTGGCTAAGAGACAGCAGCACAAGGACAATTGTGATGAGGACATGGACACAGATGTTCCTGAAAGCATGGGCTGTGGTAATTGGGATATCATGGTGGCAGCGGGGCTGATTGATACAGTGGAACGCCGATTCTGAGCCCAGCAAACAAGCACAGACTGGTGGGACTGCACAGTGTTGCAGGTATGGGATGATTCCCAGTGGCTGCAAAACTTTCGCATACATAAGGTCACTTTCCTGGAACTCTGTGAGTTGCTTTCCCCAGCCCTGAAGCACAGGAATACCAAGATGAGAGCTACCCTGACTATTGAGAAGCGAGTGGCAATAGCCCTTTGGAAGCTTGCAATGCCTGACTGCTAGTCAGTCCAGAATCAATTTGGAGTGGGCAAATCTACTGTGGGGACTGCTGTGATTCAAGTAGCCAATGCAATCACTGATGTTCTGCTATCAAGGGTAGTGACTCTGGGAAATGTGCAGGTCATAGTGGATGGCTTTGCTGCAATGGGTTCCCCTAACTGTGGTGGGGCCAGGGCCGGCGCTACCATTTAGGCAGCCTAGGCAATCGCCTAGGGTGCCAGAATAAATGGTGGGCGCCGTTTTGCCGGAGGGGGCGGCAGGCGGCTCCGGTGGAGGTGCCGCAGTGGTGCCTGCGGACAGTCGGCTGCTCGCGCGGCTCCGGTGGACCTCCCGGAGGCACAACTGCAGCAGCTCCACTGGAGCCATGGAGCACCGGATCCTCCGCAGGCACCACTGCAGCAGCTCCAGCGGTGCCGCGGGACCAGTGTGCGGGGCGGTGAAATTGCCATCCGCCTAGGGCGCTCAAACCCCTAGTGCCGGTCCTGGGTGGGGCGATAGACGGAACGCATACCCCTATCTTGGCACCGGACCACCTTGCCAACCAGTACATAAACCTTACAAAGGGTACTTCTCAATGGTGCTGCAAGCACTGGTGGATCACAAGGGACGTTTCACTGACATCAACATGGGATGGCCAGGAAAGGTGCATGTCACTCGCATCTTTAGGAACTCCAGGCTGTTTGAGCAGACCAGATCAGAAAATTGCTGTTGGGGATGTTGAAATGCCAATAGTTATCCTTGGAGACCCTGCTTACCCCTTGCTCTTATGGCTCATGAAGCCATACACAGGCAGCCTTGACTGTAGTAAGGAACAGTTCAACTATAGGCTGAGCAAGTGCAGAATGGTGGTAGAATGTGCCTTTGGACATTTAAAAGCTCGCTGGTGCTATTTGCTGACTAGGTTATACCTCAGAGCAACCAATATTCCCATTGTTATTACTGCTTGCCGTGTGCTCCATAATATCTGTGAGAGTAATGGGGAGACGTTTATGGCGGGGTGGGAGGTTGAGGCAAATCAGCTGTGTCATAAACAGATGGTTAAGGGTTAATGTCTCTTTTACCTGTAAAGGGTTAAGAAGCTCAGTGAGCCTGGCTGACACCTGACCAGAGGACCAATGGGGGGACAAGATACTTTCAAATCTTGGTGGATGGAAGTCTTTGTTTGTGCTGTTTGTTTTGTTCGTTGTTCGCTCTTGGGGCTAAGAGGGACCAGACGTGCAACCAAGTCTTTCTCCAATCTTTCTGAAACAGTCTCTCATGTTCAAAATAGTAAGTATTAGCTGGAAAAGGTGGATTAGTCTTATGTTTGTTTTCTTAACTTGTGAATGTGTATTTTGCTGGAAGGATTTTTACCTCTGTTTGCTGTAACTTTGAATCTCAGGCTAGGGGGGAGGGAGTCCCTCTAGGCTATATGAATCTGAATACCCTGTAAACATTTTCCACCCTGATTTTACAGAGATAATTTTTACTTTTTCTTTCTTTAATTAAAAGCTTTCTTTTTTAAGAACCTGATTGATTTTTTTCCTTGTTTGAGATCCAAGGGGATTGGGTCTGAACTCACCAGGGACTGGTGGGGGGAAAGGAGCGGGGGGGAAGGTTAATTCCTCTCTGTTTTAAGATCTAAGGAGTTTGGCTCAGTGTAGCCTCTCAGGGTAACCCAGGGAGGGGAAAGTCTGGGAGGGAGAAAAGAGGGGGGATGGTTTATTTCTCCTGGTTTTAAGACCCAAGGGGTTTGGGTCTTGGGTTCCCCAGGGAAGGTTTTGGGGGAACAGAAAGTGTGCCAAACATATTTTGGCTGGTGGCAGCGCTATCAGTTCTAAGCTAGGAATTAAGCTTAGAAGGGTCCATGCAGGTCCCCACTTTTGGACGCTAAAGTTCAAACTGGGGGAAAAATACCTTGACAGCCTGGCACAGGTAGGCATGCTGCTCATCAGAGAGGCTTTAAAAACCGGTTTCATGACTGACCAGGCTAAAGTGTGACAGTTGTGTGTGTTTCTCCTTGATGCAAACCCACCCCTTTGTTGATTTTAACTCCTTGTAAGCCAACCACCCTCCCCTCTTCAATCACAGCTAGCAAAGGAAATAAAGTCACTATTGCTTTGAAACCATGCATTCTTTCTTTATTAATTAAAATAAAAGGGAGATAACTGATGAGGTATCCCAGGTGGGGTAGTGTGGGGTGGGGAAGAAGGGGCGGAGAGAAGGACAAGGCCACATTGGTTATTGTAGCCACACTACAAATCAAAACTGTTTGAATGACAGCCTTCTGTTGCTTTGGTCGTCCTCTGGAGTGCAGTGGCTGGGTGCCTGGAACCTTCCCCACGTTCTTGGGCATCTGGGTGAGGAGGATATGGAACTTGGGGAGGAGGGCAGGCATTTGTGGTGCAGAGGTCTGTGCTCTTGTTGGCTTTCCTGCAGCTCCACCAGATGCCTGACCATGTCCGTTTGCTCCTCCATTAGCCTCAGCATTGCATCCTGCTTCTTCTCATAGCACTCACTTGATGCTTTCCTGGACTCTGCCTCTGAATGCCTCCATGCATTCAGCTGTGCCCTATCAATGCGGGAGAACTGTATGAGCTCGGAAAACATGTCATCGCGAGTGCGTTTTTTTCACCTTCTGATCTGCAATAACCTCAGGGATGGAGATGATAGGGGGAGCATTGAAACATTTGCACCTGCAGGGGAATAAAAAGGGAGAGTAAAATTTAAGATGACACATTTCTGAGAACAAAAGGAAGACTCTTTCACAGTGAATCAAGAAATTAACAGCAGACAGCACATGTGCTTTAAGTACAAGGTTGCCTTTTGCCTTTTATATTGAGCGCCTGTCGGTATGGTGACACATCACACACGGCTGGGCAACAGAATTCGGTTTCCAGGCAGCCATGGTAAGCCAAAGGGTATGTGGGTTTGGCTTCTAATGCCTTGATAACATGTAGGAATGTTTTCAAACTGCAGTACCCTCCTTTCCCATAGGAAGCAATGCCAGTTGGGTTTACCATTTAAAAGGAGGGGCTGCGGTTTCCAGGTGGATGTGCAGCACACACTTTCCCCCACCCCTCCGCATGGCTATTTAGGATGATCCCTTCACCCCTCTCCCTGTCAAATGGCTATTCTCAGGGATGATCCCTTTTAGCCAAGCACAAACAGCCCAGCATGAATGGGGTCCTTTTACTGTTCCATTACAAAAATTCCCCTATTTCAACCAGGTGACCATGAATGATATCACTCTATTGAGGCTAACACAGAAAGATATAGACTGAATGTTGCTTGAATGCTACCAAAGCCCAGGACAATTCACTGCCATGCTTTGTGCTGCAACGATTCCAGACGACTTGCTACTGGTTTGGCATGGTAAAGTGGCCTACCATGGAGGATGAAATAAGGCAGCCTCCCCAGTAACCTTCTGCAAAGGCTTTCTGAGTATCTCCAGGAGAACTTCATGGAGATGTCCCTGGAGGATTCCCGCTCCATCCCCAGACACATCAACAGATTTTTCCAGTAGCTGTACTGGCCACAAATGCATCCCAAGTCTTCAGGGCAAATCAAATATTAAACACTATTGCTTTTAAACTCTGTACTGTACTTACAAATGTGCACTCATCAGAAGGGCCTTCTCTGCCTTCAGGGTCCAGGAACCGACCTTGGGAGAGTATTGGCTCCAGGGTGATGAAAAGGTCCTAGCTGCCGGGGAGAACAGATTTACTGCTTGCCTGCTCACATTCTCCTCCTCCTCCTCCTCCTCTTCCTCAGCCACAAAATCCTCTTCTGTGTTGCATGACACTCTCCCATTGCAGATGTCCACGGACAGTAGGGTAGTGGTAAGGTTCCCTCCCTAGAATGCCAGGCAGCTGATCATAGAAGCGGCACGTATGGGGCTCTGACCCAGAGTGACTGTTTGCCTCCTTTGTCTTTTGATAGGCTTGCCTGAGCTCCTTGACTTTCACACAGCACTGCTGTGTGTCCCTGTTGTAGCCTCTGTCCATCATGCCCTGTGCGATCTTGGCATATATATTGACATTTCTTCTTTTTGATCGGTGTTCTGCCTGCACAGATTCTTCTCCCCATACAGCAATCAGATCCAGTGTCTCCCGTTCACTCCATGATGGAGCTTGTTTGCGATTCTGGGGGGACTGCATGGTGCTGCTGAGCTCGCCATGCTAACCAAACAGGAAATGTAATTCAACATTTCCCAGGGCTTTTCCTGTGTACCTGGCTAGTGCATCGCAGTTGAAAGTTCTGTCCAGAGCGGTCACACTGGAGCATTCTGAGATAGTGCCAGGAGGCCAATAATTTTGATTTGTGTCCGCGCTACCCCATATTTGACCCAGCAAAGTCGATTTTAGCGCTATTCTCCTCGTCGGGGAGGAGTACAAAAGTTGATTTTAAGAGCCTTTTAGGTCTACAGAATGGGGTTACTTGCGTAGACGCATTCATTATAAAATCGACCTAATGCAACTAAATTCGACCTAACCCTGCAGTGTAGACCAGGGCTAAGAGTCCTAGTCACAGACCAGGACTTTATTGTGCTAGTCACTGAGATATTTGGGGCCTCCTTTTCTATTCATCCACCTGTTCCTATGGGTGCAGCAGGGGATGAGGGGGATCTTCTCATTTCCTTTTTCCCTTTTATTCCCAACTACCTCTCCAATTTTACTTTTCCAAATCCCCAATCTCCAGTCTTCTTGTGCATTGGAACTATTGGCTTAGGGCACCACCTAGTGGAGTTTCTTTCAGCAGCCACAGGCAATGTGTGGAGGTCTTGTCAATAGATCTGGGTAAAAATTTTCAGACAAAACTTTTTTTGGCAAGAAACCCAGATTCAGCAACATGAAAACACTTGGAAAATTCATGTCAGTTTTGTCAAATTGTTCTGGTTAGGGCAGGAG
This sequence comes from Gopherus evgoodei, assembly GCF_007399415.2. Classification (NCBI taxonomy): domain Eukaryota; kingdom Metazoa; phylum Chordata; order Testudines; family Testudinidae; genus Gopherus; species Gopherus evgoodei. The sequence goes on from NW_022060059.1 coordinate 245,157, forward strand.
GGGGAATCTGTAAAAATTGAAAGATTTAATTTTTTATTTGAAATGACTATTGCTTCAACATTTCCTTTTAATTTTATTTTTAAATGAAATGTTTAAAAATTGTCAAAATTAAATGAAATATTTTGAGTTTGGGGTGCTGAAATTTTTTTTATAGGGGCAGTGCTGAGAGCCATTGAACCGAACTATAAACCACTTCAAGCCAGGGATGTGGCAGTGAGCACCCCCTGCAAACCAAATTCCAGCACCAATGCAAGGGGCTGTTTGCAGGAAGGGGAAGGAAGAAGAGGAGAGATGGGCAAGGGACAGAGAGAGGGGATCTTGATCTTCACTGCCACAAGTCAAGTATGACCAGATGAGGTGGAGAATGGGCTCCGTTCTGCCCATTACTGCGCTATCCCAGTCTGGATCTGTCAAGGCAAAATCCCCATTCTGGCACTTTGAGTGCAGAAGGTAGGAGCCTGCAAGGATTCTAAAAATTAATGTTTGCCACACCAGGCTTGTATTAAACTCCTAAGGTTACAGCTTTTCTCTGACCTTGGCTTGGTAAACACTGCCACCACCCAAATGCAAAAACAAAACAAAATGTTGGACCCATGAAGGAACACTTGGAAATTCTTTCCTAGGGGGTACCCTCAAGCTCTTTCACACACACACACCCTGGGGAAAAGCTGAGGATAAAAAACAAAGGAAATTAACTTTAGCCATCAGCTAATCAAACAGCACACAAACCTCTTAGGACACCAAAAATCCAATCCTGTTCTTAAAAAAGATAAATTTTATTAAAAACAAATATGGAAGAAAATCTGGAATTTAGGTTTCTGCTAGATTTTAAAAGAGAAATTCCAAAAATTAAGCACCCAAACCAGCTTTCTTGGGGGTTCAGCTTAAAGGTTACAAGCAAACAAAAGCATCAGGGGTTAGCACAGAGGGGAGCCACTAGCCGAAATAAATCTGATAACATCTAACTAAACATTCCCTATCCAAATTATTTTTTCTAGGTATGGAAGATACTTTTTCATACCTGGTTCAAACTTTACATAGCATTCCTGCTAACAGCATTGCTGCTCCATGTCCCTCCAGCCCAGAGAACAACAGACAAAGGGAAAGTTTCTCTCCTAAATTTAAAAAGTTATAGCCTTCCCATTGGCTCTTTTGGTCAGCCAATTTTGAAGTTCTAGCCTTCCCACTGGCTCTTTTGGTCAGGTGCCCATCTTTATTTTCTTTACCTGTGGGACTTTTAAACCCTTTATAGGCTAAAGCAAGTAGAGAACAGCTACCAAAAGGGGTTTTACAGCTAACTGGCTGGCTGGCTGTCCATCAAAGGGACACCCAGCCATCATTATCACATGGCCCCCCAAATCACAGATGGTGTTGGCCAGCCTGGTTCAGGTTGAGTCCACATCGGTTGGGACATGAGATGTGGAAACAGAGTTAATAAGGAACATGTACCTCTAATTTTACTAATAATTACATGAAGAACTAAACAGTACTTTTTACATTTCAAGGACTACAATGACTTAGAATGCAGGGACATTTTTACCCGGCTGATTTGGGGAAACCTTCCTGGGACAGTGCATCAGCCACTTTGTTAGAGACTCCTGAAATGTGTTGTATTTCAAAATCAAAGTCTTGAAGAGCTAAACTCCACAAAAGAAGATTTTTGTTAGTCTCTTTGACTGTGTGAAACCACTTCTATGCAGCACAGTCAGAACAGCCACCCCTAAATGTATGGATGTAGCTTCTCCAGAGCATACACAATTGTGTAACATTCTTTTCTGAGACTGACCAGTGGCTTTCTCTCTTAGAAAGTTTTTTGCTGAGAAACACAACAGGATGGAATTGTTGATCTGGTCCTTCCTGCACTAAAACTGCTCCTACACCACGCTCAGATGTATCTGTGGTTATGATGAATGGTTGGTCAATGTCCAGGGCCCTCAGTAAAGGGTCAGATGTAAGGGCCACGTTAAACTGGTTAAAGGCTTTTTGACACTTTTCAGTCCACTAAACTACATTTGGCTATTTTTTCCTGGTCAGGTCTGTCAGTGGAGTGGTAATTTGGCTGTAATCATCGATAATACTCGGCCAATCCCAAGAAGGATTGGACCTGCTTCTTTGACTTACAGCCAGGCCAATTTTGGATAGCATTTACCTTAGCCTGCAGGGGGTTGATAGTACCTTGGCCCATCTGGTGTCCAAGGTATGTAACCCTGTTTAGGCCTATTTGACACTATTTGGCCTTAACAGTTAATACTGCCTCCCTTATGCACTGGAAGACAGCTTGGAGATGTTCCAGGTGTTCTGCCCAGGAATCTGAGAATGTAGCCACATCACTGAGGTAGGCAACTGCAAATTCCCCAGATCCAGCTAGAAGGTTATCTACCAGTCTCTGGAAGGTGGCAGGCGCATTTCACAGTCCAAAAGGGAGCACATTACATTCATACAGCCCTAAATGGGTGATGAAGGCTGATCTTTCTTTGGCTGGGTCATCTAGCAGCACTTGCCAGTACTCTTAGTTAAGTCTAAGGCGGAGATGAACTGGGCACTGAAACGGAACTTCACAGTGGCTGGAGAGGGATCCTGACCTGGTCTTGGGTCTTTCCCACCCTCTGGCACACCTCACAAGACCAGAGATAGGTAGAAACATCCTTGACCATTCCCTCCCAGTGAAATGACTTCCCTAAACGGTCTTTGGTCCTGTTCACCTCAGCATAGTCACTAGGGTGATCGTGGCCTAAGCTATACTTAGATGGAACTACCAGCTGTCTCTGAGGATGCCAGTCCTCCTTCTGCCCACCAGAAAGGGTCTCCTTGTATAAGAGTCCTCCTTCTATAACAAACCTGGACCTATTAGAAGAGCTGAGAGGCAGTGGGTTGCTCTATGCTGCTGTCCAAGCTCCCTTGAGTCTTTCATCCACTTCCTACTTTGCCTGGAACTGCTCCCTTGATGCTGGAGACATTAGTTCCTCGCTGGGTTGTGGACTTGGGCTTGTCCCACTGGAAGAGATGCAGGTGATGGGGCTGTTTCTGTTGACTGTGAACTGCTCTCCACTGGTGCACTAGGTGGTATTTCAGGCTCCGGTTGAGCCTCTTGTGCCGGTTTAGCTGCTGCTGCAGGTGCAGGATCTATGGCGCCCTTTGGTGCTGGCTCCCCTGACTCTGGTGTGGTTGCAAGCATGGGCTCTGGTGCTGATTGCTTTGCCAGTTCTGATCCTTGGGCTGGTTCTCTAGTCTGGGGTTTGGTTTCAACACCTCTGGCTGGGTTTCTGTAGGAGGCTGAGGAATGGAGTTAGGTGTTTAGCCTAGTTGAGGGTGTCCATCCCCACCCTTTTTGTTAGACTTTGTGGCAAAGTACGTGCTTCTCCTCAGCAGGCTCAGTCCTTTTTAGCCTTGGAGACACAGGCTTGGCCAAAGCAAAATCCTTCCAGGTCACACAGGGGCTGGCTGATCCCTCCCTCGGTCAGTCTCTTGTGCTGGGTTTCTCCCCTTCTGAGGACAGAGTGCACTCTTCCTTGCTGGAAGGGTTCAGAGCCTTGCTGCACCTAACTTGCCGGCAGCTTCTCTGCTTTTCTCACTCTCTCCCACTGCTTCCATGCCAGGGAGGGTTTAAAAAGGTCTCCAGCAGTTGGGGCCAGCTGAACCTAATTAGTTCCCCAGTAACTCCTTTTCCAGCTGAACCTTATTTCCCCATGGCTATCTCTCCTCAGTAGATAGGGAGAGGCCTTTTAAGCCCCCTGGGACTAATTACTACCCCTCCCTTTGTAGCCATTTGTCCTGGGTTTGCCACAACTTACATGGTTGGCTAAGTCTTCTCCCAGCAGCACGGGAATGGGATAAACGTAATAGACTTCAAAAGTCCATATTCCTGACCAGTCCTTGTACTGGACAGGCAACTTGGCTGTAAGCAAGTTAAAAGAGTTGCCCTTAAAGGGTCGCACCATCACTTGGGCCTCTAGGTCAATGAATTTGGGGTCCACCAGGGATAGGTGGATAGCTGACACCGGTGCTCCAGTGTCTCTCCATGCAGTAATCTTTCTGCAACACTGACAGTTTCCCTTTGCTCTGGGGGTATGTGCGAGGCATCTGGGCCTCAGCTGCAGTCAGTTGGTGTTCTTGGGGCAGTTGGCCTTCACATGTCCCAGCTCATTACATTTAAAGCATCACCCAGATGACTGGGGACTAGGGCAAGGTGGGTGGTTGGAGAGTGGGGTGGGGGGATGAGAGGGCATCTGGGGTCTCCTTGGCTGTATGGAAGGCTCCTCCTTGCAAGGTCGGGCCTTGGGCTGACTCCAATGGTGGTCTCAGGTGTCCACTTCTGTTATCTGCACCAACTGCTACTAGCTTTCTTCTTCTCCGCCACCTCCCCCCATTTGGTTCCGATCTCCTCTACCTCTGTTACAGTTTTAGGCTTCCCAGCTAGGATGTACCTTTCTGTTTTCTCAGGAACACCCTTTAAGAACTGCTCCATTTGCATTAGGAGAGACAGATCTTCCAGAGATTTAACACTTGTTCCTGATTTCCAGACACCTCAATTTTTTACAATGTGGTAGGCATGTCGGGAAAATGCCACTTCCGGTTTCCACCTCAGGTCTCTGAAGTGCCAACAGGCATGCTCGGGTGTTAGCACAATCCTAATTTTGGCCTTTTGTTCCCAGTCCCGCATCCTTTCCCTGTATTTCTGTCATGGATCTGGATGTCTGGGCTTGATCTGGGTCTGTCTTCTCCGTGGCGTGCCACTTTGGGAAGACTGGTTGCTCTAGGGTTTCGGTGCCTCACCTCAGTCTCATGCATAGGCTGCCCTACTCTAGCCTAACTATTTCATTGCCACGAAGCTAGAAAAAAAAATTGCTTGTTGGACTCCCTGGCTTTACAGGCTAATCCTCTGGCTTGCCTGTTCCCCCTCAGGCAGAAAAGAAAAGAAAAGAAAAGAAAAGAAAAGAAAAGAAAACATCCCGGGTTTTCAAGCAGCCAAAAGGTCTGTGCTCCTGTTTCAAAATGATCCCACCACCATAAATCCAATCCTGGTCTTAAAAAAGGTAAATTTTATTAAAAATACATCTGGAACTTAGGATTTTGCTAGATTTTAAAAGGACAATTCCAAAAATTAAGTACCCAAACTAGCCTTCTTGGGGGTTCAACTTAAAGGTTACAAGTAACAAAAGCATCAGAGTTTTTAATTTTAAAAAGTTCTAGCCTTCTCATTAGCTCTTTTGGTCAGGTCCCCACTTTTTTCCCCTTTACCTGGGGGACTTTTAAAACCCTTTACAGGTAAAGCAAGTAGAGAACAGCTACCAAGAGGGATTGTACAGCTAACTGGCTGGCTGGGTGTCTCTCAAAGGGAGCTCCCCCACCCCCTTTCATTATCACAGGATCAAATCCTCAGTGTTTGGGTGTCCTGCTCACAGTGAGGGGGGAGGTTGGGCTGGGAGTGGAGGATCCTATTTCAGAACAGACTCCTCCTCCTCTTCTTGTACCAAAGCTAGCCCAGGCTGGGAAGGATTTTTCCCTGTTCCTCTCAAGAACACTCCCGCCCCCGCTCCTAACCACAACCTGTGTCCTGATCTGACCTGCCTGTCCTGATGCTAAGCTGATGAGTGGTAGCCAGACAGTTGTACATTACTGTATCTGATCCCCACCCCCAACCCCTCCCTGGCCTGTGGATCCCCTTGCTTCACACCCTAGCATATGCTTCTCTTGGGCACATCCATACTAACAGTCATCTCAGAAGGGCAGGCCCGTAGTTCTGACTCCCTGGCTTTGTAATAGAACCCTGGCCTGGCAGCTCCATCCTGTCCTTCAGTCCCCCATGGCTCCTGCAACCCCGCCTCAGGGAAGCAAATTCTGGGGGACACACATGCCTGCAACATACCAGTCTCCTTTTCAATGGGCTGGATCAGGGGCTGTTGTTCCCTGCAGCTGTTGAGCAGTGGCTGCTGGTGATGCCAGACAGGAGTGCTGCAGGTGAATCAGTAAAGGGTGGCTCCCAGGGCCAATGAAGACAAGAGGAGTCTCTGAGAAACAGCCTGTGTTTTCCCAAAACCGAGGGGAGTGGGAACTGGATGTTGGTTGTGGCAGGAAGATGGGGGAGGGGAACTGTAGCCTGTAAGATTATCCAAGATTGCACTGCTGGCAAGTGCTGCCTTGCCTGTTACATCAACTCTGGTATTTCCAACCCCCGGGGGAAGGGGTTGAGGGAAGTGGGGCGGAGAAGAGATGAAGGAGAAAAAATAAACAGGGAAACAGCAGGCCAAGGAATTCTTCAGGGTCCTAGAATTAGCCCTGTTCAATATCATTGCCCTGTCCAGCCCCTGCCCCTAGATACTGGGACACCACTGGCCAGCCCTTTCCAACAGGCTTGGGTTGGCTTCAGAATGCCCTGTCCCCAGCTTCGGAGCTGGGAAGGGAGAACTGTGGGATGGGGAAAACATGGTCAGCATTTCAAGCACCAGTTTCTTCTGAAACCCCTGAAAAAAACCAGCTCACGAGAGTGCCCTGTTTGGTACTTAAAGGCTAGAGATCAGCTAGGCATAGGACTAGGGGTAGGGTCTATTGCCTGCTCTGCAATGGCAGGCTCTGCAATCCTGGGGGAGAGGCTCAGACTCAGTGAAATAGAGACAGAAGGAAGCCAAGCCTTCCTACCCAGAGGGGACTGTGAGGCTAAGGGGGTGAATGTGTATAAAGGCCTTTCAGATCCTCCCAGGCAATGCTATAAAAATGCAGGTGTCTGGGCCCTGGCATGGCAATTTAAGTGATCTTTATTTCATTATTACTGTAGTGCCTTTGGGCTCTTGTCATGGCACAGGACCCCATTGTGCGAAGTGCTGCACAAACACAGAACAAAGAGTTTACAATCTAAATAAGAGGCAAGAGTCATCAGACGGCTACAGACAGACATGGGTGTATAAGGAAACAAGGAGACCATATAGGTCAACATGGTACACAGTGGAGATATGCAGTGATCTCAGCAAACCAGTGACCTAACCAGGGTCAGGTGTTTTGTAGGCATCAAAGCAAAGGAGGGAGTTGAGGAAGAAAAGGACGTTGCTTGGTGATGTTTCTGGGCAGCACCACCCAGGCGTGAGGGGCAGCGTGGGAGAAAACATGAAGGTGTTTGGTTGACAATGTAACAAGTAGGAGATGGAAGCTGGTTGCTCAGGGATAGGAAGCAAGATCTCAAGAGAGCATGAGAGCTAAATGCTCAGCTGTGGCATCTCACTTTGGTGTCCATGACTGGAACCTGAACTCATAGCTTCCACAGGTGAAATCCCCACCCCACAGAAGTGGAGTTTTTTTCCCTTGACTTCACAGGGGCCAGTGTTTATCTCATAGTGCCTAGCTTTACCACAGCGGCTCTCAAGCTGTGATCCAGGGGGATTCAAAGAGCTAAGCCATTGGGCACTGGAAAGACTGGGAGAGGAAATGGAGAATACAACCCTCCCGCATAGAGATGAGTCCTGCTTGGCAGGGGGCATCATAGAAGGAGCTTGCATTGCCTTGACCCAGACTTCAACTGCCATTTGGATAAATAAAGGATTCACCTTCCTTCCCAGGGATATGAATCTTCAGTACCAGAGCCCCTTGGAATTGGGAGGAAGTCTCCCAAGCAATGGTGGGTTAACCTCAAAAGAATGGGAGATTCAATTTGGATCAGAACCTCAAAGTTTGGGGGAAAAGGATAGAGCCTGTTTGCCATTCCTAAAACAGCCAGAGTGGGTCTCTATGGAGCAACACACTCTTTCCTGAGGTGTAAGCATGTTCCTCTGCAGCAGCCCAGCTGGCCTGGAATCAACTCCTGTCTTGCTCAGGTCACCATGAGTAACATGCCACCTCTTTGCTAGGACACCCCAATGCAAGCATAGTATTAGATCCCTACTTTGCCAGCATAAAGATGTGCTAGCACCCAGGTGGGACAGATACAGATCAGCTGGGTGCAACTGAAGAGATGGCCTTGCAAAATAAGAGACATTTGGGGAGGGCCATCTGCTTTCTTTTTCAGTGCAAACATTTGAAAAGCACTGAGTAACAAGCAAAGGTTGTCAGATCCTTGACTAGGGCTCAGGTTACAGTCAAATGCTCTGCAAAGGTAAACTTTTCTTGCATCTGATATGATCAGGGAGTCCTCTCAAGGGCATAAAGCACCAGAAACCTGCCTCTGAGTGTCCCCTTGCATTTGATAAGGTGGTTCCCATCCCAGGTAACCTAAAATGGTGTTAAAAATAAAAACAACTCTGAGCAGTTAAAAACTAAGTCTGGAATAAATGGCAATGGAGACAGATTGATTGGTGTTCTCTGAGCTGCCCATAATCTCTTAAATTGCATGTCAGGGAAATAGCAAGTCTCAGGGAGAACGGGTGAGAGCCGAGACAGCTGTTGCCTTTGCTCTTGGAAAGAGCACAGACAGATTTCTGAGAGAAACAGAGGCACGGAGAGAGAGAGAAGGATATGAAGGGTGATACATATATAGATATGGGTGTTTGTGTGCATATCAGATAGATACCTATGTGTGGAGTGACTGAGGCAGGGGGCTGTAGGAAGAGAAATGTTGGTGGCATGGTTACAACAGTTGAATGGTGCCCTGGAGAACTGGATTCTATTCCTGCCTCTGCCACAGAGTTCCTATGTGATGCTGGGCAAGTCACTTTAACCAGACTTTTCACTGGTGGCCACTGTTTGGTCCTTGTTTTCTGGGTGCCCAACTGGATACACCTGAGATCTGATTTGCTGATGTGTAGAGAACTCACCACTGCAGCTGACATCAGTGGCCACTCTGCTCTGAATGGAGGGCACCCAAAATTAGCTGATGCTTTTGGCAATTGTGGTTTTAATTTCTGTGCCTCAGTTCCCATAAGAACATCAGAACGACCAGACTGGATCAGACTGATGGTCCATCTAGCCCCGTATCCTGTCTTCCAACAGTGGCCAATGCTAGGTGCCCCAGAGGAAATGAACAGAATAGATAATCATCAAGCGATCCATTCCCTGTTGTCCATTCCCAGCTTCTGGCAAACAGAGGCTAGGGACACCATCCCTGCCCATCCTGGCTAATAGCCACTGATGGACCTATCCTCTATGAACTTATCTATTTATCTCTGTGTGTAAAATGGGGATAAAATCATCCCTGCACCTCAAAGGAGTGTTCTAAAGATACATTCATTAATATCTGTACAGGATTACTGATACTACAACGAGAGCACCTTAGAAAATCCTGTGAAAAGATTAGCAACTCTGTAGTCATAGCAGGTTTTGAATAGTGTACCGTGAATAAGGCAGGGGGCATACATTGAATGCTGAGGAAAAACTAGTATGTGATCATGTAATTAAAGACTATCATAATGCACGTACACCAGGTAACACAGGTAACCTTCTGGGCGCTTGATTTTGCAGGCTCCATGTTCATTTAATGTTGTTTCGATAGATATAATTTCCTAAGTTTTTCACAAATTTAAAAAACAAAAATTTCACTATGTGAAACCATAATGATCCCCTCACAAGTATCATCAGCAGGTCTGGAATTTTTATGATCCTTCACACAGTCCTAGACCACTTGCTCTAATGGAATAACCAGCAGCAGTAGTAGGCGATTATCTCTATGGGGAGCTACCACTAGATGAGGTTGAGAGATGGTTTGCCAGTGGGTTTCACAGATATTTGCTGACAACAGAAGGATGGTGAGACTCTGGAATCACAGGTTCCACTCCAGGCAAGCAACAGGAGTGTGGTCTAGAGATTACAGACCTTTCTGACCCTTTCCCCCACTGGCTCTCAACTTTTACCACACCGGGATTCACCCTCCATCTTGCCAGGATCCCATTCCCATGAAAAAATGTTGCTACCAAACAAATGATTTGCAGAGGTGGTTCATATTTAACAATCAAGCAGTCTGAAGCCTGCATACCCCCTTGTGGTAACATACTGCCTGGGAGGCTGCGTAAGAAAATCCAGTTTGTGTTGGAGGCTTTGTTAATGTTAATAGTGGGCTTTGTTAATGTTAATAGTGGGCTGTTGGGTCAGGGACCATCCCCTTAGCACACGTTTGTGAGTACTGGATCATTATCAATCCATGATTTTACCTATAATGCTGTCACTGGAGGTGCATCGAGAGAGTTCATTATTAACACACACTCTTCATTTTTGTGCATCTCTGGTAAAGACAACTGGCTTAAAGCATCTCCATTTTCCATCGTCTTACCAGTTTTGTATACAATGGTATCTTCATAGGGTGTTAATGTCACTGCCCATCTCTGAATCCTGGGTGATGCTATCTGTGGCACAGCTTTCATCTACTAAACAATGACATCAGGGCTTCTGATTGATTAACATATTAAACCATATATTTGTGAAACCTCTGCACCTCAGAGATAACAGCTAATCCTTCTTGATCTAGCTGCGAATAATTATGTTCGACAGGAGACAGAGCCTGGGATACAAATCCAGTTGGTTTCTCTGACCCATGCTCCATCTGATTAGCTAAAATGGCTCCAATTTCATAAGGAGAGGCATCACAAGCCAATATCAGTTCTTTGTCAGCTTAATAGACCAGGACTTCTGAGGACTGCAGAAATAGTTTAGAATCCTGAAACTCTTGTTCCTTTGCTGATTTCCAATACCATTTACCCCCTTTTAAATAAAATATACAGAGGCATTAGGAGTGTTGACCAGCTGGCAAAAATGGATCATCGTACTTCAGTAAGCCTTCAGCTCTGAAATATTCCTAGGTACTAGGGCATCTCTCATTGCTTTTACTTTATCTCTCACTGAGTGTAGTCACTGGGCATCCCCACTTGATGTCACTTCATTTGGCACAAAGGAATGCTGACCCCTTTTTAGGTGTAGACCTGGTTCCTTTAGCCTGTTTTGTAAGAGGGTCTGTGTCTGTAGTAGCTGTGATTAGTATATCATCCAGATATACTGCGACAAGTGGAATTCGTTGAATCAGTCTCTTAGTGGTTCTTTGGAAAATACCAGGGGCTGAGGACACACCAAAAGGTAATTGATTTATATTTAAACAGTCCTTTGTAAGTATTACAGTGACATACTGTTTCTTCCAGGATGATCTGTTGGTAGGCATGGCTCATGTCTAACCTTGTGAACAACTGCCATCCTGCTAAAACTGCAAACAGAGCTTCAATTTTTGGAATTGGGTACTGTTCTAATTGTGATAGTCTATTTACAGGCAACTTATAATCACCACATATGTATACGGAGCCATCTGCCTTCAACACTGGTGCTATTGGTGCAGCCCAATGAGAAAATTTTACAGATTCAAAAATACCAATTGTCTATAGTCTTTTTAACTCAATTTCATTCTCTTTGTTTCATGGCAAAAGGTACTGATCTGGGTTTGTCTTTCCAGATTTCCTTGACTGAGAGTTAAACTTAAATTGTTCTATTTCATTGGATGATGGGTTGAAATGGTTTTTTACTAGCTCATCAAAAGTTTCATCTCCCGGCTTTTCAGGGGTTAGTAGATTTCTCATTAAACTGTAAGTCTTAGCCCCTACACTGCTGAGTATGATAACTTTCTTCTTACCCTCAGTTTCCTTTTTTGACCAGCTCCAGTGTCCTTTCGTAACAGCGTGACTCATCACTCCCCAGATCCCTCTGCTCTCACAGGTGGTTCAGAGCCCAAGGACCAAAAGGGCTCCTGACCTTTGTCTCTGACAGGACTGATGTTTGCAAAGGGCATGGAGAGCTGGGTTCAGGATGAGAGATCGCAGAAAGAGTCAAGCCCAATACCTTCAGAGGAAGGAATTACCTGCTTCTGTATTTTTCACTTCATGCATCTGATGAAGTGGGTTCTAGCCCATGAAAGCGTATGCCCAAATAAATTTGTTAGTCTCTAAGGTGTCACAATGACTCCTCATTATAAGCCACACTGGCACTCTTTTCCTTGTTCTTATTGGTTGTTATAGAGTTGTAAAGTTTAAGCATAGACGGGATCACCAGATCATCTAGACTGACCTCCTGTATCTCAGAGACCACCAACACCAGCCAACACCCACACATTAAATCCCACACCCTAGCTGAGACCGAAGTGTCTCAGCCCACAGGAGACTAGACTGTTATGTGCCACAGGAAAACAACAGGAGGGACAAGGTGCACTCAGGCAAGAGACCCCCACAGTGCATGGAAATGATTAAGTGAAAAATACCCAGATAACCCAGGTGAGTGATTCTCACCCACATGCTGCAGGCAAAGGTGAAACCCATCCCCCAGGGTCACTGCTAATCTGAACTGGGGGAAAATTCCTTCCTGATCCCACATATGGTGATCAGTTAGCCTTAATCATGTGGGCAAGAACCAGCCTGCCAAGCACCTGAGAGAGAGAGAATGCAGGATAGCCTAGAGATCCAAACTGAGATCATTCAGTGGGACAGCAAGGAATAGAGGCCAGGTGTCCAGAGTCCCATTCCAATGCCCTATCCACTAGAGCAATGTTTCTCAATGACTGATCTAATGCCTGTCCTTGGTCCCTGAGATCTCATTGACACAGTTTAGGAAGACAGCAAGCCGGTCCCTAGTATAAAGAAGGGTGAGAAACATTGGACTAGACCATGCTGCCTTTGTATGCCTTAGTGATTTTTTTAAAAATCTTATCAAAACAAACAAAAAAAAAACCAAGAAAAGTCTATGCCAAAAAACTAGCATTAATGAAACATTATAGGTGACAAATCAGTCCCTCAAAGGGCAGGAAATGCAGCTAATGCAGTACTCACAAATGTGTGCTAAGGGCATGGTCCCTGACCAAAGCAGCCCTTATTATAAGTGATGCAATAAACTTAGAGTGCACGGTGGGTGTGTATTACGGGGAGCATGGGTCACCATCCCAAAGCAAGGACACAAAGTAATAATGGATGAACTGCATCAGCCACACCCAAGTGCTACTAAAATGCAAGCGTTAGCCCAGAGTTACTTGTGGTGGCCAAAGAGGGATACTGATATTGAGAGTAAGGTACAATCCTGTTCTATCTGTCAAGAGAGTCAAAAACCTCTCACTGTGGCTCTGCTCCATCTTCGGAGTGGCCAGATAGGCCCTGGACAAGTGTACATAGTGATTATGCTGGACCACCAACAGGAACAATGTATTCAGTACTAATGTATGCACGTTCCAAAGTAGATATCTATCCCATGAATTCATCCACTAGTGAAGCCACAATAGAAAAACTAAGGACCAGTTTTAGTATCCATGGTTTATCTGAAATGTTTGCATCAGATAATGGAAGTTCTTTCCCTAGCATCAGAGGGGTAATCGTGTTAGTCTGGATCTGTAAAAGCAGCAAAAACTCCTGTGGCACCTTATAGACTAACAGATGTACTGGAGCATGAGCTTTCGTGGGTGAATACCCTCTTCATCGCATGCATCTGACGAAGTGGGTATTCACCCATGAAAGCTCATGCTCCAATACATCTGTTAGTCTATAAGGTGCCACAGGGCTCTTTGCTGCCTTTCCCTGGCATGTAATTCAAAAGATTTATGACATGAAGGAGCATTCAACATGTTACATTAGCACCTTACTATCCATCATCAAATGGGTTTTCTGAATGGGTAATTGAGTCATTTAAAGAGGTTATTAAAAGAATATCTGGAGGTACTATAGATACAAAAGTGTCTCGTTACCTGCAGTCAAGAGCAATCCTGTCCCCAGTAGAGATGTTAATGGGAAGGAAACCAAGATCAAAATGAGACCTTATGGACTTATACTTCATGGGAGAAATTCTGAAACAAACAACAGAAGCAATAGCAGCAACATGACAAACATGCTAAAGAAAATAGTTTTACTGCTGAAGAAGCTGTCTATACTAAAAACTTTGGGCCTAGTCCCAACTGGATGCTATTCTCCAACACGGTAATTCTTGGGGATGACAGGGTCATGTGTCAACATGTGAATCAATCAAGAAAAATGATTGTGATGAACAATGGAGATGTTAATACAGCAAGAATGGAATTGCCACTGGAGAATGCCCAATTAGATTCAGTGCTAGTTTCTGGAAGTCAGGAGGCAACAGCCTGACACAAGATTAGCTACTATGGAAAAACGTTGTGGACCGACGCTCAAGTTACCACATTGCAGAATGACAGATTTGAACCAAGAGCTGTTCCTGAAAATGCAACAGCAGCAGTGGAATAGTAAGAGAAAAAAGAGTCACCATAACTAAATAACAAAGTAAAAGAAGCAGTGAAAGGCAAAAAGTGGAAGTTAAATCCTAGTGAGGAAATAAAAAGGAGCATAAACTCTGGCAAATGAAGTGTAAAAATATAATTAGGAAGGCCAAAAAAGAATTTGAAGAACAGAATTTGAAGACTCAAAAAGTAATAGCAAATTTTTTTTTAAGTACATCAGAATCAGGAAGCCTGCTAAAACAACCAGTGGGGCAATAGGAAGATCGAGATGCTAAAGAAGCACTCAAAAATGATGAGGCCATTGCAGAGAATCTAAATGAATTCTTTGCATCGGTGTTCCTGGCTGAGGATGTGAGGGAGATTTGCAAACCTGAGCCATTCTTTTTAGGTGAGAAATTTAAGGAACTGTCCCAAATTAAGGTGTCATTAGAGGCGATTTTGGAACAAATTGATAAACTAAACAGTAATAAATCACTAGGACCACATGGTATTCACCCACGAGTTCTGAAGGAACTCAAATGTAAAATTGTAGGACTACTAACTGTAGTCTGTAGCCTATCATTTAAATCAGCTTCTGTAGCAAATGACTGGGGGATAGCTAATGTGAAGCCAATCTTTAAAATGGTCTCCAGAGGTGACCCCGGCAATTACAGGCCAGTAAGCCTGACTTCAGTACTGGGCAAACTGGTTGAAACTATAGTAATGAACAAAATTGTCAGACACACAGATGAACATAATTTGTTGGGGAATAATCAACATGGTTTTTGTAAAAGGAAATCATGCCTCACTAATCTACTAGAATTCTTTAAGGAGGTCAGCAAGCATGTGGAGGAGGAGGATCCAGTGAATATAGTGTATTTAGATTTTTAAAGTCTGACAAGATCCCTCACCAAAGGCTCTTAAGCAAAGTAAGCAGCCATGGGATAAAAGGGAAGGTCCTTTCATGCATCCCTAACTGGTTAAAAGATAGGAAACAAAGGGTAGGAATATATTGTCAGTTTTCAGAATGGAGAGAGGTAAATAGTGGTGTCCCCCAGGGGTTTGTACTGGAACCAGTACTATTTAACATATTCATAAATGATCTGGAAAAAGGGTTAAACAGTGAGGTGGCAAAATTTGCATATGATACAAAACTACTCAAGATAGTTAAGTCTCAGAAAGACTACAAAGAGCTACAAAAGGAGCTCTCAAAACTAAGTGACTGGGCAACAAAATAGCAGATGAAATTCAATGTTGATAAATGCAAAGTAATTCACACTGGAAAGCAGCAAAGAATCCTGTGGCACCTTATAGACTAACAGACGTTTTGGAGCATGAGTATTCGTGGGTGAATACCCACTTCCTCAGATTACAGATCCAGATTAACACGGCTACCCTCTGATACTGGAAAGCACAATCCCAACTATACATATAAAATGATGGAGTCTAAATTAGCTGTTACCACTCAAGAGTCACTGTGGATAGTTCTCTGAAAACATCCACTCTCGCAGTGACAGTCAAAAAAGCTAACATCATATTGGGAGTCTTTAAGAAAGGGATAGAAAATAAGACAGAAAATATCATATTGCCTCTATATAAATCCATGTCACACAATACACAGTCAACCCGTGGAACTTCTTGCCATAGGATGTTGTGAAGGCCAAGACCATAACTGAGTTTAAAAGAGAACTAGATAAATTCATGGATAGTAGGTCCATCAATGGCTATTAGCCAGGATGGGCAGGAATCATGTCCCTAGCCTCTGTTTGTCAGAAGCTGGGAATGAGTGACAGGAGATGGATCACTTGATGATTTACCTGTTCTGCTCATTCCCTCTGGGTCACCTGGTGCTGGCCACTGTCGGAAGACAGGATACTGGGCTAGATGGACCTTTGGTCTGACCCAGTAGGGCCATTCTTATGTTCATGGTACGCCCACATCTTGAATATTGCATGCAGCTGCGGTCGTCCTTGTCAGGGTTCCCTCCCCACTCTGAACTCTGGGGTACAGATATGGGGACCCGCATGAAAACCCCCCTAATATTATTTCTACCAGCTTAGGCTAAAACTTTCCCAAGGCACAAATCCTTTCCTTGTCCTTGGACAGTATTGCTGCCACCACTAAGTGATTTAGACAAAAAATCCAGGAAAAAGGGCCACTTGGAGTCCCTGTTTCCCCAAAATATTCCCCCAAGCCCCTTCAACCCCTTTTCTGGGGAGGCTTGAGAAGAATATACTAACCAATTGGTAACAAAGTAAGCACAGACCAAACCCCTGGGTTTTTAGGACACTGAAAATCAATTAGATTCTTAAAAGAGAATTTTTATTTTAAATAAAAAATGGTAAAAGAATCACACCTGTAAAATCAGGATGGAAGGAAACTTTACAGGGTAAATAAAAAGATTTAAAACACAGGATTCCCCTCTAGGCTTAGCTTTAAAGTTATAAAAAGCTGGAATAAAACTCCCTCTTAGCATAGGGAAAATTCACAAGCTAAAACAAAAGATAATCTAACGCATTTTCTTGCCTTACTTACAATTTCTGTAATCTTAGATGCTCATTTCAGGTATGTTTTTAGGAGATTTTTTTTCCTGCCTGGTCCCCTTCTCTGTTCAATGAGGGAACAAACAAAGCACAAACAAAATCTCCCCCCCTTCCCCTCAGATTTGAAAGCATCTTCTTTCCTTATTGGTCATTTTGGTCAGGTGCCAACCAGGTTATTTGAGCTTCTTAACCCCTTACAGGAAAAGAGATTCTGTACCTCTAACCAGGAGGGATTTTATGTTACTGCATACATAAAGGTTGTTACCCTTCCCTTTATATTTATGACACCCCCCCCAAATCACAGACAGTGCTGGACAGCCTGTTCCACACTGCCTGTGATTTCCTCCTGGAGCTCTAGGAGAAAAAGATTTAATAAGACACATGCACCTTTAGATATACTACTGATTATATAAAAACTAACAATATTTCTCATATTTCAAGGACAACTTTAACCAGTTGATTCTGGGAAATTTTCATGGGAGAGTGCATTAACCACTTTGTTAGAAGCTCCTGAAACGTGTTGTATTTCAAAATTAAAATCTTGGAGAGCTAAACTCTACCAAAGAAGTTTTCTGTTATTTTCCTTGACGGTATGAAGCCCACTTCAGCGCAGCATGGTCGGTCTGCAGGTGGAAACATTGCCCCCAAACATATGGGTGTAGCTTTTCCAGAATGTACACAATGGTGTAACATTCCTTTTTGGTGATTGACCAGCGGCTTTCCCTCACAGACAGTTTTCTGTGGAGAAACACGACAGGATGGAATTCTTGTTCTGGTCCTTCCTGCATTAAAACTGCTCCCACACCACGCTCGGATGCATCCGTGGTTACTAGGAAAGGTTTTTCAAAGTCTGGAGCCCTTAGCACAGGGTCAGACTTGAGTGTCGCTTTAAGCTGGTTAAAGGCCTTCTGACACTCTTCAGTCCACTGAACTGTATTTAGCTGTTTCTTTTTGGTCAGGTCTGTCAGTGGGGTGGCGATTTGGCTGTAGTGCAGTACAAATAGCCTGTAATATCCAGCCAAGCCTAAGAAGGATTGGACCTGTTTCTTTGACTTTGGGACAGGCCACTTTTGGATAGCATCCACTTTGGCCTGTAGAGGGGTTGATAGTTCCTTGACCCCCCTGGTGTCCAAGGTAGGTCACTCTGTTTAGGTCTATTACTTTTTAAGCTTAACAGTTAGTCCTGCCTCCTTTATGCACTCGAAGACTTTTTGTAGATACTCCAGGTGTTCTGCCCATGAATCAGAAAAATTGGCCACATTGTCAAGGTAAGTGACTGCAGAGTCTCTCACTCCTGCTAGGAAACTATCTACAAGTTTCTGGAAGGTGGCAGGTGCATTTTGCAACCCAAAAGGGAGCACATTAAATTAATACAGTCCGACATGGATGATGAAAGCTGATCTTTCCTTTGCAGATTCATCTAGCGGTACTTGCCAGTACCCCTTGGTTAAGTCTAAGATACAGATGAACTAGGCACATCCCAGTTTCTCCAATAGCTCATCTGTGCATGGCATTAGATAGTTGTCTGGGTGAGCCACACCATTTAGCTTACGGTAGTCCACGCAAAAGCATATTTCCCTATCTAGTTTGGGAACCAGAACACTGGAGATGCCTATGCACTTTTAGAGGGGCAGATTACCCGCATCTGTAGCATGTCCTGTATCTCCCATTCTATAGAAGTTTTGGCTTCAGGAGCCACTTGGTAAGGTTGGGCTATAATTGGGCGTGCAATATTGTGTCAATGGAGTGGTATGCCCATTCGGTTCATCCTGAAGTGGCTGAGAACATTGACGTGAAGCTAGTGCACAGCTCCTTGATCTGTTGTCACTACATACGTCCAAGGGTCATTGAGAGGTTCACCTCTTCCACACCACCATCACGTTTTCCTTCATAGTAGACCCCTTTAGGCCCCTCAGTGTCATTACCTCCCTGGGCTGTAAACTGACAAATCTTTAATTCTCTGGAATAAAAGGGCTTTAAAGAATTAACATGGTACACTTTAGGCTTTAGGTTTGAGGTGGGGGATGCTATGAGATAGTTAAATGGCCCATCCCACAACACTTCCATCTTATGGGCCAGGAACACCTTCAAGACCATGACCTGAAGGAACGCTCTCTGTCATGTTTATCATACCAGGCCTGTTGCTCTTCCTGAGCATCTTTTAGGTTTTCTCTAGCAAGGGCTAAAGAGTTTCGGAGGGTGTTTTGTAGGTTGTTTACAAAGTCCAGAATGTTAGTTCCTGGAGAAGATGTAAACCCTTCTAATTGCTGCTTCAACAACTGTAATGGCCCCTTAACCTCATGGCCATACACAAGTTCAAATAGTGAAAACCCCAAACTGGGATGTGGTACAGCCCTGTAGGTACACAGCAACTGCTGCAACACTAGGTCCCAATCATTGTAGAGCTCATTTATGAATTTACGTATCATGGCCCCCAAAGTCCCATTAAACTTCTCCAGCAGGCCATTTGTTTGATGGTGGTAAGGTGTAGCAACCAAGTGGTTCACCCCATGAGCTTCCCACAGGTTTTTATGGTCCCTGCCAGGAAATTAGTTCTCAAATCCATAAGGATGTCAAAGGGCCAACCTACCCTGGCAAAAATGTCTGTTAATGCCTGGCACACACTTTTAGCCCTGGTATTGCTTAGAGCTACTGCTTCCGGCCATGGAGTGGCAAAATCCATGAAAGTCAGTATGTACTGCTTTCCTGTGGGTGTCTTTTTCAGGAAAGGACCCAGAATATCCACAGCTACTCGCTGAAATGGAACCTCAATTATGAGGAGTGGCTGGAGAAGCACTTTGACCAGGTCTTGGGGTTTTCCCACTCTTTGGCACACCTTACAGGACTGGTAAGTAGAAATGTCCTTGCCCATTCCCTCCCAGTGGAAGGACTTCCCCAAAAGATCTTTGGTCCTGTTCACCCCAGCATGGCCACTAGGATGATCGTGGGCTAAGCTCAAGAGCTTTACCCGATACTTAGTTGGAACTACCAACTGTCTTTGAGGATGCCAGTCTTCCTGGTGTCCACCAGAAAGAGTTTCCTTGTATAAAATTCCTCTTTCTACAACAAACTGAGATCGATTAGAAAAGCTGAGTGGTAGTGGGTTGCTCTGTGCTGCCGTCCAAGATCCCTTGAGGCTTTCATCTGCTTCCTTCTCAGCCTGGAACTGTTCCCTTGATGCTGGAGACATCATTTCCTCAATGGATTGTGGACTTGGGCTTGGTCCCTCTGGAAGCAATGCAGGTGATGGGGTTGTTTCTGTTGACTGTGAACCTCTTTCTGCTGCTGCACAATGTTATATTTCAGGCTCCGGCTGAGCCTCTTGTGTAGGTTTATCCGCTGCTGACAGTGCAGGCTTGGTGGTGCCCTCTAGCATTGAAGTTGTAGATAGGGTTGCAAGCACTGGATTCAGTGCTGGCAACAGTTTTGGTTGCTATGCCCATTCCATTTCTGGGACTGGTTCTGGTTGGGTCTCCGGGACTGGATTCACTATGGCTGTTGCAGTCATTTGCAAGGGATCTGGTTCTACCACCTCAGTTTGGGGCTCTGGTAACACAGACGGGGCCCTGGTAGAAGGCTCAGGAACAGGGATAGGTGTGGAGGCTTGCTTAGCCTGGCTGCGGGTGACCATTCCCACCCTCTTGGCTAGCTTGACATGGTTGGCCAAGTCTTCCCCCAGCTGCATGGGAATGGGAAAATCATCATAAACTGCAAAAATCCACCTTCCTGACCAGCCCTTGTACTGGACAGGCAACTTGGCTGTAGGCAAGTTTAAAGAGTTTGACATGAAGGGCTGAATCATTGCTGGAGACTGCTGTGCGCAAGATGGATCTTTGGTCTGACCCAATATGGCCATTCTTATGGAATTTCTTTTTGCAAAGGTTGAATTGCAGCATTCCATACAGGAGAAATGTCCATCTAGATATTTGAACCATTATACAGTGTAATAGGGGCCGAGTGCCTGTTTTATTTTTTTTATTTGCAATTTGAAATGCATTGCTAATTACTGTTGCTGGGTTTTGTACATTGTATAGTGAATACCTAAAAGGGGGAAGATATTATGTGTTCAATAAACCATCCACTAGGTGGAGTGGGCAGATTGTTAAACAAGGAAATGTGTGGCTGTCTAGTATTGGCTTGTTGTGTGTTGGCAGCTACACACCATGCAGGACCACAGAACCACTGCAGATCTATGTGCAGGGCCACCCCGGGGGTGGGGAGGGCAAGTAGGGCAATTGGCAAGCCCTGGCCAGGAATCCCATCCCCAGCTAGAGGCACCTTTTTAATTTTTACTCACCTGGCAGTGATACAGGTCTTTGGCGGTACTTCAGCAGCGGGCCCTTCACTCATTCTGGGTCTTCAGCAGCACTTCGGTGGTGGGTCCTTCAGTGCTGCCGAAGATGCGAAGCGAGTGAAGCACCCGCCACCACCGAAGACTCGAAGCGCCGCCCGGTAAGTACAAGCGCCACAGTGGATGGTGCCTTTTTTTATGTCTGCTCCCCCGCTTTGCACCAGGTCCCCTGAATCCTCTAGGAGGCCCTGTCTATGTGTGCTGCCTGACGAAAGATGGTTAATACTTAATGAAGCTGCTGTGTCTGGTTTACGATACAACAGTCTACAGGGCTCCATGCAATCTCAGGGTCCTGCCCGCGGTGTTCTCCATGCAGGATCTGTACTTAGGGAGCGCTGTGGAACTGATTACCTGTGTAAAGATACTTGTGTGCATCAGGCCCTGTCTACGACACTGTGGACACAATGGCAGCACACCTCCAGCTCTGCACTGTAGCTATGCAAGAGTGGAGAGGGGGAAGGAGTCCCAGGGGGCCTGCCACCGCCAGGAGAGAGGAGCCCCAGGGGGCCTGCTGCCTCTCCGGCTGCCGCCAGGAGAGGGAAGTCCTGGGGAACCTGCTGGCGCGCCAGCTGCTGCAAGGGGAGGGAACCCCAGGGGGCCAGCGGCCATTCTGGCCACCTCATGACCGCTGAGTCCCTGGACCAGCTGCATCGCCCACTGCCCAGGCGGTCCCTGAGATCAGCTGCCCAGGGTCCTAGAGCAGTGGCCAGTGCGGCGGTCCCTGGGGCTGGCTGAGTAGCTGGCTCTGGGACCAGCTGCTTGAGGGTCTCTGTGGTTAGCCACACTGGCCACTGCAGAAGTCACAGGAAGTCATGGAATCTGTGACTTCCACAACCTCCATGACAGACACAGAACCCTACTGATAGGTAATCCACCTCCCCAAGCAGCAGTAGCTAGGTTAACAGAAACATTCTTCCTTCAATCTAGCCGTGTCTACACCAGGGAAGGTTGGCATAACTACAGCACTTTCACATCCCTAGGGTGCCAACCCTCCAAGATTGGAATGGAGTCTCTAGGAATTAAAAATTAATCTTTAAATAAAGATTATGTCATGTGACAAACATTTGTTCCAAAATTGGCAACCCTACACCTGAGTGCACAGCTATGCTGAGCTAACTTTCAAGTGCAGGCCAGACCTAAGTACCAGAGAGGGTGGAATGGTGCTTTGAGGCATTACAGAGAATCCTCTCTCTAGGTGCCTGGCCGGTGCTCACATACTCAGGGTGACACTGGACACTCGATTTTGGGTTGGGAAGGAATTGACAGGGATATTGGGGGGGGGGTTCCCCTTCCTCTGCAGCATGGAGGGCAGATTGCCTGCTGGCATCGTCTTGGCATGTTCCTCCTAAGCAATTCTCTGCCATGGCAGGGGCCTTGGTTGTACCTCAGTCCTGTTCTCTGCCTCTAGAACAGTTTAGTCTCTTGAAAACTGAGCTGCTTTAGTCTTTGGGCTAAATATGGGTAGTTGTGTGAAATTCAATGATCCGTGCTATGCTGGAGGTCAGACTAAATGATCTAATGGTCCCTTCCTGGCCTTTTGCCCCTGGGCATAGTTTCACAGAGTTTAAGGTTACACTGGGAACTGCTGGCCAGTAATGGCCCTGCCAAGTGAAAGAACAAACGGTGGTATTATATTTATTATTTGAAGTATGGTAGTGCCTAGCAGCCCCAGGCATGGCCTAGCACCCCATTGTGCTAGGTGCTGTACAAACACAGAACAAAAAGACCTAAGAGCTAATTAATGGAGGAATTTTGAATCCCTGCCACGGTCTCAGAGGTTGCTTAGAGCATAAATTCATCTCTGTTCTATATAAGCTTATATACCACACTCATCACTGTGATATAAAGCATGACCCTACATCCCTTTCTATTGTGGGATGCTTTTTTCATGTCCTATGTTGTTAGGCTCCACAAGTTGTCCCTCTCAGAGTACGGTTCAATGGTGAGATTCTTTCACTCGCCCTCTTTTGCATGTTCCTCAAGCTGCCCAATTGCATGCCCGCCATGGCAGATGCTCTGGCTTCCTTTTTAACACATGACCCAGATATTTCCATCTTCTTCTCAGATGAATTTAAGATTAGCAATATACTTTATTGCATTCCAAATATGAAATCAACAGGATTTCTGATTAGAGGAACCAGAACTAGGCAATATCTTTTTGAATTTCAACTAAATTTTGTCATACAACATTAACATTTTCACAATGCATTTTAGCTGTTTTTGACCAGTACTAATGGAAACACTTTGCCCATTTATATCATCTTTCTTCCGTATGATCCCAAGGTGTCTCACAAGCACCAATCACTGTCAATATTACAACATCCATTTGAGAAAGGCATTATTATTCCCATTTTACAGATGGGTAAACTGAGGCACAGATACTGCAGGCCAGTTTCAAAATTGTTCAGGTTTGGATTTTCAACAGCTCAGTGCCCACAACAGGGGCTAGATTTCCCACAACATTCAGCACCCAACATACCAAGTTTTTTTGAAAAACCCACCCCTTATTCTGGTGACTAAATGAAAACTGATATCTGTTGAGAATTTGGGCTCTAAAAGTGGCTTGCCCAAATTTACAGATAGTCATTAAATCAGTGGGAGAGCTTCTGGGCTAAGAATTTAGGAGTCCTGGCTCCCAGAGCACTTCTGTAGCCACTAAGTTAATCCACCCTTGTTTTAATCATCAAAGGTATTGTTATTAATAAGGGTCCAATGTTTCCAAGCAGTGTACACCTTCTGCATTTACAGTGTCTCTTGAAAACTGTTTAATTAGGATCTCATCTTAGTTGCTCAGAAGAACACATTAAGTAAGAACCCACTGGGAGTGTGGGTGCCCAGCAGCCCCGGGCATGGCCTTAAACCCCATTGTGCTAGGTGCTGAACAAAAAGACCTAAAGAGCTAATTAATGGAGTAATTTTGAATCCTTGCCACGCTCTCAGAGGTAGTGAGAAAAATGACTTCAGTCTGTCTTGCATTCATTCTCCACCAGTGACTGCTAGATCAGATTTGCTCATGTCAATGACAAACCAAGATTCCCTTAACTGACTGTCTTGCCAGCTCTGATTGGGTCTCTGAAAACTAAGCCACATTCTTTCTTGTGTCAGGGAGCACAGACCCTCTCCACAGTTTGGCAGGGAAGGGATTAACTCTTGGGCTGGCTGAAGGGAGCACAGGTGCCTATCTTGGGTGCAAGGATTTAGCAGGGAGTTAGGTTGGTAGTTAACCCCCCACCACCACAGTAAGAACAAGGGGGGGGGGGCTGAATCCAGCAGTAAGAAATCAGGGTTTCTAGGTAGAAGGCTGGAGCTAAGCAGGGATCAAGGGATTTCCCTCTCATTTCTGGAACTCAGGCAAAGCTAGTGCCAACTCAGACCTTTGCTTTGGACTTTGGCTGCTGCAGGCCCTATCTTATCCCTTTGACTGGGGCACTGGCTGAGGAAAGCCTACTATGTTTGTCTTTGGCTGTACAGTAGCAGGGCATTCTTCACATTTGCTTTTCTGTTTTTCCCCCCACAAAGCTCATCACAGAAGTGTTTAAATTCCCTTGAGTCCAGTGGAAATCTAGGAGACTTTGTGGTTGCACGAAGACCAATACACTCTGAGATATTAATGGCATCCACTGCACACCTGGTTGAAGGCCCTCAAGGAGTAACTAGAAACACACATAACAGGGAGAAGTTCCTTGAGACCTAGCAAACATACTCAGATGGTTTCCTGCATTGTGATTAGTCTGCCAACAAGAGACTGGCCTGCTGATGCCCATTACTACACACGAGCTTCCAATAAACAAGCTTATTTGGAAAGGCATGGGATTCTATGACACATGCCTGCAAATTTCATTTCTAAAGACCTCAGGTTATTTCCTCAATAATTAAACAAGCCTTGAAGCTGCCAGACCTTTCAGAGGGTCCCAAAAGAGTTGGCAGTTGAGAGGCATGACAGAGAAAGGCAAATGTATGAGAACATTGGAATAGAATAGTGGTTTCAGACTAGGGAAGGTGGCCATGAAAAAATCATGGAGGGTTCCTGTGTGTTGGTGTCCATTGCCTCCCCATAACCAACCCACAGAGGTGGAGTATTTAGTGAACAGAGCTGGTTGAAAAATGAGAAAATGATCTTGATACAAATTTTTAAATGTCAAAGTTGTTCCCATTTCTCAGTGTTCCAAACATCCATTTTCCATTTTGCATGATTTTAATCAATATTTTTGCTACATTTTATCCATTGCTAAATTGTTTTCTACTTCTTCCATTTCTTGAAACTCTATTTTTCACTGAAAATTTTAGATTATGCCAACAATTTTTGGTGAAGTTTCCTTTTTGAAAAACAAACACATAAAAACCCCTATAGCGGAGCAGGAGGGTGGGGTGGGATAAGTATGTTTTGATGGAACAGTTTTACTGAGAGTTAGGTGGGAAACTGTTTTTCTCTACTGTGAGAATTTGATATTTCAGCATTTTTTTCTTGTCCTGAATTGGGACAATCATCAAAATCTTGAGTTTTTGCAAATCAAAGATCTGGGAAGAAATGGCATTGGATCCACTGAAACATTTTGTTTCAATAATTTAAAAATGTTATGTTTCAGTTTTGATCTTTTAAAATTGTATTTACATTTTTTACTATAAATAATCTTAAATTTCTAAACAAAAACTTAGAAAATGCTGAAACAGGACAATGTCAAAACTAATGTTTCCAAAATTTGACTAAGCCAACAATTTTCCACAAATGGTTTTAATTTCAATTAATTGGTATTTTCTGACCAAAAAAAGTTTCATTGGAAAAAGCTCCAAATGAGCTCTAGTTTTCCAATGGAAAATGCTGATTCAATGCAATCAAAACAAATTAATTTCACTGAATGTTTCATGGCAAATTAGAGAAAATTAGCTTCAAACACCTTGTTACAAATAATACAAGAGTGGAAATGAGAAAGTCAAAAGTAAATAAAATTGAAATGAAATATTTTGGGAATATTTAATGTCACAGCAAAAGTCTGAGATTTCAACTTTTTATCCTGATTTAGGACTGTAATGGGGTCACACTCACCTCTCGCAAGCGCCCCTGGGCCAAGTGCCTGTGCCTGCGCTCTCTCTACCTGTTTGTGGTGGGTCTTCACTGACTCAGCTCTCCAGCCAAGTCATACACAGTCTGTCTGCGAGATAAAAGCAAAGCAAATCAAATCTCTTTTGGGGTACAAATCCAACAGGGGCCTCTCTCAGTGCCCTCTGATGTCTCTCAGTTTGTCCCTGCTCTGAACTTCAGTGGTGCCCCAGGGCTCCTTCCCTGGGGGCAGTGTCTTCACCCTTCACCCTCTCAGGGCCTTTCTGGCCCCACCTCATCAGCTACCCCACTACACTACAGTTCAGTTCCCCTTCTGGGGTGCCTCAAAGGCCATGCCATTTTCCCAGTGTGTAACTTTAGCGCACTCATGGCCAAGATGGAGTCTGCTCTGCAGGCAGCTTTGGCCAAGAGACAGTGCACGCAGGAATGCAGCAGGAGAAATCCCTTCCACCCCAGGGGCACCTTTTCCAAACCCCCCAGAGTGAACACACACACCCACAGGAAAAGTACAATGGATATAACAAAGGGAAGTATTTATTTACAGAGGGGTGAGAGGAGAAATACAACAAGAGGAAATATAAGGGGAGCAGTAAAATAGGCCTGCACCAAACCAAGGCCCCATAGGCCCAATGGTAGCATAGTCTGGAAGGGCAGACACCGAGCAATGTGTCTGCACACAGAGTTTAGGAGGCCTGAGCAAAGTTCCAGCCCAGTGGTGAGTCTTGGGTGCTCCTGGTCTTCTTTGGCGCCAGTGAACTTTCCCCAACAAACCCTTCCGGTGCCCTCTTCTGCCGCTCTCTGCAAAGCCACACAGAGCGACCACCTCCCCACTTAACTAGCTACAACCTCCCTCCTTGTTCCCAGTGCAGAGTCACAAGCCTCAGTACTCACAGCTCCACACAGCTCTGGGCAGCCGTGATCCTGGGTCCAGCTCCAGCCTGTCCTTCTCGGACAATTCCTCCCTGGCACAGGGCTCCTCCTGGCTCCTGTCCTGGGCTGTCCCCGACCGGGTCTGTTCTCCTCAGGCCTCAGGCAGGTTCTCTCTGCTTCCTTCTCCAAGGCCTGCCAGCTGGCCTCTCTCTCTCTGGAGCTCCAGACCAGCCCCCTGGAGTTTCCCTCCTTTTTTCTTACTCTCCCCCTGGGAAAAAAGATTTAAAGGGGCCATGCTCTCTAAACCCCAAAGGGGTTAGAAGTGGATGGTAGGGAGGACCTGGGCCCACCCTCTACTCCAGGTCCCAGCCCAGAGACCCTATAGATAGCAGCCATCCACAACATTCCTTTAAATATACTGCACTGATGCTACAATTCCCAGGGCCTCTTCCCCGCAGTCCTGTGCCATCTTCACTCTTACCTCAGGGCCTTGTCCTAATGGAATCCCAGCAACCAGCTCAGGGCTGCTTCTCACTCTCTCTGGCTTCTGGCAGCATTACCTCAGCCAAGGTCCTGCAGGTCCCTCAGGCAGCCACACACCATCCACATTCCTCCAGCTCTAGCAAGGCACTGAACTCATTCTGGCCCTGCAGCTCATCTTATACTAGCCCGCTGGGCCCTGATTGGCTGCATCCCACACAGCCATTGTATGCCGCTCTCTACTGCCCTTTTCTGGGGCATGGTGTGGCAGGGCCAAAAGGCCTCCAGCAGGGGGCCCCAAGCTAGTCCATCCCATCACAAGGACAGAACCAAATTTCAATATCATAGAATTTCCTGTGGGACAGACATTTTGTTTGTTCAACCAGCTCTAATGCAAAAACCTGCAGGCACAATCTGAGAGATACAGGCCAGTTTGAAAACATGACCCACACTCTGTGGCTAAGGTAGTAG
Source organism: Gopherus evgoodei (assembly GCF_007399415.2). Taxonomy (NCBI): domain Eukaryota; kingdom Metazoa; phylum Chordata; order Testudines; family Testudinidae; genus Gopherus; species Gopherus evgoodei. Next base: position 273,029 of record NW_022060059.1, read on the forward strand.
TTAAACAATTCAGGGGATCTCAGAGAGAAACCTGAACTCTTTATATTCAAGAAGACATCAAACTGAAGGGTCAAAGCTATGAAAAGGATTGGAGTAAAAAAATCACAGTGAATCTAACCATTGGAACAGACTACCAAGGGCTGTGGTAAATTCTCCATCTATATTAGCGATGTATAGTGTATATTAAATCAAGATTGGATGTCTTCTTAAAATATACTCCCAAGGTCAACTAGGCTCAACATGGGAATCACTGAGTGAGGTTTTCTGGCCTGGGCTATAGAAGAGGTTGGACTAGATCAGAAATGTTCCTTTCTGCCTTAAGACCTCTGAAATCCAGGAATGCATTTCATTTTGAGGTGGGCTCTGGATCTATACAGCCCCAGACCTGCGGGGTATCAGTAGCCAGGTCTGAATTTTGCAGTCTGAAATGGGGTCCTGTGAGATAGGAAACGTGGGGGTCTGCCTCCAGATCTGTCATTAACTCATTCTTGTGACCTTCAGGTCACTTTACCTGACAGACCATTTCACTGATTCCATCAGTAACAGGAGGATTCTGATATAAAGAGCTTTGAGATCTCTGGGCAAAAAGCACCCATTGCTGTTAAAACAGTCAACTTTATTCAAGCTGGCTGTTTCAGGAAGAAACAACGGTTGCACTAAACTGCATGGACACTGGTTGCTCATAAATAGTGTTCCATCTTGAGGCTGTTTTACTCAAACACCATATATAAAATAGCATTGGGGAATTGTGTAGTGCTGCTGAATTACTGAAAACTGATGGGCTCTAGGACCCAGTGGAGGCTTATTCATTGAGATCAGGAGGAGTAAATCCATCCAGCCCAGAGTGAGAGAGAGAGAGGAACATCCCTGCTCGGGACATAGCAGCAATGTGAAAACCACTCACGGAGAAGCCCTGCAAACTTTACTGAAGCCTTGAGACCAAAAGCGGCTCTTTTCCTCCTTTCGTCTCCCAAGTCAATTCCACATATGTTGGCCTGGCCATGCAGCCTGCGGGAGAGCTGTGCAGTTTAGAACAGGCCAGGAATGGACAGAGTTAGAGCTGTTCACATCAAGAAGCAGCGATAGAGGCTCTGGAGAGAGGAACAGCTGGCAGAGGCCATCCAGGCTGCCTCTTTGGTTTGGTTTTGCAAATACTAGCCATTAAAGCATCCGCTCCTCTTTGGCCACAATGACAGCCTGTGGCTTATGGGACTGGTGGGCTGTGATGGGCTGCGGGGTCTTTCTGCTGGTCCACGGGCAGCAGCCACAGAGCAGCAACACAGATGGCAACCGATGGAGACAGATGATCCAGTGGGAGAACAATGGCAGGGTGTACAGCCTCTTGAACACAGGGTCTGAGTATGTCCCTGCTGGCCAGGAGTCGGCGGATGGCAGCACAAGGGTCCTGCTAGCCGACACCCCCAGGAGCCAAAGCAGAAGGGGACACGGGAACCTCAGGAGGCAAGCGCCCACCTTGCCAGTCAGGGCGGGCTCCGACACCATCCGGGGCCAGACGCGGCACCCATTTGGCTTTGGCCAAGTCCCAGAGAACTGGCGTGAAGGGCCCATTGGAGACAGCACCAGCTCCCAGCGGATCAGGCCATCCACCAGCCGGCAACGACAGACCAGCTCCTCCGCTGCCGCCGTCGCCGCCTCTTCTTCATTCTCACACTCCTCCTTTGGGCAGCCCTCCTACCCACAGTTCCCCTTCCCCCAGCTGCCTTTTGGGAATCAGCATGAGCCCTATGAAGCCCAGGTGTCTCGGGGCTATGACGAAGGCTACCTATACTACCGCAGCACAGGAAACGGAGGGGGTGCTGTTGCATCAGCTGCTGCTGGTGTCGGTGTCCTATACCCCTTACAGCCCAGGGCACAGTATGAGGAGTATGGGGAGGACCAGAATCCCTACCGAGCCCAAGGCTACTATCCTGCTCCAGAAAGGCCCTATGTTGCAGTGCCCCCCCAGTCCCAGCCTGCTGATGGACTGGATAGGAGGTACTCCCACAGCTTGTATCATGACACTAGTGCCACTGCAGAGCAAGGCTTCCAAGATTCTTATTCGGCAGCTCAGAACCAGCAGCCAATGGGACAAGGGATCCCCTCTATGGACAACTTACAGCTCAGCCCAGGGTCCCCTTTGGGGGCCAGCCCCAGGTATGGAACTGACCAACGATTGGGGCGATACCCTCCTTACGGTAACGTGCCACTGGAGCCCTATGTCCCGCCACACAACGTGGAACCCCAGCCACCTTTCCGGAACCTGGATCCCTATGGGTCTCCGCGACCTGAACCCTACCTTCCTCTGAGGAGCCCGGAAGCCCCACAAGTGATATCTGACAACCAAGCCAGGGTCAGCGTGGGCAGCGTTTACAGACCCCCTCAGAATGGACGGGGTGAGTCTTCGGCCCTGAGGGCTATGTGTGTGGCGGGCGGGGGAACAAGGACAGGAATGCTGCATGGTACCTGAGCTAGACACACACTAAGGCCTGTTCACCCACAACCTTTTCAGGGACACTGTGGGAGCGGAGACTCCCCTACACCTGCGTCAACTCCCTTCCGCTCCCCGGGGCGGTCTACCTGAATCACGATCAGCCCAGCTGCTCACAGCAGCCCAAGGCATCTACTGCAGTTCTGCTGCCTAAGTAATGAGGATGGGACCTCAGGGTCTGAGCAGAGCCAGTGATGGACAGAGGGAGGCATTCCTGCATATTCAGGTAGTGGGTGGGGGCATATATGGGGAAGATGTCATTATACACTCGGGTGATTGACATCCTGTTAACACCTTATATAGATCAGAGTGAACTGGGTGGTGAACCTGAGGGTATGGCTACATTTGGAATTTCAAAGCGCTGCCCCGGCAGTGCTTTGAAGTGTGAGTGTAGTCAAAGCGGCAGCGCTGGGAGAGAGCTCTCCCAGTGCTGCATGTAAACCACATCCTCTACAGGTGTAGCGTGCAGGGCTGGGAGCCGTGCTCCCACAGCGCTTCCGCCCTGATTACACTGACGCTTTACAGCGCTGTATCTTGCAGCGCTCAGGGGGGTGTTTTTTCACACCCCTGAGCACGAAAGTTGCAGCGCTGTAATGTGTGAGTGTAACCATGGCCTGACAATGGGGCCTAGCAGCACTGCATCACAGGGCCCTGAGCTGCGCTGTACTCCTGGGCCCAGCAGCACTGCATCACAGGGCCTGAGCTGCGCTGTGCTCCTGGGCCCAGCAGCTCTGCACTGTGGAGCTGAGCTGCGCTGTACTTCTGGGGCCTAGCATCACTGCATCGCAGGACCTGAGCTGCGCTGTACTCCTGGACCCAGCATCACAGCATCAAAGGGCCTGAGCTGCGCTGTACTCCTGGGGCCCAGCAGCACTGCATCACAGGGACTAAACTGCACTGTGCTCCTGGGCCCTAGCAGCTCTGCATCGCAGGGCCTGAGCTGCACTGTACTCTGGGGCCCAGCAGCACTGCATTCTGGGGGCTGAGCTGTGCTGTACTCCTGGGGCCCAAAATCACTGAATTCTGGGGTGATGTGCACTGTGCTCCTTGGCTCAGTAGCACTGCATCATGAGATCTCATTTGCAATGCACTCCAGCTACAAACTGATTTGTAGTTATTCCTTGTTTCTTGTCTATATTCTGTACCATGGAATGCTCTGCAGTTGTACAGGGGATAGGATACAGGCTCTGTTGCACTGTTTAGCACTGCTTTGTGCAGGAGGGTCTGGTGTGATGAGCATTGTCAAGGTCAGAACAGGGACACCCAGTGGTTTCACATGATTTTGACCCCAAAATAGGCCAGTGTTGTAGCTTTTGGCTGAGGTTTGCTTTGCATATTTTGTTTTAAGTTGGAACTTAAAACAAAGGTTAGCGTGTGTGACAGGAAACCCATGGAATTTAACTCCCCCTTCCCTCACAGATAATTTGGATGAACCCATGGAAACCCCAGCTCACCAGACCTCACTGATCCCTGTGATTCCTTTAGCCTGGCCAGCTCCCTAGTGGTTATTGAGATAAGCACATCCAGAATGGGCTGGCTGATACGCAAGAACCAGGACACTTCTCCAAGCTCCATGCTCAGTTCCCCTGGGGAAGCCCTACATGATGGTGTAGACTGGATGAGTATGATGGCCCTGTGTGTGCTGCTGCTGCTCAGCACAAGGCTACAGGTTCCATGCTGGCAGTGCAGCAAGGTGTGGCTGGGATTTCTCAGTGCAGACAATCTAGGAGTTTGGTAATGAGCTATAGAAATCTAGGATACCTGTTTGGAGCCAGCCATGGATGGTAGAGACCAAGAACTATAGCCATCAGTAGTGGTTTTGGGGACTATATATGATTAATTGGTGGGTTTCAGTCCAGTTCCTAATCAATATGGGTCTCACATCATGAAAACTGGTCTCACAATTGGCATTTATTGGCCCTCTCATTGACATTTTCAGCAGAGAAGCCAAAGACCGTATGGGAATCAGTGTCCACACTAAGACCAATAGATCTGTCAACTCAGCTGCCGTCAGTGCTGTTGATCACGAGGTGTTGCTGATTAATTTGGAAGCTCTAGCAGGAGAGGAGGGGGCTGCTCTTGGTGTCTGTTCTTTCCTCGTGAGCACTCCCCAAGGGGGATTTGGGTGACTGAACTCCCACTGGAAGCCCTCAGGGCTTCATTTTTCACTCCTGTACTCCGTGATCTGCTCTGGCTTCCTGATGGCCTCCCTTAGTGACGGTTTCAGGCAGGTTTCTTAATTGGTAAAATCACCTTTAAAATGTTAATTGCTGTTTCTAATCTCTTTAAACATTCAGTCAATCCACCCAGGTCACAGCTCATGGCCTGGAAGAAATTTACGAAATTCCAACCCAATTATTGAGCTGATTACATTGCCTTTTAGTCAAGCAGCCAGATCACTGGATTGTGTGAGCTGGGTTTTGTGTACTGTATGGACATCCTATCTTCCTCTTGCCATCCACACAACAAATTATCTTAAAAGGCAACTGACAAGACTCGGAGATCCCGTCCCTGCCACATTTTCATAGAATAATTGAATATCAGGGTTGGAAGAGACCTCAGGAGGTTATCTAGTCCAACCCCCTGCTCAAAGCAGGATCAATCCACAACACTATTCTACTTTCAGCTGTTATTTTCAGTCCATTTTGATTCCTAAGTGTAAACTGAACCTTTCCTCTTTGCAATCAAGCCCTTAATGAATCACTCCATCATCAGGAAATTGCAATTTCATGCTGGCAACACCACAATAGCATCCATGTTAGCATTGCATTCTAGCTAACAATGCTCAAATATAACTCATAATTAATACTCTTTGGTACTTATAGAATGGTGTTTGTCATCCAGAGATCTCACAGCAGCTCACCTTAACCAAGGTGTTTACATTTTATTAGCCCCATCCTACAGACATGGAAATTGAAACATAGGGAGGCAAAGTGATGGGCCTAGAGTCACAAAGTAAGTAGGAGCTTATCTAAATAGTTGTATCTGAGAAGTGAAAAAGGTATGGTGACAAGTGCTGATCAGTTGTGTAGTCAATGGCTTGACCATGATTTGGTTCATTATGAAGTATATACAAAGACCAAATAACCAATGTCAGTAAGGTTTATTAATATGGTATGAGAAAAAGGTTCTTTCTATATAATACCAGTCTCCAAGCTGCCCCATGCATTACAGTCACCTAACACAGAAGGTGTGCTCCCCAAGTTACATGTTTTAGCTGGTATTATTTATATGATTATACAAGTTACAAATAGAGGTCATCTAGTCCAGTCCCCTGCACTCATGGTAGGACTAAGTATTATCTAGACTATTCCTGACAGGTGTTTGTCTAACCTGCTCTTAAAAATCTCCCATGATGGAGGTTCCACAACCTTTCTAGACAATTTATTCCAGTGCTTAACCACCCTGACTGCTAGGAAGTTTTTCCTAATGGCCAATCTAAACCTCCCTTGCTGCAATTTAAGCCCATTGCTTCTTGTCCTATCCTCAGAGGTTAAGAAAAACAATTCTTCTCCCTCTTCCTTGGAACAACCTTTTATGTACTTGAAAACTGTTATCATGTCCTTTTTCTCAGTCTTCTCTTTTCCAGACTAAACAAATCCATTTTTTTCAATCTTCCCTCATAGGTCATGTTTTCTAGACCTTTAATCATTTTTGTTGCTGGACTTTCTTCGATTAGTCCACATCTTTCCTGAAATGTGGTGCCCAGAACAATACTCCAGTTGAGGCATAATCAGCATGGAGTAAAGCAGAAGATTTACTTCTCGTGTCCTGCTTACAACATTCCTACTAATCCATCCCAGAATGATGTTCACTTTTTTTGCAACATTCTTACACAGCTGACTCATATTTAGCTTATGACCCTAGATCCCTTTCTGCAGTACTCCTTCCTAGGCAATCATTTTCCATTTTGTATGTGTGCAAATGATTGTTCCTTCCTAAATGGGGTATTTTGCATTTGTCCCTATTGAATTTCATCCTATTTACTTCAGACCATCTCTTTATACATCACTAAAATCCAACCCATTTGTTTGTCCCAGTACCCTAATTCGTTTTTCTGCTCCATCCTTATCTTTGTTGTGGATACTAGCATTCCAGGTACTGGTCCATGAAGGAACTTCCTAGCATGTACTAAGATACAGAACAAATGTCTCTTGACTTTGACAAGTTTCCTGTCTGCTTATGCCATATGTTTACTTCAGCAAATACAAGGAGATGTGGGATACTTAGTATATTTATAAGTGAACAAGCTTATGGTATAGGCCAGTTTATGTTATATCACTGTGCTTAATGTTACTAGTGCTTAATGGATACTAATATACATGGTGTGGATAATAGATGTTATTAATATGATATATATTCATATGCTGGCCGGCATATATTAGTCAGTACAAGGGTCTCTCAAAGAGAAGAGGTGAAACTTCAGAGTTTCAGGAAAGGTTCCCACTCATGATTGCCAGAGATGTCCAAAATGTTCACAAGGAATTCTGAAACCAGGTGAAACGGGGGCAAATCTGTGGTTTCATTCCCACAGCAATGACTGCATTCAGATTCACTGAAAGTTTAAAAAACCTTTGGAGTCTATGCAATCTGGATTTCAAGTGAGCCCAGGCCAGCATATGGTTCAGCTATAAAGCAAGTGAATCTCTCTGAGTCACTGAGATTGACTCTGACCCTTCATGGTAGAGTTGTATGAATAACTGAATTTTTGGTTCAGTGGCCAAACCAAAAAATTGGGGAAAAAATCATTGTGGGTCAACACAAAATAATTATTTTCAGTGAAATAAAAAAATAAAAACTTAATTTAGATCAAACAAAAGATTTAATTTGAGCTGAAATATTTTGTTTTGGTTTGTGGTTTTTTAATCTATTAATAAAAATGCAGTGAAATCCTAAACAAAACAGAATTTCAAGTGGAAAAATATCAAAACAAAACATCTAGGATTTTTCAGAATTTTTTCTGTCCCCCCCTTTCCTCCCCCAACAACCAGCTTGGCAAATTCAACTGGAATTTGCAAAATGTTTTGGTCAACACAAACATAGTTTTTTTTCAGCCAAGTTTCAGCTGATAAATTGTATCCAGCTCAAGTGATCAGGACATGACACTCAAGGCAAAAGTCAATGAGGAGTAAACATACCTGTGATCTACTTCTGAGGAAAAGGGTCACAGGCAGGGCCGGCTTTAGGCCTATTCCACTAATTCCCCCGAATCGGGCCCCGCGCCTAAGAGGGCCCCGGGCCCAGTGAGAATCCCTTCCCTGGCTAGAGGCACCTTTTTAATTTTTACTCACCCAGCGGCACTCAGGGTCTTCAGCGGCATTCCGATGGCAGGTACTGCACTCGCTCCTGGTCTTCGGCGGCACTTTGACAGCGTGTCCTTCAGTGCCGCCGAAGACCTGGAGTGAGCGAAGGACTTGCTGTTGAAGTGCTGCCAAAGACTCGGGGCACCTCCCGGTGGGTACAAGCCCCATGTGTTTTTTTGTGGTTTTTTCAAGTTATCCCTGCCGAGGCCCCATCGAAACTGTTCGAATTGGGCCCCGCACTTCCTAAAGGAGGCCTGAACTGACCATGTTGTCCAAAAATCTCCACAGCTGGGTGGTCAGTTCTGGGAAGAGGGAGAAGGCAGGATTGGGATAGAGATGAGAGGCTCCAGGTGGAGTTGAACTTGAGAAGCACAGGCCTGGCTTCTGCTGTTGGCTAAAAAGTTCATTAAAGTTATAGAATCTAAACTTTAGCCGGATCTCCTTCTGCCTGTGGGCAGAGCTATGGGGCTCAGCAGCATGACGCAACAGTAGGAGCCATGTGGCCCACATGTCAGGTGATGATACTCCAATGCTGTGGACCTGATCCAAAGCACATTTAATTTAAGCACCCCGATGCAACCAGCAAACAATTGGATGGATGTTTGAGAAATCTTCTAGGCACCTCAGTGGTGTCCAGCCACTCGAACTTGGATATCAGTGTTGGAGACCTAGCAAGTCTTTCCACTGAACCTTTCCCTCCCTTCCTCCCAAAATGCCATGAACTCACTGGATGGCAGGAGTGGGGTTGTCTGGGTGGAACTCCACCTTGAGTAGGTGTCTTCAGCTCAGAAAGAAACCCAGCCTCTGCTGAAATTCTGTGCCTGGAAAATTCCAGCGTTCACAGGCATGGCTGACCTTGAGCATGTGCTTGTGATCAGATCCCTCCAAGTCCAGGTTTCATGCAAGCAGCACTGAACAAAGGGCTAATTTTATGAGCTTGACCTCATTTCCTTCTGGCATGGCTCAAGGGGCTGCAGAGGCAAAGGGGAGCTGAGTGTGTATATATTCTTGTCAACTTGCACTACTAAACACGTGAACTTTCTAAAATAAACGCAACCCCCATGCTCCTTGCTCCATTTACACTATCATTCATTTTTCTCTCTCTCTCTGCTGTTAACATGCTCTCTGGTGTCAATTCTTTCCTCTTCCCCATCCATTTTCTTTCTCCTTCCTTCTACCTTAATATTTATTTCCAGCACTTGTTTCACTTTCTCCATATTTCTCCAGCACTTTTGTTATATTTAAGTCTTCTATTTCTCTTTCTCTCTCTTTTGCTCCATCTGCTGCCATTTCTCTCTGTCTCTTTCCTCCTTCTGTCCTTCTCTCCTCTTGATCTAGTTTAACACCTTTTCATTTGAAACCCACTTACATGTTTTGTTTTTCTGTCCTTAAGCAATCCAGACAAAGATCCACAGGGAATGTGTGACTTGGGGAATTGAAACAATAACGAGAATCCTCACTGGTCAATGCAGAATATTCAAAAACTGCAAGTCAGGCCCTAACACTTGTGAGATTAAAAAAATCCTTGATAAATCTGAGGTTCTTTTGCTTTGCTTTCTGGTTGTCCTTACCCTCTCTCTCCAACTACAAGGACTAGAAACTTACTTTAAAAAAATTAAAGCATCATCATCACATGATTCCAGAAGCTGGAGATTTAAAACAAACACCAATTATCATGACACTTGGGATTAAATTGTGAGAATTGGCAATGCTACCCCCTCTCTCAAGAATATTTTTCATAAGTAACCAGTCATCCTAGGAAAGCTCCCTCCGTCAGTGGACTGGTTGGCCAGGAAAACCAAGGGGACTGTACTGGTGACAGGATTGCTCCATGAGCCAAACACCATCCCAATCTTCCCTCGGTTCCCTTCTCCTTCCCCTAAAATAGACAAAACCTATGGTTTTGATAGACAAAGATAGACAAAACCTATGGTTCTTGCAGGGTGCCTGGCAGCTGCTCCCAAATGGGACCTGGGACCAGAACGCTCCAGGGCCATTACATTTCAGCTTCTAAGGGTACATCAGCAGTGTGATTCTGGGGTGTGATTGCAGCTCATGTAGATGTACCAGAGCTAGTTTTGAGCTGGCTAGGTCAGGCACAGCTAGTGAAGCTATGGCAGCACTTAGGTGCTACTAGACCACCTCAAACCCTCATGAAGTGTGCACTGATGCCGCTTCACTGCTCCAGTACCATGGTAACTAGAGTAAAGTTAGCTTGAAATGTTTGGGTCTGAACTTTGTGTCTCTGGCCAATCTCTCCATCCGAGTTAGGGAACAGAACAGGGCAAGGGGCAACCACCCCTTATAAAACATCTAAAGAAGATGTGCTTTTCTGCCTGGCCTCCTCAGCTCCCGTCAAGGAAAGGGCTGTCTCCAAGAGGCCGGGACATTCTGCTCTGAGCAGTTTCTGCATCAGAACCACTTTCCTCCCCTTGCCTCCACATGTCTCTGATTAGATTTATTTTCATGTTTCTTTCCATATATGTACTCAGGTCACCTAGCAACCACTCAACCCAGCATAGCTGTCTTGGTTTCCCACAGGGATTTGTGTTCACTCTGTAGGCGGCTTGGTTTGGAGGGCTGGGATTTTTCTTCGCATTTACTAGCACATATGAGTTCAGGATACCAGTGGAATAATAGAACCCCTCCCTCCTCTGCTCTCTCAGCACTCACAGGTGGGGCTCCTGTGTCCTTCTGTTGAGCTATAAACTCCAGGGCCTGACCACTTGTGGGCATCAAAGTTCCTGTGACACTTTTCACAGGAGGTGTTAGCCCCAGTGTCTTGGCCAGCTTCCAGGCTGAGTAATTACATTCTGGCTGAGCTGCAAGTCCCTGAGCAGCTTCAATTAGAGAAGTTAGTCTCCTCTTATAAACTGTTGGGTAGTGTTGCTAGTAGAGAAGAGTGGCCATGTTCCAGTCCAAAGGTACCTGTGTGTTCAACTCTGTGTGTGTGTGTGTGTGTGTGTGTGTGTGTGTGTGTGTGTGTGTGTGTGAGGTAGGTTCACGTTACTATTCCCATTTTATAGGTGGGGAAACTGAGGCACTGACTGAGTACGTGACATGCCCAACATCACCCAGTAAAATGGCAGCAGTGCTGGAATTAGAATCCTGGGGTCCCTCACTCCAAACCCTCTAAACCCCTCCCTCTTTGGAAACAGTCAGTAATAATAATAGCTAGCTCTTTTCATCAGTAATCTCAAATCAAGTTACAAAGGAGCTCATTACTGCTAACGAGGGCCAGCTTCAAGGAAAATGGCACCCTGTGTGAACTAGCATTTTGGCGCTCCTGACCCCTGTGAGTGCAGTGCCTCCCATTGCCCTGAACCGCATGACTCCCCACCTGCATCCCCAACCCCTGCCTCTTTCTTGTGCCCCCAACCCCTGCATTGTGCCCCCTTTGCCCCTTAAGCCCTGCACCCATGTGGGGAAACTGACCTAGATGCATGAAGCAGCAGGCATTGCTGATCACTCTCCCCACCCCTCAACAATGATCCTCCACATACCCCTAGGGAGCTGGGTGAGGGGGAAAAATGAGGACCAACATCAGGGCCCCCTGCATCCAGGTCACTTTTCCCACCTAGGCTCTGTAAGTACTTGATGTTGCTCTTTGCTTCCCCACTCACAGCCCCCTAGGGGAGCATGGAGGAACATTGTGTGGGAGGGGTTTGAGCAATGTCTGTGCATCACACTCCTGGGCAGTTGCTTGGGTGGTCCACCCCTAAGGCCAACCCTGCTACTATCCCCCTTTTAAGGTGGGGAAACTGAGGCACAAGACAGTGAAGGGAGTTGCCCAACATCCCACATGGGTCACTAGCAGAACTGGGAATTGAACCCACCTCTTCTTGGTCTCTAGCTCTAGACATGTGTAGTTATCAGTAGGGCAGCTCAATCCTGCAGCCCTCATTCAGGCACAGCTTCAGTTGAAGCCTCTGGCAATTGTGCCTGTCTGAAGGGACTGCTGTTATTGGTCCATAGCGAGCACAGTCCATGTGGCTCAGCAAGCTGCCCTGTGAGACCCCTCCCATGGCTGGCTGCCTCCATGCACGCTGCTCCCCAGTCACACATGTCATACTCTCACTCTGCCCACCAATACACTGGTGCATGTGTGCTATGGGCACAATAGATAAGATTGATTTCCCCCTCATGCTGTGTCTGCCAGCTGGTGGGCAGGTTTCACAGCAGGCCTCCCTCATGATTGGTGTCTGCAGTGTTATAGTTGCACTTGCTGTGCATGGGTCTTGCATGGACCCTCACTGTCCAGAGGGAGCTAACATTTTTGTGCAAGGTTCTGACTATGAAATTGTTTAGTTCTTTTTGGAATCGGGTTACACCTTTTGCCCTCACAACATCCTCTGGGAATGACTTCCACAGATTGACTGTGCATTCTCCACTGCATTCACGATTTTATAGTTCTTTGTCATATCCAATCTTAGTTGTCTCTTTTGTAAGTGGAGTAGTCCTGTTCTCTCCTTGTACAGAAGCTCTTCCATACCCCAATCATTTTTGTTGCCCTTCTCTGTATCTTTCCAATTCTATCTTTTTTAAGATGGTGCAATCAGAACTGCACACATTATTCTCTGTGTGGGCACAGCATGGATTAATATAGTGGCATGATATTTTCTGTCCTATGATCTATCCCTTTCCTAGTGGTTCCTAACATTCTCTTAGCTTTTTTGACTGCAGGTGAACACTGAGCAAATATTTTCAGAGAACTATCTACAATGACTCCACGATCTTTCTTGACTGATAACAGCTAATTTAGACTCCATCATTTTCTATGTATAGTTGGAATTATTTGTTCCACTCTGCATGACTTTACACTTATCAATATTGAATTTCATCTGCCATTTTATTGCACAGTTCTGTGGTTAGGTGAGATACCTTTGTAACTCCTCACAGCCAGCTTTGAACTTCACTATTTTCAATCATTTTTGTATCATCTGAAAATTTTGCCACCTCGCTGTTTATCCCCGTTTTCAGATCATTTATGAATATGTTGAACAGCACTGGTTGCAGTACAGATACTTGGGAGCAGGGGTGATGGATTCTTTCTAAAAGTAGGGGCCACAAGGTCCCTCCTCCTTCATGGCCCCACTCTGCCCCTCCTTTTTCCCCTGAGGCCCTGCCCCCTGGCCAACCAGGACGGGGAGCCCAGACCCCTTCACCTGCCTGGGGTGGGAGGACCTGACAGCAGCCCCTGGCCCATGTCTCAGACCCCGGGGTATCCTGCCCAGGGCTGGTGGAGGGTCCACGGCTCCCTACAGCTGCCTGCACAGCACTTACTCCAACCCAGCTCTGGCTTACGGCCTGGAAGTGGGGCTTTGGGGGCTGAAGAGCTGCAGCCAGGCCATGGTAAGAGCCACCCAGGCAGCTCTGGGGAGCCACAGACCCTCTATCTGCCCTGGGCGGGGACTCAGATGGCATGCTCTGACCTGAGCCAGGCTCCAGCTTCTGGCCTGGCCAGGGGGTTGGATCTTGAGAGGAAGAGGACGGGCAGGCGTCAGACCCGGGCAAAAAGTGGATAGGTCTGGCCTATCGGTCCCCCACTGTTCATAGAATCTCAGGGTTGGAAGGGACCTCAGGAGGTAATCTAGTCCAACCTCCTCCTCCAAGCAGGATTAATCCCCAATTAAATCATCCCAGCCAAGGCTTTGTCAAGCCGGACCTTAAAACCCTCTAAGGAAGGAGATTCCACCACCTCCCTAGGTAACCCATTCCAGTGCTTCAGCACCCTCCTAGTGAAGAAGTTTTTCCTAATAGCCAACCTAAACCTCCCCCACTGCAACTTGAGACCATTACTCCTTGTTCTGTCATCTGCTACCACTGAGAACAGTCTAGATCCATCCTCTTTGGAACCCCCTTTCAGGTAGTTGAAAGCAGCTATCAAATCCCCCTCATTCTTCTCTTCTGCAGACTAAACAACCCCAGTTCCCTCAGCCTCTCCTCATAAGTCATGTGCTCCAGCCTCCTAATCATTTTTGTTGCCCTCCGCTGGACTCTTTCCAATTTTTCCACATTCTTCTTGTAGTGCGGGGACCAAAACTGGACACAATATTCCAGATGAGGCCTCACCAATGTCGAATAAAGGGGAATGATCACGTCCCTAGATCTGCTGGCAGTGCCCCTACTTATACAGCCCAAAATGACGTTAGCCTTCTTGGCAACAAGGGCACACTGTTGACTCATATCCAGCTTCTTGTCCACTGTAACCTCTAGATCCTTTTCTGCAGAACTGCTGCCTAGCCATTCGGTCCCTAGTCTGTAGCAGTGCATGGGATTCTTTACTCGTCCTTGTTGAACCTCATCAGGTTTCTTTTGGCCCAGTCCTCTAATTTGTTTAGGTTCCTACCCTCCAGTGTATCCCTACCCTCCAGTGTATCTACCACTCCTCCCAGTTTAGTATCATCTGCAAACTTGTTGAGGGTGCAGTCCACGCCATCCTCTAGATCATTAATGAAGATATTGAACAAAACTGACCCCAGGACTGACCCTTGGGGCACTCGGCTTGATACTGGCTGCCAACTAGACATGGAGCCATTGATCACTACCCATTGAGCCCGACGATCTAGCCAGCTTTCTATCCACCTTATAGTCCATTCATCCAGCCCATGCTTCTTTAACTTACCGGCAAGAATACTGTGGGAGACCATATCAAAAACTTTGCTAAAGTCAAGGAATAACACATCCACTGCTTACCCCTCATCCACAGACCCAGTTATCTCCTCATAGAAGGCAATTAGGTTAGTCAGGCATGACTTGCCCTTGGTGAATCCATGCTGACTGTTCCTGATCACTTTCTTCTCCTCTAAGTGCTTCAGAATTGATTCCTTGAGTACCTGCTCCATGATTTTTTCAGGGACTGAGGTGAGGCTGACTGGCCTGTAGTTCCCAGGATCCTCCTTCTTCCCTTTTTTAAAGATGAGCACTACAGTAGCCTTTTTCCAGTCATCCGGGACCTCCCCCAATTGCCATGAGTTTTCAAAAATAATGGCCAATGGTACTGCAATCACATCCACCAACTCCTTTAGCACCCTCAGATGCAGCACATCCGGCCCCATGGATTTGTGATCATCTAGCTTTTCTAAATAGTCCCTAATCACTTTTCTCCACAGAGGGCTGATCACCTCCTCCCCATGCTGTGCTGCCCAGTGCAGTAGTCTGGGAGCTGACCTTGTTTGTGAATACAGAGGCAAAAAAATTATTGAGAACATTAGCTTTTTCCACATCCTCTATCACTAGGTTGCCTCCCTCATTCAGTAAGGGGCCCATACATTCCTTGACTTTCTTCTTGTTGCTAACATACCTGAAGAAAGCCTTCTTGTTACTCTTAACATCTCTTGCTAGCTGCAACTCCAAGTGTGATTTGGCCTTCCTGATTTCACTCTTGCATGCCTGAGCAATATTTTTATACTCTTCCCTGGTCATTTGTCCAATCTTCCACTTCCTGTAAGCTTCTTTTTTATGTTTAAGATCAGCAAGGATTTCACTGTTAAACCAAGCTGGTTGCCTGCCATATTTACTATTCTTTCTACACATCGGGATGGTTTGTTCCTGCAAGCTCAATAAGGATTCTTTAAAATACAGCCAGCTCTCCTGGACTCCTTTGCCCCTCATGTTATTTTCGCAGGGAATGCCACCCATCAGTCCCTGCTTTTCTGAGGTCCAGAATCCATATTCTGCTGCTCTCCTTTATTCCTTGTGTCAGGATCCTGAATTCGACCATCTCATGATCACTGCCTGCCAGGTTTCCATCCACTTTTGCTTCCCCTACTAATTCTTCCTAGTTTGTGAGCAGCAGGTCAAGAAGAGCTCTGCCCCTAGTTGGTTCCTCCAGCACTTGCACCAGGAAATTGTCCCTTACACTTTCCAAAAACTTCCTGGATTGTCTGTGCACCTCTCTTTGGTGATATCTAATATGCCATGGGGATGACACCTATATAATAATTCAAAGGGTGAAAATCCAGTTGAGGCCTGAGGTCCCTCCTGGATGGCGAACATAAGGTAAGGTAATAGGGTTTCCCAGTCCTTCTCGTCCCGACTTACCACCTTCCTTATCATAGCCTTGAGGGTTCAGTTAAACCTTTCTACCAGCCCATCAGTCTGCGTATGATAGACTGAAGTTCTCAGGGTAGATATATGGAGCAGCGTACAGAAGTCCTTCAGTAGCTTTGACATAAATGGCGTTCCTTGGTCAGTTAATATCTCTTTTGGTAGCCCCACTCAGGCAAAGATCCTTACCAACTCTTTGGCTATCATTTTAGAGGCTGTGTTCCGCAGGGGGACGGCTTCTGGGTAGTGAGTGGCATAGGCCGAAACAACAAGTATATATTGATGGCCCAGAGCTGTCTTCTCCAGAGGTCCCACTAGGTCCATCACTATTTACTCAAAGGGGACCTCTATGATGGGAAGGGGTACTAAAGGTGCCCTCAAGTGTCCCCCAGTGCAGCTGACACTCTGGGCAAGAGGCACAATACCTCCGCACTTCTTCATGTACCCCAGGCCAGAAGAACGGTCACAGGACTCAAACCAGGGTTTTCTCTACCCCTAAATGCCCCCTCAAAAGATGACCATGGGCAAGGCTTAATATGGTGTTCTGGTGTTTTCGAGGTATTAGGAGCTGCTGTACCTTCTGCCCCTGTACTGGTGCAACCCGGTACAAGAGATCCTTCTTCATTATGAAGTAGGGTCCTGGTCCCTGGGTTTTTCCTTCCACGGGGACCCCATCTATTTCAGTCACCTCCTTCCTAATGTTGTCGTACCTTGGATCTTCAGCCTGGTCCCACACAAAATTTTCTCTCCCGGGGCTGGTCCATCCAAGTTCTAGAGGGCCAGTCTCTGTTGCCTCTCCTGGTTCAGAGATATTAGGGTGGGGGTCAGGCTCGGGAGTTTCCTCCTCTAGGGCAGCTTTATTTCCAGATACCCTGGTCCGCCTGCCTACAAGGGTGACCCTCTGTCCCTGGGTCAGGATCCGAGTCCCCAAGGCCTTAGCTGCCCTTCTTTCTCTTTTTGTCTTTCTACTCGACCTGAGAATAGAAAACAAATCTGGGGATATTTCAGAGAAGACTGGGGGTTGACAGTCTACTGTGGATGCCTCACTAACTCCAGGGTTCCCCTCTTTCTCCAATCCTCCTACTGGGAGTAAGTCTCCAAACCTGGGGAAGTCCCTCCCCATGAGCACCAGGTATGGGATTTTAGGGACTTCACCTGCTGCTACCTCAGTAGTGTTCCCTTGGATTTCAATTTTTACTGGGATGATGGGGAAGTAACTAACTGTCCCATGGACGCATGTTATCCCTGTACGTTTAGCCTGTAGCAGCTGACTATGCTTCACAAGCTTCCCTGAGATAAGCATGATAGCACTCCCCAAATCACCAGTGCCGTGGTCTCTACCCCATTTAGTTTCACTGGTCTGGTGTACATATGTGGGGTTAGTGAGACCCCCACAAGGTGAATTAGAGAGCATGGGTCTGCCCAGTTCCCCAGGTTACACTGCATAGGCTCCTCAGCACTGGGACACTGTGCAGCTATGTATCCGCACTCCCTGCAGGCATAACATCTGTATGGAGCCCTAGGCATTCCCCAGTCTCTTGGTTTGGGCAGTCTAACATCATGATCCTCATCTCCCTCAGTGCTCCGACTCTGTGGCTTCTGGTGGGCCTTCAGCCCTCCTCTTTTTCCTCCTGGTGGCCCAGTCACCCAAGATCTAGGGCTTGGAGCTGCTAGTTTAACCCGGGGTGCCTCTTCCTTAACTGGTCAGGTCAGCTTCCTCGCCGTCCTTCGCCTCTCTACCAGGGTGACAACCTCATTGCAGGTGGAGGGTTCATTCTGGCTACCCAGGCACGCAGGTCTGGCAGTAGCCCCCTCGTGTATCAGTCGATGACCAGAACCTCTAGTATCTCTTCCGGACTCCAGGACTCAGTTTGCAACCACTTGCATGTGAGATGGATGAGGTCATACAATTGGGACCATGGGGTTTTGTTTCCCTGGTACCTCCACTTGTGATACTGCTGGGCCTGCACTGCTGTCATTACTTCAGATCTGGCCAGAATTTGTGCTTTCAGCTGCAGGTAGTCTGCTGCAGCCTCTTCAGATAAATAGTAGGCCTTCTGGGCCTCCCCACACAGGAATGGAGCGAGGATACCAGACCACTGAACTCAAGGCCAAGCTTCCTGTAGGGCTATCCTCTCATAGGCCAGCAGGTATGCCTCTATGTCATCCTCTCCCATCATTTTCTGCAGGCAATTGCTGGCCCATATGATCCGCATTCCATCATGGCCATGGTTCATCTCTGTAAGGGTCTTCACTTGATTCAGGGCTTTGGAACGGAGCCTGGAGCTGGAGCATGGAGCAGCTCCAGAGCAGTGGAGCTGCAGATTTTTGTTTGGAGCTAAGCAGAGCCAGAGCACAGCTCCAAAGCCCTGACTTGATTTACCAGTTCTCACAACATAGTACGGTCTTGAGCGGCCTGGTCCATCAACAAGCAATTGGTCTCTTGCTGCAGCCGCACTGCCTCCTGTTGGGCAGCTGCCTGGACACAGGTAGCCTCCTGCTGGGCATCTGTGGCTTGTATCAGTGCCCGCACTACATCTTCCATTGTGGTGGAAAAAAAAACCTGCTCCTTTTTTTTTTTAAATAACACCCTCCTTCTTCCGCCGCACTATGCACACCAGATGCCACCACTGACACCAGTTGTGATAAAGTTCCTCCTCTACCTTGGTGGGTCCTATGCTTATTGGCGGATTTTGCTTGCCTCAGAGATTCACAGTAGCCCTCAGTTTGGCCACTTTTGTGGCTCAAATCTGCTGTTCACTCAGAGAACCTCATCAGTGGCCAGTATGGGGAAAACAGCCCAGAGACTTTCCCCTCTGGTGGAACCTCCTGTGTTGGATCAGGAGTTGAGAGGTTTGGGGGGAACCTGCGCCCGCCCTCTACCCCGGGTTCCAGCCCAGGGCCCTGTGGGCTGCAGCTGTTTAGCGTGCCTTCTGGAACAGCTGCATGACAGCTACAATTCCCTGGGCTACTTCCCCATGGCTTCCTCCCAACACCTTCTTTGTCCTCACCACAGGACCTTCTTACTGATGTCTGTTAACATGTGTACTCCACAGTCCTCCAGCAGCACGTCCTCTCACTCCCAGCTCCTTATGCACACCTCACTAACTGGAGTGAGAGTCTTTTTAAATCAGGTGTCTTGATTAGCCTTAATTCATTCTAGCAGCTTCCCAATTGGCTACAGGTGTCCAAATTAGCCTGCCTGCCTTAATTAGTTCTAGAAAGTTCCTGAGTGTTCTGGAATAATCCCAGTTATTTTACCCAGGGAAAGGGGACCTGCTTAACCTGAAACTAATGCATCTACCTTCGACCACTCTCTTGTGGCCATCTGGCCTGACCCTGTCACAGTATCTTCTTTGCGTTTTGTCAAATGTGCAGTGAAAGTGTTCTTAAAATGAACATGTGCTGGGTCATCATCCAATACTGCTATAACATGAAATATATGGCAGAATGCAGGTAAAACAGAGCAGGGGACATACAGTTCTCCCCCAAGGTGTTCAGTCACAAATGTAATTAACATTTTTTTTATGAGCGTCATCAGCATGTAGGCATGTCCTCTGGAATGGTGGATGAAGCATGAAGGGGCATATGAATATTTAGCATATCTGGCACGTAAATACCTTTCAATGCCAGCTACAAAAGTGCCATGCTTTTTGGTGACACTGTAAATAAGAAGAGGGCAGCATTATCTTCTATAAATGTAACCAGACTTGTTTGTCTTAGTAATTGGCTGAACAAGAAGTAGGGCTGAGTGGGCGTGTAGGCTCTAAAGTTTTACATAGTTTTGTTTTTGAGGGCAGTTTTGTAACAAAAAAAATCTACATTTGTAAGTTGCACTTTCATGAGAAAGATTGCACTACAGTACTTGTCTGAGGTGAATTGAAAAATATTATTTCTTTTGTTTATCATTTTTACAGTGCAAATATTTGTAATAAAAAATCATATACACTTTGATTTCAATTATAATATAGAATACAATAGATATAAAAATGTAGAAAAGCATCCAAAATATTTAATAAATTTCAATTGGTATTCTGTTGTTTAACAGTGTGATTAAAACTGCAGTTAACTGTGATTAAATTTTTTAATCACGATTAATTTTTTTGCGTTAATTGCATGAGGTAACTGCAATTAATCGATAGCCTTAATACACACACACACACACACACACACACACACACACACACACACACACACAGGCAGTCCTTGACTTTATAACGTTTGACTTACAATGCACAGCACTTCCGATACTTCTAAATTGACACCCTGATTTGTCTTATGACAATTGGTTTCGACTTTATGACACTCGGTCCCGCAATAGAGTGGCTTGCGGTTCTGAGTTACAACTTACAACGCAATTTTCAGGAATCAATTATGTTGTAAGTACGAGGACTGCCTGTATATCTGTCTATCTATAGATAAATATAAAAACTCTTAAGTGAATACAGTCTGGTCCTGGTGACTTATTGTTTAATTTATCAGTTTGTTCCAAAAGCTTCTCTATTGACACCTCAATCTGGGACAGTTCCTTGGATTTGTTATCTACAAGAATGGTTTGCATGTGGGGGTGTTCCCCACATCCTCGGCAGTGAAGACCATGCAAAGAACTCATTTTGTTTCTCTGCAATGGCCTTGTCTTCCTTGTATGCTCCTGTAGCTCCTTGATCGTCCAGCGGCCCCACTGATTGTTTAGGAGCTTCCTGCTTCTGATATACTTAAAAAATATCTGTTAGTTTTGTTGTTGTTGTTGCTCTTCAAATTCTTCCTTCGCCTGCCTTATTGTACTTTGACACTTGACTGGCCAGAGTTTATGCTCCTTTTAATTTTCCTCGGTAGGATTTGACTTCCAATTTTGCTGTTTTGCCTCTGAACACCTCTTTTACTCTGCTGCTTAGACATGGTGGCATTTTTGGGTCCTCTTATGGTTTTTTTGGTGGGTTTTTGTTTTGTTGTTTTAATTTGATTATCTAAGACTTTGTTTTTTAATTAAAGATTCTTGGCTTGATGGGTTGGAAACAGTGTCCAGTAGCCATGAGCTTACACAAGACACTATTGCCTTATCCCTAGGCAAAGATCAGGACATGCCATTTTGGGGCAATCTTTGATCCAGTGGAACCAGACTTTTTGCTGTTTTAAACTGCCTGGTAGAGCTGGGTGAAGGTTTTTGGATTAACAGTTTATTCGTCAAAAATGCAATTGTGGATCACCTGAAACGAGATGCAGATTTGGGTTGAATTTGGTGAGCAGTTCTGCCAGAAATAAACAATAGATTTATTTTTAAGTCAAAACCCACCTCCCCAGGCTGCTGTGAGGATAAATGTATGAAAAACTGGGATGTGCTCAGACACTACAGCCATGGAATACCTTTGATCATTATGACTGGAGCCATTTAGCCCTTGGCATGGCATTGGCTCCAGTTCCCAAAGATTCAGGTTAGCTGTTAAGGACTTATCAAAACATCACTGGTACCTGGCTTGTGGATATAGTCGTAAACCCAGATGAAGAAAAGAACATGTGGAAAGTCAGGGCTTTGCAGCCAGAGTCACTGGAGAAGTGGCAGTTTGCCTTTGTCAGCTGAGATGGCTTTTAATGGCACGTTATGGCACCTGGAGGGGAAGGGAATGAGAGGGAGAGTATCCCCGTTCCTTGGGCCACCCTGCCTACTGGTAACGACAACATTCCATGGCAGATCAGTTTGCTGGGAAGCTGAGGCTGACCCTGGATACTGTAGGGCATTTTTTTTTTCAACTAAAAAAGGTTTTTTAGCCAAAAATAAACATTTTTGCAGAAAATCTTAATTCTGATCAAATTATTCCATTTTGCAATGAAAAATTGTTACCAGAACCTGATTTTTAACCCCAAAACAATTTTTCAAAACACAAATATTTTGGGGTTTGAGGTTTCTTTTGTTGAAAAACCCCAGGCAATGTTCATAGGAAATTTCAGGAGGGGAAAAAACGGGTGTTGTTTTTTTCCAAATATTCCTACAAAAATCACTGGGATTTTTTAACCAACTAGCATCTTCTATCTCCACTTCATTCCTATCTTATGGAGCGAAATCACTTTCTATTGCTCTCTTTCTTTCCATCTTTTGTGGTTCATTGATTCCTTGGCTTTTTACAGTCGGTTTATATCAGGAATATTGGGCCAACTCTTATTAAAGCCAACTGGAGTCTTTCCACTGTCTTCAGTAGGCAATGGATCGGATCCCTAAAGGGTGCCCATCACCGTAATATCTGGGCACTGAAGCACTTACATGTACAGAAACATAAAGCTGAAGGCTTAATGAGCTCTGCTCCCTCTAACCCTGAGTCCAGAGCTAAAAGAGGGAAGGGGCTGCATTGCCAACAAGATATCAGTTTTACTCAAGTTCACTTGAATCCCTCTGGGGACAGAAGGCTCTCCTTGGCCACAGCCCCAGTAGCAGAAATTCAAAGCTCAGCTCACTTTGCATTCAGCCTTGTGTGCCTCAGGCCTGACCTGAGGCTTGAGGTGGGAGAATACAGTTCAACATGCGTGGTCCAATCAGTTCTTGGCCTTCCTCTGAGACAAAGGCGATAACCTGCACACATTGCAGGGGTGGTTTGATGATGGAGTCACTTGCCCTCTAACAAATGGGTTTGAACTGGTGATCTAAAGCAAATGGGTTCATATCCTGCTGTCTCCTCCCTCTCGCCTCTGCCAGGTTTCATTTCAAACATATCACTTGTTGGAGGTGTCTTGCAATAACACTCTACACTTGTACAGCTCCTTTCCTAACATTTGTGCAGGCAACCACCGTACCCATTTTATGGAAGGATAAACTTAAAGAAAGAAACATATCATATAGCAAGTCAGTGTCAAGAGCCAGAAACATAACCCAGGAGTGCTCATTCCCAGCCCTCTGTTCTATGCCCCAAACAGCACTCCCATCACTATCTTGATGTAAACCCCCACCTCTTGTTGTAGTGAAGCCATAGGAAAAGGGCAAAGAACAAGTTTTTTAATCAACCATTTTGGATGTTGATGTGAAATTTCAAAACAAAAAAAATCTGGATAATGTTGATGAAGAATTTTTCAACTAACTATGGGGCTGGTCAGATTGGGTTTGGTTGGCAGGGGTGGCCTGTTTCTTTGATTGTTTTTGTTTGTTTGTTTGAGGAATTTTCAAAATTTCAATTTTCAAAAAAGTGTGGGGAAATGTTGATAAAATTTTCATGAAATGTTTCCCCTTTCTTTGAGCTACCATGTGTAGTGAGGCTGCCAATCTGCCTCCTTTTACCAGCACTGAATTAAGAAAGAAAGAAAGAAAGAAAGAAAGAAAGAAAGAAAGAAAGAAAGAAAGACTATAGCATCTTGATTCGAAAGGAACAGAAGAACTTAGTTAAATGATCCTTGTAAGACTTGTACATCCATTAATGCTGTCCTCAAGCACACTTGTGGTTCTTTAACAGGTACACTTGCCAGTTTCTTAAGCCACAATCAAGAAAGTTTTATATTCAGTTATTATTCAAATATGTTGAGGATTCTTAACATAAAGACCAAATCTTGCAATTCTTTCTCAGTGTTTCCTCAGATAGAATTCCTATTGATTGAGCAGGTCATGCAGCCCAGCGCTTGAAAGCAACCCTACAATAACAAACCAGTATGTGCAACCCAGGATTAGTGGGCCCCCTTCGATTGCCAACCAGCAGGCATGGTCCAGCACTATTGAGTGATTAGAATAACAAATCAGGGAGTGCAGCCCTGCACTCATAGGCAACCCTACAATAACAAACCCCTGTGCTCTGCCCAGTGCTTTTGAGCAGCCCTTCAATAACAAGGCAGTGCAGAAACTTGTGGGGAGGGAGGATCCATGCTGGTAAAGGAATCTGATTGCTGTTTCAAGTTCCCAAGATTTATTATAAACATCAGTGAAAAGGAAACATTTTTATAAATAATGACCAATCCCCTGGCAACATTCCTTTCTATAATGTAGGCACAAATCATCAAGCAAGAAGGATGGGGCCAAGTTCTGAATTCGTTTCCCAAAGCATGGATGATCAGCCTGGAGTGTTCTTTTTTTTTTTTCTTTTTAGGGAACAGTTTCTTTCAAAAGAACAGTTGCTTCCCCTGATGCCTTCTCCTTGTCTTTGTGTTCAAATCCCCCTGTGCATTACATCACCAGAAATGACCAAGCATAGAGGCAGGAAACATGATCCAATCTAGTGACGTGATTTCTCCAGGGAAAGCAGTCCAAGAAACAAGAAGGCATTGTTCTCTGAAAAAAAACAAAAACACTCAGGACCTGATCCAGTTCCCATTGAAATCGATGGAAAGGTTCCCACTGACTCCAGCAGGAGCTGGAGCAGAGCTGAAGTCTGTGGAATTCAGCAAACCCATTGCAGCACAGAGGAAGGCTTGTTGCAACACAGGCAAAGGGTGAACCATGTAAAGCTCACTCTGCACAAGCGTCCCAGATTGTCTGACGCTCACCTGAGCTGCTCTGCTGTGGGAAGCTGGGCTTCATATCCATTAGAAATTGCAGTTGAAGAAGGAGGACTATGCCATAACAGTGAGGTCTGAATGCACTCGGAAATACAGAAGAAAGGGGGAGATTGGGGCTGTAGAATTTGGGGATCGGTCTGCTGGGGCATCAGCGCTGATGCTGGGGATAAGTGGTAATCCTTCCACTTGTACAGCACAATGTATCCAGGTATTTAAATAACAGCTGGAGCTTGTCACCCAAAGCGGTGATGGTGGTTCACAAACAGGGGTGTACAGCATCATCCTCATTCAACAAAGAGGGAAACTGAGGCACAGCACATAGAAGAGACTTGCCCAAGATCCCACAGGGAGTCAATGGCAGAGCTGAGGAATAGCACCCAGATCCCCTGAAGCCCTGCCCTCTAGACCATAGTCACCTGCGGCAGGATCTAAAAGCCTTTTACAAGTGCAAACTTTTTCCAGCCTCATGAATCTCCATGTGGGAGGTTAGCAAAACTGCAGCACAGCAAGGTGAAGCAATTTCCCCAGTCATTGTCACACTGGCACTGAGGGAGAGGTGCCAATGGAAAAGTCCCAGCTCCTCCCAGGTCCAACCATCAGGCCAAACTCACTCTCCCATTCATAGTAATGGGATCACATCATTTTCTTGACACTGCCCTTCAGGGACTCTGAAGACTGAGGCTGTACTTCCAGCTGAGCTCTGTAACTCGGCCTCCACCTAGCCCTATTTCCTAACCCAGCCCTCTCCTGGCCATTGCCAACATCTTGCCTCCCTCTGCTTCTGCTATAAGTCTTCATCTTCCAGCACGGGCCTCCTTCCTGAGGCATGAGGCTGGTCTGGGGATACGGCACAAGAACAAGGATAAGCTGATGCTAAGCCACTGCAAGCTAATCTACTCTTCTAAAGCGAGATGGGAAGACATCCCTTGGCAATGCTGGAGAGGCTGGCGCTAAGCACTTACTTTGCCTCACTTTGGAGCCTGGAAACAAGAGAGTCTGATGGGAATGTGCTGGAGGAGCATGAAGGGCCAGGAGACAAAATAACAACAATCCAGGATGGAAAGCAGTCCAGGCATCCCATTCCTACTCTGTACACTTGCCTCACTAGCTGCCAGGTGTGTGCAATGTACAACATGTTTTGATGCCTAGCTCAGGGCACTGTCGCCCGTGCCTAGCGTCCTGGCTCCTGGAGTCACAACCGGAGACCAGAGCCTCAGCTAACACAAACATTGTGTTTGGCCCTCATGGACGCAAAGAAAACTTGACAAGGTGAACTGGTATCAGAGGGGTAGCCATGTTAGTCTGGATCTGTAAAAGCAGCAAAGAATCCTGTGGCACCTTATAGACTAACAGATGTTTTGCAGCATGAACTTTCGTGAGTGAATACCCACTTCGTCAGATGCATGTAGTGGAAATTTCCAGGGGCAGGTATACATATGCAAGCAAGCTAGAGATAACGAGGTTAGTTCAATCAGGGAGGATGAGGCCCTGTTCTAGCAGTTGAGGTGTGAAAACCAAAGGAGAAGAAACTGGTTTTGTAGTTGGCAAGCCATTCACAATCTTTGTTTAATCCTGAGCTGACGGTGTCAAATGTAAAGATGAACTGAAGCTCAGCAGTTTTTCTTTGAAGTCTGGTCCTGAAGTTTTTTGGCAGCAGGATGGCCACCTTAAGGTCTGCTATAGTGTGGCCAGGGAGGTTGAAGTGTTCTCCTACAGGTTTTTGTATATTGCCATTCCTAATATCTGATTTGTGTCCATTTATCCTTTTCCGTAGAGACTGTCCAGTTTGGCCGATGTACATAGCAGAGGGGCATTGCTGGCATATGATGGCATATATTACATTGGTGGACGTGCAGGTGAATGAACCGGTGATGGTGTGGCTGATCTGGTTAGGTCCTGTGATTGTGTCACTGGTGTAGATATGTGGGCAGAGTTGGCATCGAGGTTTGTTGCATGGATTGGTTCTTGAGCTAGAGTTACTATGGTGCGGTGTGCAGTTACTGGTGAGAATATGTTTCAGGTTGGCAGGTTGTCTGTGGGCGAGGACTGGCCTGCCACCCAAGGCCTGTGAAAGTGTGGGATCATTGTCCAGGATGGGTTGTAGATCTCTGATGATGCGTTGGAGGGGGTTTAGCTGGGGACTGTATGTGATGGCCAGTGGAGTCCTGTTGGTTTCTTTCTTGGGTTTGTCTTGCAGTAGGAGGCTTCTGGGTACATGTCTGGCTCTGTTGATCTGTTTCCTTATTTCCTCGTGCGGATATTGTAGTTTTGAGAATGCTTGGTGGAGATTTTGTAGGTGTTGGTCTCTGTCTGAGGGGTTAGAGCAGATGTGGTTGTACCTCAATGCTTGGCTGTAGACAATGGATCGTGTGATGTGCCTGGGATGGAAGCTGGAGGTATGAAGGTAGGCATAGCGGTCGGTAGGTTTTCGGTATAGGGTGGTGTTAATGTGACCATCACTAATTTGCACCGTGGTGTCTAGGAAGTGGACCTCCTGTGTAGATTGGTCCAGGCTGAGGTTGATGGTGGGGTGGAAGCTGTTGAAATTGTGGTGGAACTGGGTCTAACCGATACCTGCCTAAGTCTATAGGCAGCCCGAAATCATAGTTCCAAGAGGTGTGGACTGCCCTATTCATCTTAATTCTGACTCCTGCAGCCTCCCGAAGAAGTGGGAGGGGGGTCATGACTCAGGGATAGGGCCACAGGGGCACCATGTGGGGTTTGTCTAAGGCCCCCGGTGGTCTGAACTTGGCCCTGCTCTCAATGTCTCTCCCACTCTCTTTTGAGCCTTTTCCCTGGTTATGCTCCTGGTTGAAGTCCATTCCCTGGGATAATTGCCCCTCTGTAAAAGCAATTCTCCCAAAGGAGCCTTTCTCCCCTTCAGCTGCATCCCCCTGCTTTAGAATCTTTGTCTGGAATGAAACGTCCCAAGGGAAGGAGTGGGAGCCCCAGCCCTTGGACTGTACAAAGGGGGCTGCACAAAGCACTGGAGACTATTTTAGAGGAACATAAGAACAGCCATACCATGTCAAACCAAAAGTCCATCTAGCTCAGTATCCTGTCTTCTGACAGTGACCAATGCCAGATGCTCCAGAGGGAATGAATAAAGTAGGTAATCATCAAGTGATCCATTCCTTGTCACCCATTCCCAGTTTCTGGCAAACTGGCTAGGGATACCCCCTGCCCATCCTGGCTATTAGATGGACCTACCCTCCATGAATTTATCTAGTTCTTTTTTGAACCCTGTTATAGTCTTGGCCTTCAAAACATCCTCTGGCAAAGAGTTCCACATATTGACTGTGCATTGTGTGAAGAAATACTTCCTTTTGTTTGTTTTAAACCTGCTGCCTATTAATTTCATTTGGTGACCCCAAGTTCTTGTGTTATGAGAAGAAGTAAATAACACTTCCGTATTTACTTTCTCCATACCAGTCATGATTTCATAGACCTCTGTCATATCCCCCCTTAGTCGTCTCTTTTCCAAGCTGAAAAGTCCCAGTCTTATTAATCTCTCTTCATATGAAAGCTGTTCCATACCCCAATCATTTTTGTTGCCTTTTTCTGAACCTTTTCCAATTCCAATATATCTTTTTTGAGATGGAACGACCGCATCTGCACGCAGTGTTCAAAATGTGGGCACATCATGGATTTATACAGAGGCAATATGATATTTTCTGTCTTATTATCTGTTCTTTTCTTAATGATTCCCAACATTCTGTTAGCTTTTTTGACTGCCGCTGCACGTTGAGCAGAGATTTTCAAAGAGCTATCCACAATGACTCCAAGATCTCTTTCTCGAATGGTAACAGCCAATTTAGACCCCATCATTTTATATGTATAGTTGGGATTATGTTTTCCAGTGTGAATTACTTTGCACTTATCAATATTGAATTTCATCTGTCATTTTGTTGCCTAGTCACCTAGTTTTGTCAGATCGTTTTGTTACTCTTTGCAGTCTGCTTTGGACTTAAGTAGTTTTGTATCATCTGCAAATTTTGCCACTTCAGTGTTTACTCCTTTTTCCAGATCATTTATGAATATGTTGAATAGTACTAGTCCCAATACAGATCCCTGGTGAACACTACTATTTACCTCTCTCCATTCTGAAAACTGACTATTTATTCCTACCTTTTGTTTCATATCTTTTAACCAGTTACTGATACATGAGAGGACCTTCCCTCTTATCTCATGACAGCTTACTTTGCTTAAGAGCCTTTGGTGAGGGACCTTGTCAAAGACTTTCTAAAAATCTAAGTACACTATATCCACTGGATCCCCCTTGTCCACATGCTGTTGAGCCCCTCAAAGAATTCTAGTAGATTGGTGAGGCATGATTTCCCTTTACAAAAACCATGTTGACTCTTCCACAACAAATTATGTTCATCTATGTGGCTGACAATTCTGTTCTTTACTATAGTTTCACACAGTTTGCCCAGTACCGATGTCAGGCTGTAATTGCCGGGATCACCTCTGGAGTCCTTTAAAAAAATTGGTGTCACATTATCTATCCTCTAGTCATTTGGTACAGAAGGTGATTTAAATTATTTAAAGGTTGCATACCACAGTTAGAAGTTCTGCAATTTCACATAAGTTCCTTCAGAACTCTTGGGTGAATGCCATCTGGTCCTGGTAACTTATTACTGTTTAATTTATTAATTGGTTCCAAAATCTCCTCTAATGACACCTCAATATGCAACAGTTCCTCAGATCTGTCACCTAAAAATAATGGCTCAGGTTTGGGAATCTCTCTCACATTCTCAGCCGTGAAGGCCAATGCAAAGAATTCATTTAGTTTCTCCACAATGACCTTATCGTCCTTGAATGCTCCATTAGCATCTCAATCGCCCGGTGGCCTCACTGGTTGTTTAGCTGGCTTCCTGCTTCTGATGTACTTAAAAATGCAGGAGAAGCCTGCATCTGCTGGCCACCTGCAGACTTTGCAGCTCTGACTTCTGCAATTGATCTTTCGATGACTCACCTACAGGCTCCGACTTCTTCCTTTCCCTGAAGGTGCTCAACCTCCACTCCACCCCAAGTCCCACCTCCACTCCACTCCTTCCCCCGACCCTGATCTTCCCCCTCTACCCAGTGCCTCCTGCATGCCATGGAACAGCTGATCTTCAGCGGGCCGGAGGCACTGGGAGGGAGGGGAAGGAGTTGATCAGCAGGGCTGCAGGCAGCTGAGAGGCACTGGGTGGGAGGGGAAGGAGGAGGAGCTAGCTGCCAGGGGGTACTAAGTATCCACTAATTTTTTTTTCATGGGTGCTCCAGCCCTGCAGCACCCACGGAATCAGCGCATATGGCACCACACCACCTTCTCTTTCCTGTTTAGCTGTGGAAACATCTACATGATACACCCCTTTCAGTGCGAAGGAAGGTAGATCTTGGCCCTTCACCTCTTCTCATAACTAGATTAGCTCCCTATTTGCCACCTGCTATACTTTTGCCAAATATTAATCTCTCTCCTGTTATATCTCCACCAGAGTTACAGTGCCCCATACTCTAGCAAGGCAGCAACAGCCTGAACTAGCCCTTTTGTAGTGTTGTAATGATCATTCTCCTCTCACTAAATCCCATTATCCAGCTTGTGAGATGTTGGTTTCACAGACCATTCTACACTGTAAGGTTTGATCAATGTAAGTTACGTTAGCATTCTGCCACCAACTTTTGTATATAGTCCAAGTGTGTTTCACCACAAGCCCATCCCCAGATCCTTTGCCTGGTCAGAATTCCTGAAACTTGTGTTTCTAATGTCCTGGTGACATCCCTGCCACATTCCTGACCAAGACTTGAGAATAACCAAAGGAGAGACTGTCTGTCCCCAGAGAATCCTGCCCCCCAGCCCCACTCCACACATACACCTTTCTGTGGATCCCTGTGCTTTCTGGGACAGGACTTTGGGAGTTTAGGGCTCAATCTAACCCACTGAATAATAATTCAATCCAATCCCCAATGATAGAGTTTTTTCCCAATGACTTTAATATGAGTTGGATTGGGCCCTTAGTGAACTCTCTCTCTCTCTAACATTTCCACATAAGTGAATAATAAAAATGTTTGCCTTCGGTAGCACATTTCATCAAAGGATCTCAAAGTACTTTACAATCACTAGGTATTTAAGCCTCACAACATTCCAAAGAGACAAAGCCATTCTGTTTCTCCCAATTAGAGATGGGGAAACTTGGCACAGACAGGCTAAGAGATCTGGCTAACAGCACACAGTAGTAGAGCTGGGAATAGAAGGTAATAGCCTAGACACTCAGTTCCCCAGCTCTAACCATTGCATATTCCTGTCCTCCCTCAAAATCCTGTGCTTTTTATTTTGACACACACAATAAACATGAAAAAGCAGTAGATCTCCTTCCTTCCCTGCACCATCGCACACTGGAAATGCTGCAGTAGCACAGAAATGGAGATATCTGGAATTAACTTGGATTTTTTAAAAAATGAAAATACCACATGTATTTAACATGCAAGCAATGCTGTAGTGGAACAACATTAAAACAGGATCAAGCACCAGTCAATGCATTCAGAGGAAAGGGTGAACACTCGGGGTGAAATCTTGACCCCATTGAGGCCAAACACAAGACTCCCATTGACTTCACTGCGGCCAAGATTATGCCCTCCTTTTTCTGAGTATGACACTTTCTGAGTCCAGTGGAACATCGAGAGAGAATTTAAGCAATCAGATTGTCTAATGCAGAGGGCATTAGTTCCCTGGAAAAGCCCTGACAGTACCATTTGTAACCATCACAGCACCCAGAACTAGAATGCACAGCATCTTGGCAGCCTCTTTTCCTTTTCAGATTCCTAGTAAACCACCCGGAAAGGTGGTATGGTCGAGCCAAAAGGAGTGAAGAGATCAAAAGCTTCCATTACTGATTTCTGTGCTATCACTTGTCTGTGGATTCCCTGGCATGTTACCAAGGCTGTTAATCTGACACTTTTCATGCCCACTAAATTCACTTAAAAATAAATCATTAAATAGGAAGAACTCATTTCAGGTGCTGTCTCCCCAGCCAGGTTGGTACTAAGGTAATTGCTATCTCTGCTGGTTTGGAAGGAAAAAGAAGCCACAATCCATTGCAAATCTGATGGGTAACCCAGCCAATGGAATCTTTCGTTTAATCAGTTCCAGGAGGCCGGATGGAGCAGTCAGCCTTTGAAAATGTAAGAGTTCGATTTGCCAGTGAAACGGGGGTTGGAGGGGGGAAGCAAGGAGGATTTTCCATCTTTAGCTGAAATTAAAAAAACATGGCAGTCACCAAGGCAAACCTTCCCAAAAAGGTTAGGAGCAGCTGCCTCCAAGTCTGAGAATACTGCTGTGTCAGATGCACACAGCGAGCAGCTCCCGTTAGTCTTTAAGTGGCTGGTATATTTTCAAGTTTTTCTCAGGCTGCATCTCCATCTTTTACAGGCCTCCCTGACTTAGTACCTGATCCAAACTATGTCCAGGCCTCCACCTATATCCAGAGAGCTCACCTCTATTCTCTCCGCTGTGCTGCTGAGGAAAAGTGCCTTGCCAGGTAAGGAGATGGGTGACTCCATGTTGCCAACTCTTCTGATTATATCTTGAGTTTTGTAATATTTGGGGTTCTCCCTGAATTCACAGCTCCTGGAGTCAGGAGATTAGGGGAGAATCTGAACTTTCCTTTATAAAAGAAGTTTCTAACCCTCGTGGTTGCAGAGAAAAGCTTGAAAACTTGAAACTTAAAGGCACAGAAACCTGAAGGCAAAGAAAAAGAATCCAATTTTTTCAATCTCATGATTTTTAAGACAATGATTTTTGAATGATTTTGAATGATCTCGTGATTTTTGAATTACCAACTCATGATTTTTGAATGTTTGGAGTTCATGATACTTTTGTTGCTACCTTGGTATTAATGGTGGGCCAGCCAAAAATCTGGTCTAATTTGGAAAGCTCTTGGGGCACATAGGTCATGTGGGTAGTCCCAAGAACTGCTTGGTTCTGGTTGAACCGGATGGAGATATTGCAATAACGTTTCTGCTTCTGGTGCCAGCTGTGAATTCAGAGGTGTGCAAACATGTAGCCAGCAAAGGCACTAAACAGGAAGTCAAGGAGAGAATGAATCTGAGGATTATTGTTATACTGTTGTACAGCCCTTTTCTGCACATGTCCAGATTTCTGAGAAGGGTCAAAAAATTTCAACAAAAACTTTTTTTTATTAGAAAAAAAATCATTTGTCCATTGTGTGAATACAATGGAATTTGAAGATTACTGTTCTTTCCAGTTCATACACTGACTATATTGGTGCTTATGTTCTATTATGATAGATAGATAGATAGATAGATAGATAGATAGATAGATAGATAGATAGATAGATAGATAGATAGATAGATAGATAGATAGATAGATGCCAACAGCAATAATAGTCTCCGGAATTTACTTGGCAATTCTGTAGCTGCTTAAGGCAGTGCTGTGCTGAATATAATGAAACATTGCCTTTGCCTGGTAAGGACCAGATTCTGATATTGTTGCACACATTGGGTAGTATCTTACTCTGCACTTATTGCCATTAGCATCAGTGTATTAAGGTGTTGTTTGACAGGAGTAAGGGTATCAAAATCTGGCCTTAATTAAGCGGATGTGTCTTGGAATGCAAAGGATTAGCAGATGTGGCTCGTAGTGATCTTCATGAGGGGCTGGGTTATTTTACTTGATGTATTTTTGTTCCCCTTGCAATGACTCATCTCAGCTTCTTCGCACTGTAAAGTTGAAAGCACACATAGAATTGCAATCAGTTCCTGTGCTCAAAATGAACTTTGTCTGAAGAGCCCACTCAGAGCTGGGCAGCTGTTCTCAGCTGGACTCTACAATGAGGGGACAGCAAATTTAGCACCACTTAAATCCAACATTTAGCAATTGATGCCTTGGCCTCGACACATTCTGTATAACCCTTCTCCTCCAATGGGGTAGCAGAGCCTTTTCCTGGTAGAAGAAGTGAGATCTCCTGGCCAATGTGGAGCAGCTTCTGATCTTTAACAGGGTATGCCATGGTGATAATAAAACGGGAAAATGTGAGTGCTGAGAGTTGTTTGGGGGTGGAGGGGGGAGAAATTTGCAAGTTGCAAGGCGGGGACGCTCTGTCTTTTTAAAAAAAAAAATCTTTTTTCCACTAAGGAGAATCTTAATACAGATTTATTTGCTGTTATTTTTCAAATCTGCTCTAGCTCCCATACTGCTGAGCAAAACTTCAAAGAGCCACTTGCTACTAGCCACATTGGAAGAGAAAATGCTGCTTCAAACTGAAAAGCTGAAATGAAAAGTTTTGACTTAAAATCAAACCCAAAAGGGATACATCAGCTTTAACCCAAATTCAGGAACAGTTTCTGAGCCAAAAAAAATGCATTTTTCAGCAAAAAAATCTATTCACTGAAAAAAATTCCCTCCGCTCCAAGTAGAAGCTCACCCAGCCCCATTCCTCAGCCCCTCCAGTGCTCAGATGTCCCCAGCTGCTTTCAGGGTAAGTGAGTTTCACCCATCTCCTCCATTTCCTTCCTTTTAACCCCTTCAGCACTGCCTACACTCCCGAGGCCACCGACTACGACATCCGGGTGCTGCTGAGGTTCCCGCAGCGGGTGAAGAACCAGGGCACAGCAGACTTCCTGCCCAACCGCCCCCGCCACAACTGGGAGTGGCACAGTTGCCACCAGTAAGTTGAGGAGAACTTGGCACTCTTCAGCACCTTACAAGTCCATCTCTGGTGACAGGCCCTTGCCACTGGGACTTTCCTTTGGTGGGCAGAGGCTGGTATCCAGCCATGGCTCTGGTTCAGTAAAGTAACTTGAGCACATGCTTCAGCATTTTGCTGAATTGGGGCCTATGTCAATATACTGAGGGTGAGAGCCACCCCTGGCTATAGATCAATGGACTGGCCTCCTCCATTCCTGCTCCCATCTTGCCTTTCTCTCTCCATTTTCTTGTTCCCTAACTTCAACCCTTTTCTTCTTTCTTTTTTCCTCTGCTCCTCTTTTCTTTCTTCCTTTCTCTGTAAAATTTATTTATCGCACCCCCCAATCCCAAAACCATTTCCCTGCCAGCTCCCCCTCCTGTCTCCATAAGCCCCGTGCTGCTCAGGGCGAGTGTTCTGTGCTGGTCCCCAAGGGTCAGGCCACATCATCACAGACCCCTGAACTGAGCATCATGGGCAAAGAGAAGGTCGGGCTTCTAATGCTGATGCATTATGGGAGCAGGTGGCTTTCAAGAAGCCGCACACTCCATCGCTCAGAGCCCCAGCATTTTCCCAAAGTGAGGTGAGGAGAATCTGGGATCCTGCCACTTTCCCTGCCCCCACCCACTCCTGAGCTGCTCTAATGCCCCTGCACCCACCCAGCATGCATCTATAAATATCTCTGTGGTACACGCCTCTGCCCTGGATTTCCCCCAGGCACTACCACAGCATGGACGAGTTCAGCCACTATGACCTGCTGGATGCACCCACAGGGAGGAAGGTGGCTGAGGGACACAAGGCTAGCTTCTGTCTGGAGGATACCACCTGCGACTTTGGGAACCTGAAGCGCTATGCCTGCACTTCACACACCCAGGTGAGAGGAGGGGGAGATGTATCCAATAGATCCAGGACCACTCCACCCTCTGACTGCGATTTAGTGCAGTGCTTTCTTCCCCTATTGGCCCCAGTCTCCTAAGACACCCAGCTGTGTGAGTGGGCAGGGACAGTCACCTCTGGGAGCTGGGGAAGGGATTAGTGAGTGCCCAAACCTGGTCAGGAATCTCCCTCATGGCATCATACCAGTGCAGGTGTTACACCTCCCTCTGGAATATCAAGCAACCTCAGGTGGGCATGTCCTATTGATTTCCTGGCATGGGTGTCAGAGCCCTCCCTAAAGGGGGAGGGGCAACCCCACCCCCAGCCAAGCCAGAGGGGGGCTGGGGAGCAAAAGCAGCCCCCTGCTTGTGTCCTGCGCTCCCCGCCCAGGACACATAGAGGGACCCAGGCTCCCCACAGCTGCCGCACAGCTCTTCCAGACCTGGCTCCAGCCCAACGGGGGAAGAGGGCTCAGAGCCATAGCCCAGCTCTGCTATGAGCCAGGTGGGCAGTTGTGGGGAACCTGTGACCCTCCACCTGCCCTGGGTGGGGGACATGGGCCAGGGGTACCCTCAGCTGCCCCACACCCCTGGCAGGTGGAGGGACCCAGTCTCCCCTACAGCTGCTGCCTGGGCTCCCCAGGTGGGCTTCCTCCATGCTGGCCTGGCTGGAGGGTTGGGGGGGCCGGAGAAGAGGGGAAGGGGGCAGAGTCCACCCTGATGAGAAGTGGACCTGCAAGGCCCACTCCCTCCCCTGCAGTTCTGGTGCCTCTGTTTCCTTGGCTTGCCCAGTGCTAGGGAAGGAGAGGCACCCAAGGCAGCAGTATCTTTGGCTGAGCACTCAGTAGTGCTTTTATAGGTATATAGGACTAGTGGGCACTCCACACTTGAATCTTTCTGATGCTCACATATATAAGTGTACCTATTGGGATTCTGGGAACTGGGCGGGCAGAAACCCATCCACTGCTAAAGGATCCTCCCCCAGCCTAAGGGGAGGAACCACAGGGCCACAGAACCCACTGAGTGCGGGGGACAACTAATAAAAGAACAGGGACAGGAGTGAGGTCAAAGGGTCAGAAGGAGGGAACCTAACGGGGACACCGAGCAGAGAACCCCGGACAGCGCCCACTGCTCCTCGAAGGCGTCAAGGGAGCCAGTGGACGCCGCCCAGAGGAACTCCGCCTGGATGCGTGATCGGACCATGGAGCGGAAGCAAGCCCCACAGTCACCGGAGTCTCCGTCGGCCAACCTCCCCTCCCTGGTCGCGTGGATGACCTTTTTCGCCAGGGCGAGGAGGAGGTTGACCAGGAGGTCCCGGGACTTCGTGGGGCCACGGATAGGGAGTGCATACAAAAGGAGGTGAGGGGAAAAGTGTAACCAAAAACGTAAGAGGATGGCTGTGAGGAGCCGGTGTAGGGGCTGCAAGCTGGCACACTCTAAATACACGTGCGCCAGGGTCTCCCTCACGCCGCAGAAGGGGCAGGTGTCCGGGACAGGGGTAAACCGCGCCAAGTACACGCCCGTGCTCACGGCCCCATGGAGGAGCCGCCAACTGATATCCCCAGTGGGCCTCGGGACCAGGGTGGAGTAGAGGCTGGCCCACCGGGGCTCCTCACCCTCCAAAGGTGGCAGGAGGTCCCGCCACTTCGTATCAGGGCGGGACACGAGGGTGGGGAAGTGAAGGGTGTGGAGCACGAGCGTGTAGAGCTGTTTCCTCGGCGCGGTTTGGAAACGGACCGGCTGCAGGTCGTGCAGCCGGCTTGCGGAGAAGGGGCGGGGGGGCCGGTTGGGCCTACGGGGCAGGGGCCGAGAACAAAGTCCAGAGGGCCATATATAAGTGTACCTATTGGGTGTCTGGGAAGTGGGCGGGCGAAGCCCGCCCACTGCTAAAGGATCCTCCCCCAGCCTAAGGGGAGGAACCACAGGGCCACAGAACCCACTGAGTGCGGGGGACAACTAATAAAAGAACAGGGACAGGAGTGAGGTCAAAGGGTCAGAAGGAGGGAACCTAACGGGGACACCGAGCAGAGAACCCCGGACAGCGCCCACTGCTCCTCGAAGGCGTCAAGGGAGCCAGTGGACGCCGCCCAGAGGAACTCCGCCTGGATGCGTGATCGGACCATGGAGCGGAAGCAAGCCCCACAGTCACCGGAGTCTCCGTCGGCCAACCTCCCCTCCCTGGTCGCGTGGATGGCCTTTTTCGCCAGGGCGAGGAGGAGGTTGACCAGGAGGTCCCGGGACTTCGTGGGGCCACGAATAGGGAGTGCATACAAAAGGAGGTGAGGGGAAAAGTGTAACCAAAAACGTAAGAGGATGGCTGTGAGGAGCCAGTGTAGGGGCTGCAACCTGGCACACTCTAAATACACGTGCGCCAGGGTCTCCCTCACGCCGCAGAAGGGGCAGGTGTCCGGGACAGGGGTAAACCGTGCCAAGTACACGCCCGTGCTCACGGCCCCATGGAGGAGCCGCCAACTGATATCCCCAGTGGGCCTCGGGACCAGGGTGGAGTAGAGGCTGGCCCACCGGGGCTCCTCACCCTCCAAAGGTGGCAGGAGGTCCCGCCACTTCGTATCAGGGCGGGACACGAGGGTGAGGAAGTGAAGGGTGTGGAGCACGAGCGTGTAGAGCTGTTTCCTCGGCGCGGTTTGGAAACGGACCGGCTGCAGGACGTGCAGCCGGCTTGCGGAGAAGGGGCGGGGGGGCCGGTTGGGCCTACGGGGCAGGGGCCCGATGACAAGGTCCAGAGGGCCATATATAAGTGTACCTATTGGGTGTCTGGGAAGTGGGCGGACGAAGCCCGCCCACTGCTAAAGGATCCTCCCCCAGCCTAAGGGGAGGAACCACAGGGCCACAGAACCCACTGAGTGCGGGGGACAACTAATAAAAGAACAGGGACAGGAGTGAGGTCAAAGGGTCAGAAGGAGGGAACCTAACGGGGACACCGAGCAGAGAACCCCGGACAGCGCCCACTGCTCCTCGAAGGCGTCAAGGGAGCCAGTGGACGCCGCCCAGAGGAACTCCGCCCGGATGCGTGATCGGACCATGGAGCGGAAGCAAGCCCCACAGTCACCGGAGTCTCCGTCGGCCAACCTCCCCTCCCTGGTCGCGTGGATGGCCTTTTTCGCCAGGGCGAGGAGGAGGTTGACCAGGAGGTCCCGGGACTTCGTGGGGCCACGGATAGGGAGTGCATACAAAAGGAGGTGAGGGGAAAAGTGTAACCAAAAACGTAAGAGGATGGCTGTGAGGAGCCGGTGTAGGGGCTGCAACCTGGCACACTCTAAATACACGTGCGCCAGGGTCTCCCTCACGCCGCAGAAGGGGCAGGTGTCCGGGACAGGGGTAAACCGCGCCAAGTACACGCCCGTGCTCACGGCCCCATGGAGGAGCCGCCAACTGATATCCCCAGTGGGCCTTGGGACCAGGGTGGAGTAGAGGCTGGCCCACCGGGGCTCCTCACCCTCCAAAGGTGGCAGGAGGTCCCGCCACTTCGTATCAGGGCGGGACACGAGGGTGGGGAAGTGAAGGGTGTGGAGCACGAGCGTGTAGAGCTGTTTCCTCGGCGCGGTTTGGAAACGGACCGGCTGCAGGTCGTGCAGCCGGCTTGCGGAGAAGGGACGGGGGGGCCGGTCGGGCCTACGGGGCAGGGGCCCGATGACAAGGTCCAGAGGGCCATATATAAGTGTACCTATTGGGTGTCTG
This sequence comes from Gopherus evgoodei, assembly GCF_007399415.2. Lineage (NCBI taxonomy): Eukaryota > Metazoa > Chordata > Testudines > Testudinidae > Gopherus > Gopherus evgoodei. The sequence continues at coordinate 311,598 of NW_022060059.1, forward strand.
GGAAGTGGGTGGGCGAAGCCCGCCCACTGCTAAAGGATCCTCCCCCAGCCTAAGGGGAGGAACCACAGGGCCACAGAACCCACTGAGTGCGGGGGACAACTAATAAAAGAACAGGGACAGGAGTGAGGTCAAAGGGTCAGAAGGAGGGAACCTAACGGGGACACCGAGCAGAGAACCCCGGACAGCACCCACTGCTCCTCGAAGGCGTCAAGGGAGCGAGTGGACGCCGCCCAGAGGAACTCCGCCCGGATGCGTGATCGGACCATGGAGCGGAAGCAAGCCCCACAGTCACCGGAGTCTCCGTCGGCCAACCTCCCCTCCCTGGTCGCGTGGATGGCCTTTTTCGCCAGGGCGAGGAGGAGGTTGACCAGGAGGTCCCGGGACTTCGTGGGGCCACGGATAGGGAGTGCATACAGAAGGAGGTGAGGGGAAAAGTGTAACCAAAAACGGAAGAGGATGGCTGTGAGGAGCCGGTGTAGGGGCTGCAACCTGGCGCATTCTAAGTACACGTGCGCCAGGGTCTCCCTCACGCCGCAGAAGGGGCAGGTGTCCGGGACAGGGGTAAACCGCGCCAAGTACACGCCCGTGCTCACGGCCCCATGGAGGAGCCGCCAACTGATATCCCCAGTGGGCCGTGGGACCAGGGTGGAGTAGAGGCTGGTCCACCGGGGCTCCTCACCCTCCCTAGGTGGCAGGAGGTCCCGCCACTTCGTATCAGGGCGGGACACGAGGGTGAGGAGGTGAAGGGTGTGGAGCACGAGCGTGTAGAGCTGTTTCCTCGGCGCGGTTTGGAAACGGACCGGCTGCAGGTCGTGCAGCCGGCTTGCGGAGAAGGGACGGGGGGGCCGGTTGGGCCTACGGGGCAGGGGCCCGATGACAAGGTCCAGAGGGCCATATATAAGTGTACCCATTGGGTGTCTGGGAAGTGGGCGGGCAAAGCCCGCCCACTGCTAAAGGATCCTCCCCCAGCCTAAGGGGAGGAACCACAGGGCCGCAGAACCCACTGAGTGCGGGGGACAACTAATAAAAGAACAGGGACAGGAGTGAGGTCAAAGGGCCAGAAAGAGGGATCCTAACGGGGACACCGAGCAGAGAACCCCGGACAGCGCCCACTGCTCCTCGAAGGCGTCAAGGGAGCGAGTGGACGCCGCCCAGAGGAACTCCGCCCGGATGCGTGATCGGACCATGGAGCGGAAGCAAGCCCCACAGTCACCGGAGTCTCCGTCGGCCAACCTCCCCTCCCTGGTCGCGTGGATGGCCTTTTTCGCCAGGGCGAGGAGGAGGTTGACCAGGAGGTCCCGGGACTTCGTGGGGCCACGGATAGGGAGTGCATACAAAAGGAGGTGAGGGGAAAAGTGTAACCAAAAACGTAAGAGGATGGCTGTGAGGAGCCGGTGTAGGGGCTGCAAGCTGGCACACTCTAAATACACGTGCGCCAGAGTCTCCCTCACGCCGCAGAAGGGGCAGGTGTCCGGGACAGGGGTAAACCGCGCCAAGTACACGCCCGTGCTCACGGCCCCATGGAGGAGCTGCCAACTGATATCCCCAGTGGGCCGTGGGACCAGGGTGGAGTAGAGGCTGGCCCACCGGGGCTCCTCACCCTCCCTAGGTGGCAGGAGGTCCCGCCACTTCGTATCAGGGCGGGACACGAGGGTGAGGAGGTGAAGGGTGTGGAGCACGAGCGTGTAGAGCTGTTTCCTCGGCGCGGTTTGGAAACGGACCGGCTGCAGGTCGTGCAGCCGGCTTGCGGAGAAGGGACGGGGGGGCCGGTTGGGCCTACGGGGCAGGGGCCCGATGACAAGGTCCAGAGGGCCATATATAAGTGTAGCTGGGCAGTTACCCCGCTCTGGCTGAAATAGGCTGGCTGATTGGAGAAGCAGCCACAGTGAGGCCACAGCCCAATCAGGCCACACCTGGCCCTGTTATAAGGGCTCAGGGAGGAGCTAGCTCACTTTCTTTTCAGTCTCGGAGAGAGAAAGACCTGGCTTCCTGGGAATAGGGTACCTGAAACAGAGCAGTGCTGGGGAAGGGCAAGAGGAGCTGGGGAGCTCCAGCCTGGCAACTCCCCAGGCTGAGGCCTTGTTAAGGGCCTATGCAGGTACTGGGGCTGGGAAGTGCAGCCTGGGGTTAGACAGAGGCAGCTGGTCCGTACCCCTTGCCAGTGATGAGTGGCCATGACAGACTGCAGTTTGCCCTTGTGAGTGGGGGCTAGGTGATGACTGGCAGTAGCCACTGAGACAAGATGGGTTTAGAGGGCTGGGGGTTCCCCTGGGAGGGGACACCCAGAGTGTGGGGGTACTGATGGGGCAGAATCCTGAGGTAAAGGGCACTGGGGTCCAGGAGGGGCATGAGGCAGGTGAGCCACTGGCCAGCAGAGGATGTTCTGAGTGCTGGATGAGCTAATTCCCAAACTACTAGCAGGAGGTGCTGCACCAGTGAGTCTCAGCTCTGCTGCAGCAGGGGTGAGCAAAACACAGATGCACCAATTTTTCCTGAAATTAGGTAAAATAGCTATTCCAGCTGGGCACAGGAATCCACTCCAGTATTTTCATATAGCCATCACAGGCATCACATTTAATGGACAGAGTCCTCAGACTGCTTGTTCCCTTTGCATTCAAAACACCTGAACTGGATTATTGTGTCCACCTGGAATGGACTTTGCATGCAGCCCTTGGGAAGGAGAAGAGCCTGAACTGGATTCCTTTGCCCACATGGAATGAACTCTGCAACACTGCTCCTGGGAGGAAAACGTGTTTTGGCATTAGCAGAAGTTGCAACTAGACAAGCCACCTGCACAGAATTGAGCAGTGCAGGTAATTCCTGAATATATTTCTATATTAAGAAAGAGCGAGAACAACAGAAAAGGAAAACTGAGAAATGCTAAAGATAAAAAGCAAAGTCCAAACCCTGTGTTATGCAGGAGGTCAGACTAGATGAACTGATGGTTCTGTCTGGGCTTTATGAAGCATGAGCACTGCTCTTTCCTTCTGTCAGGGCTTGAGTCCCGGTTGCTATGACACCTACAATGCTGACATCGATTGCCAATGGATTGACATAACAGACGTTCAGCCTGGAAATTACATCCTAAAGGTTGGTTTCCCTGTAATGTTGGACTTCTCTGTATGGGCCATTGCCATGAATAGATCTAGGCAGTTACTTGTGAAATCCATGGTACTGGATTTTGGTTTGTGTGTGTCCACGGCCCCGTTGCCGGTCCCCTTGATTGTGAACATCCATCCACACAGCATGTGAATAACATGGCTGATCAGACATTCTTCTGAGAACAGAAGCAGCTGCATGAAGGGCCAGTCACAAGCTACGCATTGGCAATTAGCAGTAACAGTGGGGGTGGAGGAGGGGTATGAAAATGAAACAATAGCTGGTCACCCCTGAGAACAAATGGAAAGAGAGCCATTGTGTACTCATACTCAAATACTTTTTAGGACCACTACAAGCAGGCACAATGCCATTCAGTTCAAGGGAAGCTAAGCCCAATTAAAACCAGGGCTGAATTTGACTTTGTTTACATTTCTTTTATTTATATAATTTGACCATTTGCTACAGAGAAGCAAGATGGTTGCGTCAGGATGACAAGCTGTTTTCTTGGAAGAAAGTGGAGGCATTTTACCTGTAGAAGAAACCATAAAACTAAAAACATGTGACAGTATAGAAGCAAAACTGTATAACAGTTTATTTCCTTAAAAGGAATACACCCCCCATAAATGTGCATTTTTCATTGCAAAAAATTCTAGTTGTATGTGATAATATACATTACAGTACAGCCCAGGGACCCACCAAGAACTGGGCCCCATTGCACTAGGTGCTGTACAGCCACAGAGTAGTAGCTAGACACAAGGGATGGGAAAGGGGTGTAACACAATTCTCTCTCTCTCCAGTGACTGACAGAGGAACTATTTCCTGATGTGGTCTTTGTCTTGTTTTCTCAGGTTCAAGTGAACCCCAAGTACATGGTGCTGGAGTCAGACTTCACTAACAATGTTGTGAGGTGCAATATTCACTATACTGGACGCTATGTTGCCACTACAAACTGCAAAATTGCCCAGTAAGAGCACTTGTGAAACTCTTCCCACTCCTTGTCTGTCTCTCTGGGTTCTTCCATGGTTCCCATTGCTGTGGTATACAGGCATCTCATCTTTTTCTTCTGCCTCCATCACTTCTTGGTGGTGTGGACTTCAAGATGAAAAGGGAAATGTGAGGATGGAGCTGCCAAGGAGTTGCTAATGGGGAGGGACATGGGAAATGCAGAAATGGTACTTGAATGTAGGGGCAAGTCTTTCCAGAACTAGACCTGAGGGTCTAATGCAGCAATTCTCAAACTTCATTGCATCATCTCCCCTTCTAACCAGGGCCTCCAGGGGGCCCCCGCCGCCGAATTGCTGCCAAAACCTGGACCAGAAGAAGCTCTGGGGGACCAGGCCCCACCAGAGTTTTCTGGGGCCCCCAGAGCGGGTGAAGGACCCCACTGCAGACACCCCAAAAAACTCTCGTGGGGGCTCCTGCGGGGCCCAGGGCTTGGGGCAAATTGCCCCACTTGCCCCCACTTCTGGGCGGCTGTGCTTCTGATAACAAAAATTACTACACAGCTCCAGGAGAGGGGACAAAAGACTGAGCCCTGTTGCCCTGGATGCGGGGTAGGGGCAAAGCTAAAACCCAACAGCTTCTACCCTGGGTAGGGGGGCATCTTGGCCCTGGGCCCCACTACGTCTGAAGTCCAAGCCCAATCCCCACCACCCAGGGCTAACACCTGTCTGGGTGGCCCCATTAAAATGGGGTCCCAGCCCACAGTTTGAGAACCCCTGGTCTAGTGGAGCAACACTAACACCTGAAATGGAGTAGTTCTGTATCCAGCTGCCATTTTCAGAATGATCTGCTCCCCAAGCAACCCTCTTCCACAGAACTAAAAACACCTTGCTTTGCTCCCTTTCTCAATATTAGGCTGTGGTCTCATCAACACCATTCCCATGAGATGTCTCCACTGTTAATTCTTAAGCATGAAACACCATGTGCCTCTTAAGTCATTTCCTCTACTTCTACCACTTGTTCCCCTATGCCAGGCCTGTGTAGGCTTGTTTCCCACACTCTGCTGCTTCGCACAACCTAGAGTAATTCAAGTACATGACTAGGGACCCAGAGCTCTGGGTTCTTGTCCCAGCTCTGCCACTGATCCACTCGGTGACCATGGGCAAGTCACTTACGGCTTGGTTTTCAGAGGTGCTGAGCACCAGCCACTCTCATTGACTTCACCACCTCTAGCAATCAGGCCTTTAACCTGCTTAGGTCTCCACCTATAAGATGTGGTGAATCTTTGCACAGGGGGCATGATGATTAAGAGATTGTCTGTGAAGCACATGGAAAGCCTCAGCCAAAGGGGCTAGTTACCCAAGTGAGTCACAGCAACACTTGGTGCACATAAGAGAATTATGCTACCTTTCCACTTTCCCTATCCCAGAGGCCACTAGGGAAGGTCAGTTTGACCCTGGGACAAGTTAGAGCAACCTCAGGGCTGCTCTAACTTCCACTAGTGCTGGCAGCTCCCAAACAGCCTGCTTCACGAGCCAGGAGCGCAGAAACATTGCATGCTGTCCCCAGCCCCACCATCCCCCACCTTGCCCCTCCTTAGCCCAGGGTTGCCCCTACACAGGTCCCATCACAGCCCTCTCAGTGGGTGTTTGGGAAGCACTGTGGTGTCTCTATGAACACCATTAACGCACAGCTAGGGAAACCAGCACAAACAGGACTGCCGCAGTGAAGCTCTCCCAGGACTGCCAAGTGACCACAGTTGGTTTGGACACAGTAAACAAGAGGGGGAAAAATTAAATTATTTTTCTTTACATTTTTCTCTTAAAAAACACTTTGCAACTGGCTCACGCTTGGTCCTGAATGGAAAAAAACAACTCCCATGGCCAGCCAAGGCACTGGCAGGGAGGACTGCAGGCTACAGACATCACACCACCTTAGAAGGTGGAGGGATTCCTGCCAGGCACTGCTAGGGGTCCTGGGAGCTGCTTCCCCCCCCCACGCCCCCACTGCTCCATGCTGCAGTGGGACAGGATGCCTTGCCAGCATTCTATGAGTTGTGGATTTCAATTAAACTCACAGGCTGAAATCCTGGCCCCATTAACATCAGTGGGAGCTTTGCCACTGATTTCAGTGGGGCCTGGGTTTCATCCATAGGTTCTCCAGATCCCAGGGAAGACCAGGCTGTATTTTATGGGGTCTGGGATTTCCAGATTGTTTTGTAGCCCTCTGGTACCTAACTCCCTTTCGGGATCTGGGCCATGATGGCTGTGTTAGTTGACAGCTGAACCTTAGCTGGGCTACCCCTACCTTCACGTAACAAGCCACAATAAAGTTAGTCCAATTTTTCTATTGAAATTTTTTTCAGTGGAAATTAGCTTTTTGACAAAAACTTAAAATGTTCATTTTGGTCTTTATTACTGCAGATTTTCTGTGCACATTTCTAGTAAACATTTTAGTTTTTCAGTTTAGTTTTTGGTTTTCAAAAATTAAAAATTTTTACTAAACGCATGTTTACCAAAAAAAGGGGCAGAAGAAGGGCCACACAGGACTTTGTTTCTTTGAGGCTTTTTTGTTTGTTTGTTTGTTTTGGGCGGGGGGTGCATTTTCCAGCCACTTGCTGAGTGCTCTTATTCTCCCCTTGCAGGTCATGATCCACTGGGAGGGACGCATGACACCTGACCCCACCTCCCAACCCAAATTCAACACTTTCAAGTTGGAATTTGAAATGTCTGCTTCTGGGGTGCATGATCTAGTGGGGCATAAGACATTTCTCCATTCCAGCAGCCCCTGGAGACAAAAAAAGTATTTCTCAATTTTAAGAACATGAGGGAAATCAGTGATTACTTTAAATACTTTTAAACTTAACTTTTCTTCAATCTTTGGGGCTTTTTTCTGTTTCCAAGTGGAGTTTGCTGATTTAGGTTAAATAAAACAAGGGTTATTACTGTACCAGGCACTACCAGTATCTGTAGATTACATGCTATATCAGTAGATAGCTCTATAGTCTAAACTGTGCCCAGCTGTACAATATGGGGCTGTATTTTTGTGCAGGCTTTCTAGTGACATTACAAATCCTAGTCCCCAGCCTCTCAGTAAGACTACAGCTGTGGTCTGGGTATATTTTATTAGTTATAATCTGACACCAATGCACCTCAAATAAGAACTAAGGTGAATAGTTTCAAATGCAACCTCTGGTTTTGTCTATGTTCCTGAGTGCCCAGTCTAAGACTTCTTGGGTCTGATTGTCAGAGGTACTGAGCACCTGCAGTTCCCATTGCCTTCAGCTGGAATAGTGGGTATTCAGGGCTTCTGAAATCAAACTCAAATTGTTTTGCTTTAGGACACCCAACATTTAGCCAAATCTCTAGGGCTAAAATCTGCTTTCAGTAACTGTAATGTTAATATGAAGTTATTTTATTATTTGTATTGCCATAGTGCCTAGCAGTCTGAGCCATGGACCAAGGCCCCATTGTGTTAGGTGCTGTTCAGATACAGAACAACAAGCCAGTCCCCATCCAGAGAACTGACAAATTAAGTAAAACAATGTAGTGCCACTTAGTACTGACATCACCGTCAGAGGGGTTACTCCTGATTTACATTGGTAAACCTGAAATCAGAATCTGGTGGGGAGTTTTAATTTTTATTCAGTTTAAAGGGATGTTGTCAACTGAGTATTTATATTTTGTTTAAAAAGCCAGAAGGGATTAAAAAATACCTAATATGACTGGAAATGTTTTAGTTTATGGTTTAAAAGAAAAATAATAATCACATCTGGTTGTTTTATAATTTTTTTAAAATTGCTGTTAAATTTTCCCCTGCAGTATTGTAAATCCAAACACCAACAGGGCAGGGGGATTGTGACAGGGGGATTCAGGGGGGGCAGGGGGGATTCAGAGGGAGCCCAGGCTCATGGGTCAGAGGGCTCAGTTGTACCCCACTTCCAGGTGGCACCCCATGGAGAGCCTGGGCTCCCTCTGAAACTGCACTTCTGTGACAAGCTGCAGACACGCTCCTGGTCTTACATTTCCACCAGCATATACAGAGGTAGGAACACACCCAGCTGCAGTTACATGCAGGGTCTCTGACTAAAGCCAAAGTAACTCTCAGCTACCCAGGCATGCATGCCCCTCCGGAGCATAAACCCAAAATTATATTGTCTTGCGCTGTACAGGGAACTACAGCGTAAGCTCGTAGATTTCACCACCTCCCCACTCAATGTGGAGAGGAATATGCAACAGCCTATCTGAGCTAAGATTCCCACACACTTCATTCCAAACTCACTGGTTTAGATTAAAATATAAAATACATTTATTAACTATGAGATTTTAAATGATTATAAGAGATAGCAAACAGATCAAAGTGGATTACCTAGCAAATAAACAAAAACATAAGCTTATTATACTACACAGATTGGATAAGAATAGCAGATTCTCATCCTAACTGATGGTACAGGCAGACTTGTAGATTTTTAAGGCACACGCGGCATTAGCTTTACAGCTTGAGTTTCTCAGGTCTTCATACATAGGCTAGAAATCCCTTTAGCCTGGGCCTAGCACTTCCCCCCAGTTCAGTCTTTGTTCCTCAGGTGTTTCCAGGAGTCTTCTCATGGAGGGAGTGAAGAACAACATATGATGTCACTCCCCTCCCTTATATAGCTTTAGCATGGGGCAGGAAACCTTGTTTTAAAACTTCGTTCCCAGCCCAATCTGTGGGGAAAATACTGACATCTGGAGTCCAGAGATGTGGTCTGTTCACATGATCTTGCAGTGTTATAGCAGCCACTGCTTACAGGCTGGTCAAAACGCCCACAGGAAGGTTAAACTATTCTGCAGTCACAGAATCATAGAATATCAGAGTTGGAAGGGACCTCAGGAGGTCAGCTAGTCCAACCCCCTGCTCAAAGCAGGACCAGTCCCCAAATAAAGCAACCCAGCCAGGGCTTTGTCAAGCCTGACCTTAAAAACCTCTAAGGAAGGAGATTCCACCGCCTCCGTGGGTAACCCATTCCAGTACTTCACCACTGTCCTAGTAAAAAAGTTTTTCCTAATATCCAACCTAAACCTCCCCTACTGCAACTTGAGAACACTACTCCTTGTTCTGTCCTCTGCTACCGCTGAGAACAGTCTAGCTCCATCCTCTTTGGAACCCCCTATCAGATAGTTGAAAGCAGCTATCAAATCCCTCCTTATTCTTCTCTTCTGCAGACTAAATAATCCCAGTTCCCTCAGCCTCTCCTCACAAGTCATGTGCTCCAACCCCCTAATCATTTTTGTTGCCCTCTGCTGGACCCTTTCCAATTTTTCCACATCCTCCTTGTAGTATGGGGCCCAAAACTAGACACAGCATTCCAGATGAGGCCTTGTCAGTGCTGAATAGAGAGGAATGATCACATCCCTCAATCTGCTGGCAATGCTCCTACTTATACAGCCCCAAATGCCATTAGTCCATTTTCTTTGCTGATTGGTCATCAGCCCCATCTGACTTCCTCATTGTTGTACCTGAAAGGCTGGCTGTGGGTGTTTTCCAGAGTAAGCTCATATGAATATTGACTAGGGATCTGTATTTCAAAACTTCAGATACAAAAATGATACATGCATACAAATAGGATAATCATATTCAGCAAATCATAACTTTTCCAATGAGCCCTCACATGACCACTCTTGTACAAAATGCATGATGTTTATGCCATAATCATATCATAATATCACTGTGAAGAACATCGAGTGCAGTGTCACAGAGATTAAGGGAATGAAAACTGGAAATGAAATTGACTAACAACAGAGAGTCAAACTGACTAGCCAAGTGAGGGGCAAAAATGGAAACATTCTCCCTTGTGAGGAAAACCAGCAGGGAGAGCTTAAGTAGGACCTAAGTGGTGAATAGACCCTTGTGCTGGCTCTCTGACATGGAGTGAATATTACTCTCCATGAAGCTGGTGCAAAGTAAATTCAGTGTGACTACACTAAGGGGTACTGTGTTAAGTACCCTCTGGGTATGGCTATACCACAAAAGCTGTGCAGGGCTAGTCTACTGGGGTTAGCATGAATCCAGCTACAATGGCTGACAATAGCAATGAAAACAGCACAGGGCAGGTAGTACAACCCAGCATGAGCCCTGGGTATGTACTTAGCTTACTAACCCACACTGCCCTGTCTTTTTGGTTGTTGTTACCTGCACTAGTGGATTCAAGCTAGGTCAGGTATGCTAGGCTGTGCACAGCTTTTGCAGTGTAAATATACCTTAAGTAATACTATTGCGGGGACAGCTGCAGCTGCACATGGGGTTATATTTCCCCAGGCTTCATAATGGAGGACAGGGTGGGCCTCAGAACAAAGCCCCACAACCAAACACTACCCTGTCCCCCCTGAATTTTGGACCTGAACCCAGCCTTTGTGGATCAGGACCAAGGCTTCTGGTTTTGCACCACAACAGCCCAGTGAACCCATATGTGATCAGTGAAAAGTTTAAAGCTATTACAGGTGATACAGTGCAACTATATTTTTGAGCCAACCAATGAAATAAAATCCTTTTTCAATCACTATGATGCAGGAAATGAACATTATTATTGAGGTACCAAGTGCTTTTTGCCATTGTATCTGATGCTATAATATATGGCAATGAGTGGCAAAGCTGTTAAAGGACTAGAGCTACCCTGGGCTGATTTCTTCACTATCTACTTGACGTGACATGGATGGCCCCCACTTCCACACACTTCTCTTTCCCCCCCTCCCTCGTGCTGGATCAGGAATGAAAATGAGGAATCCAGAGTCACTGATAAGTGGAGAGGCTCCTCTGTGTTATGTTTAGAGATGGGCTCAAGTAGCAGTGTGTGGGTCTAGGTCTCAACCTTCCCAAAATTAAGGGGAATTTGGCTCTGGGTTGTCTCCAGCTAGTCTTGAGCAAAGTAGTGAGAACTGGAACAGTGACACCTGGGAGCTGCATGTTGCTGTAAGCACTGGAGCTAGAAGGAATTGATTGTTGGCGTCATGTGAGCTTAATCTCCGTGCTGCCTCTAGAGCAGAGTCACCTGATGGATATGCCATCTTGCATGGTTCTAGGACCACTCCAGAGATGTTGCACAGACCCAGTGCAATCTCAACAGGCTCCAATCTGGCCATGCCTATCCCTCCCTCTGCACCCTCCCCCTGGCCTAAATGAATCCCGCACTGGAAAAAAGAGACTGCCCCATAATTCAATCCTGCTGCTCTTCCTGTTTCCACCCATGCCTCAGCGCTTTCCACTACCTCCATCTCCCCTCCTAGGCAAACCATGGGAGGGAAAAATCTTGGTTTCTTCTCTTTCCGTGGTCTTCCCTTCAGCCAAAGGGCTATCATCTCTGACATGTACTTCATGGATGCCTAGACTTCACAGCCAAAAGCAGGGAGAGAACTCAGCTTCTCCTGCACTATAGACAAAGGCCTCTACTCCCTGAGCTAAAGGAGACTTTCCACCTGCTATAGTATAGTAGGGCTTTTGTCAGATCTGGGCCAACAGCCACAAGGCAGAGCCATGATAATACTCAAAGCAGTTCTGATGCCATCCACTAGATGGCAGTGGTAGACAGACACACTGTGTACATGGGCAGTTTGCTGCTGGTACCAATCCCCCTGGTTTCAGCGTGCCTGCAGAAAAGCGATAGGCAAAGCTTGAGAGGCTAATACAAGTAAACAGCCACAAGTGCAGCAGAACCACTGCAGTCTGGAAATATGCTGAGAATCTCTCCCAAGATGTGGTTTCCACGAGGCCATAAATCTGGTGAGCAGAGCCCTCATTTTGCTTTTATTTCCCACCAGAAAACAGGATGTGCAGGGGCCAGGAGGAAATGTAAAAAGAAAAATGTTAAACCTCAAGTTCAAAAAGGTTGGGTTAAGTGCTGGGTGAGGCTTGGGGCCTATTGTTACTTTAGCTGCCATCTAAGAAACCTTCAGGGCCCACCCTGGACAGCCAAGTCACATGATTTGTCTCATGAACATGGCTGGTGTGGGTCATATTGGAATTCTACTCCTGGCCTAGACCTGTGGTGCTAGAGCTTGCAGCACATCCACTGTCTTCCTGCCCAATGTGCATTTCCATGGCAATGGGAACACAGCCTCGAGGCTGCCCAATCAACAAACACACAAAACACCCTACCTAAAAACCACAGCAGAGCAGAGCCCCATCATCACAGTCCATCTCAAAGCAGACTAGCGCAGCTTGGGCAGGGCAGCAGGGTCGATGAATTTGGGGTCCACAAGGGATTAGTGGGTAGCTGAAACGTGCTCCAGTGTCTCTCCATGCAGTAATCTTCCTTCCATCCACACTCACAGTTTCCCTTCACTTTGAGGGTATTTGTGAGATATCTGGGCCTGAAGGCTCTCGTAGGACCCCGGGGTGATGAGCTGCAGTCAGCTGGTGTTCTTGGGGCAGCTGGCCTTCACATGCCGCAGCTCATTAGATTTGAAGCATCGCCCAGCTGACTGTGGGCTGGGGCGAGCTGGGTGATTGGAGAGTAGGGTGGTGGGACAAGAAGGCATCTGGGGTTTCCCTGGCTGTGTGGAGGGCTGTTCCTTGTGAGGTGGGGGACTTGGGCTGACTCCGATGGTGGGGTGTCATCTCAGGTTTCCTCTTCTCTTATCCACACCAACTGCTACTAGCTGCTTCTTCTCCGCCACCTCCAATTTGGCTCCGATCTCCCCTGCTTCTATTAAAGTTTTGGGCTTCCCATCTAGGATGTACCTTTCTATTTCCTCAGGAACACCCTCTAAGAACTGGAGAGACAGATCTTCCAGAGACTTAACATTTGCTCGTGACATCCAGGCATCCCAATTTTTTACAATGTGGTAGGCGTGTTGGGAAAATGCCACCTCTGGTTTCCACTTTAGAGCTCTGAACCGCTGACGGGCATGCTCAGGTGTTAGTCCCATTCTAATTCTGGCCTTGAGTTTAAAAAGTTCATACTTGTTCATGTGTTCTTTAGGCATTTCAGCTGCCACCACTGCTAAGGGTCCACTGAGTTGTGGCCTTAGCTCCACCACATACTGGTCTGTAAGGATGTTGTACCCAAGGCAGGCCCTTTCAAAATTTTCTAAGAAGGCCTCTGTATCATCGCCTACCTTGTATGTGGCGAATTCTTTAGAATGGGCAGTGGTACCGGAGAAGGATTGTTAGGGCTACCTGTTTGATCCAGCTTAGCCTTTTCTAGCTCTGAGTGCTTCAGCTCCACTTCCAAATGCTTCGCCTCTCTCTTCTCCTCCTCTTCCACCTCCAAGCACTTCATTTCCACTTCCTCCTCCAAGCACTTGTCCTCCGCTTCCAAGTGCTTCATCTCTAGGAAGAAACTCCTTTCATCCTCAGCTAGAACTCGGCCTGAGTTAAGGGCATCCCTCCATCCTGGCCCCAGAATCCCGGTTGGAGGAGGGCTGACCCTTCCCTTCTGGGAAATCTCCATTACCCCATTCTCTCCCTGCATTTCCATCATGGAGCTGGATGTCTGGGCTTGATCTGGGTCTGTCTTCTCTGTGGCGTGCCGCTTTGGGAAGACTGGATTCTCTAGGGTTTCGGTGCCCAACCTCAACCTCATGCACAGGGCTGCCTTACTCTAGCCCAGCTATTTCGTTGGAAAAAAATTAAAATAAACTGCTTGTTGGACTCCCTGGCTTGGCAGGCTGAACTCTTTGCATGCCTGTTCTCCCTCAGGCAGAAAAGAAAGAAAGAAAGAACTCCCTGGCTTTGCAGGCTACCAAAAGGAAAAATGTGTCCTTTTAAAACGCTGAGATCTGTGCTTCTGGTCCAAAATGATCCCATACTCTGCCCCCATGTCAAGGCTGATTCCTCTCTCTGGCACTTCAAGTGGGGCCTGCAAGGATTCTAAAAATTAATACTGGCCACTCCAGGCTTGCATTAAACTCCCAAGGTTACAGCGTCTCTCTGACCTTGGATGGATAGATGCTGCCGCCAGAAAAATGCGAAAAAAACCCCAACCCTTTGAACCCAGAAAGGTGCACTTGGGAATTACTCCCTGTGGGATACCCTCAAGCTCTTTCACCCCACTCCCGGGGAAGAGCTGGGAAAAAAAACAAAGGAAATCAGCTGTTGCCACCAGCTAATTAAACGTATGCACAAACCTCTTAGGACACAACAACCCAATCCTGTTCTTAAAAAAGGTACATTTTATTAAAAACAAAAAGAAAGAAAATACATCTGGAATTTAGGCTATTGCTAGATTTTAAAAGAGAAAATATAATAATTAAGCATCAAGAATGATTTTCTGAAGGTCCATCTTAAAGATTATGAGCAAAACAAAAGCAGATGGGGTTAGCACAGAGGAGTCCACAAGCCATACAGAAATAAAAGAGATAAACCTAATTGCGTCTTCCAAGACTTCCTGACCTACTTACATATCTGGGGTTTCAAATAAGTCATTCTAGATATGATCTGGTGATTTTCATACCTGGCCTACAGCTTTTTACAGCATAGCTCTAGCCCTGTCTCTCATCTCTGGGAGAACAACCATAAACAGACTGACAAAAGGAGAGTCTTGTTTCAATTTTAAAAAGTTCTAGCTTTCCCATTGGCTCTTTTGGCCAAGTGCCCACTCAATTCCTTTTACCTATGCACGCAGTCAGACTTTTTAACCCTTTACAGATAAAGCAAGTAGAGAACAGCTACCAAGAGGGATTTTATAGCTACTGGCTGGCTGGATGTCCATAAAAGGGAGCTCCCCACCCTGCTTCATTTATCACAGAAGAGCTGAGTAGGAAATGGTTTTTCCCATCCCACAATAATTTTTTAATATTTTACCATGCTGCATAGGGATGAAAAGTCAAGAGCTTGAAAATATCTGCAAACCAATAAACCCCACCTTCCTCCCCCCCACCAAAAGACCTTCCCGATTGGATCAATCAACTGATTTCTTTAGCTAGTTTTGAAAAATTTTGACCTTTTAAATCTTTTTAAAGTATAAAATTAACTACAATTTTGAAACCAAAAATCATTTTGAACCAAAAAATGAAGCTTTTCATTTTAAAAAAAATGATGAAATGAGACCATTTGGAAACATTTTTTTCTCCAAAGCCGGAGATTCGTCAACATCAACCATTGCTTTGAAACAGTTTTGGTTTCACTACCTTGCCATTTTTCAGTGCCAAACATTTTGTTGGAAAATGCCCACCCGGCTTTAGTTCCAAGGCACCATTTTGCCCTCTGGCTTTTCAGAGTAGCACTGCACTTTAAGGGCACATCCCCCTCCAGATGTAAGCTCTGACCTTACACTGAGGATACCAAAGAAACCATCTTATCTCTCAGTCTCTAGGGAAGGTAAAGTCACGTCACTGGAGCCCTTGGCAGGCAAGAAGTGGGAAAACCAGAAACCCTGCTTCTCTGAGACCTCTCATAGACTCATAGACTTTAAGGTCAGAAGGGACCATTATGATCATCTAGTCTGACCTTCTGCACAATGCAGGCCACAGAATCTCACCCATCCACTCCTGTAACAAACCCCTAACCTGTGTCTGAGTTATTGAAGTCCTCAAATTGTGGTTTGAAGACCTCAAGCTGCAGAGAATCCTCCAGCAAGTGATGGGGTTTAAATTAACTGTTACGACTCAACAAAGATCTTAGCGTCATAGATACTTCTCTGAAAACAAGCTAACAAAATGTCAGAAACCATTAGGAAAGGGATAGATAATATGACATGAGTATCACAATGCTGCTACTATATAAATCCATGGTATACCCACACCCTGAATACTGTGTGCAGTTCTGATCACCTCATCTCAAAAAAAGATATATTGGATTTGGAAAAAGTACAGAGAAGGGCAACAAAAATGATTAGGGGCATGGAACAGCTTCCATATGAGAAGATATTAAAAGGATTGGGATTGTTCATCTTGGAAAACAAACAACTGAAGGGGGATATGATAGAAGTCTATGAAATCATGAGTGGAGTGGAAAAAGTGAATAGGGAAGTGTTATTTACCCCTTCATAACACAAGAGCCAGGGGTCACTCAATGAAATCAATAAGAAGCAGATTTAAAACAAACAAAAGGAAGTATTTCTTCATACAACTCACAGTCAACCTGTGGAACTCTGCCAGGTGATGTTATGAAGGTCAAAACTAGCAGCAGCAGCAACAGCCAGGACCGACGAGAGTTGGGGGAAGCTGGTACAAATTACCGGGTCCGAACCCACTCTCAGCAGCCCTGGCAGTAGGAGCCATAGCAGGTCTCTTCGGAATGTAAGGTACAGCAGTAATGGTGAAGTTTAGGACTAACAAGAAGCCCAGATATGCTGTGCACCTGGGAGGCTGCCCCTTCCCAACCTACCTTGCTGCCTGTGGTCACTTGTTTCAAGAACCAACTTGTCCCTGCTGTAAAGGCCACAAGCGAACCATGTTCCTACATGTCTTTCTTCTGCCTCCCCACAACTGGAGACCCAAGCAACCTCCCAGAGGGGAGCCAAGGAAATGGAATCCTTGAAAAACAAAGTCCTCAAAGGGAGTCTAGGAAAGCAGGTCGAGGCTGAGTCAGACAGGAATGACCAGTATGTGGCAGCCCTTCAACACATTCCTCCAACTTTTAACTCTTCGCTGGCAGGAGGCATGGGAGTGCTAGCCAGGGGAGGCTGCTGCTGCAAAGCCACAGGCCTACACTGCTGCTGCTGTGTCAGTGGGAGGCCAGGGAAGGCAACTGCCTTGCTCGGCACTGATAGCACTCGCTGGACAGGTAATAGTAACTGGCTTGGTAGAGGGAGCTGCCCTCTACCAGCAGGTAGACTGCAGCCAGGAACAGCGGCAAACGTCATCCATGCAGCTCTAAACAGGTCCTGCAATTCCAGGCCTGGGCCCCTCAGACAGCCCTGGCAATGTCCTCCTCCCGCCCTTCAGTGATTCCTGACTGCCCTCCCTAACCCTGTGATGCCCCTCAGTCCCAACCGGAAGCCTGACCTCCAGTCCTGGCCAATCATACACAGCTCTGCCAGTGCCCCTCAGCAGGGCCAGCTTTATGACCGGCAGGGCCCGACTGGAATACTTGGCGGCGGACCAGGGCTTCGGCAGCACTTCGGCAGCAGGGAGTCTGCTCCGGGTCTTCCGTGGCACTGAAGGACCCCCCGCCACCAAAATGCCACCGCAGACCCCCTGCTGCTGAAATGCCGCTGAAGACCTCTAGAACAGGGCCTCCTTAGGCACGGGGCCCTACTTCGGCGCGGGGCCTGATTCCAGGGAATCGGATGAATCAGCATAAAGCCAGCCCTGCCCCTCAACCCAGCTGCTATCTCCCCTTGCTATTCCAGTTCAGGGAGCCTGGTACTCCATAGAGCCAAGCAAACCTACTTAGCTCAGTCCTAACCGACCCCACCCCCTGTTCTTCAGCCCCCCTGGGTCTTGTTTTCTGGCCTCCCCATGGCCCCCACAGGCCCTCACTGGGATCACCAGTCTGGCTGCATTGCTATGGTGTTTGTGCTGTGCCAGCTCCAATGGGACTCCCCAGAAGTTGTGTCTCCACCTGCGGTGGGGCATATTAATCCTCTGACGTGCTTGTGTGCCCATCTCCCAAGGGCTGCGACCAGCTCTCGGGCTGCTGTGGGAGTCCACAGCCCCAGTCGAGGAGGAGAGATGATGACGAGACCGTAACTAGCTGTTGCACTCCTCACAGAGGACTGAGCCCTCCTGCCTCTTGCCCCACCCAGTGGAGTTATTCATGGAAACACCCTGGTTCTTCGACAGCCCAGCCTTCACATCACATAAGCACCCTGCCTGGGAGGCGCTGGCAGGGGCGTAGCAGCATTTGGCTGGGCTCTCAGACAATGCACCTCTCCTCCCTGCCTGAGTCATGGATTTTAAGACCAGCAGGACCCACTACGATCATCTCATCCACCCTCCTGCAGCGCAAACCAGAGAACCTCACCCAGTGACTCCTGCAACCAGCCCAGAACAGCTGCTTGAGCTGGCTGCCTGCTTCCTTCCCACAGGAGGGAGGGATAGCTCAGTGGTTTAAGCATGGGCCTGCTAAACCCAGCGTTGTGAGCTCAATCCTTGAGGGGGCTATTTAGGGATTTGGGGCAAAAATCTGTCTAGAGATTAGCCTTGCTTTGAGCAGCAGTTCTGGACTAGATGAGATTCTGTGAAACAATCAATGCCCCAACACCCAGCTTTTTCTCCCAGACCCTTTTGTTAGCGGCCCTCTTACCCCTTTCCCAATGCCCTATGGTGCTGTTGCCCTTCCCTCCCCCTCACACCCAATTTACAGACCTTGGTGGCGTGGCTGGGGAGGAGATGGCTGTGTCACCTGCAGGTTCAGGTGTAGCAGCCAGCAGCATTGGGGCTACTCTTGAAAAGGCTTCAGCAATGATCATTGCTACTCTTTAATGGGCCAGAGAGGTCTGTGCATAGGGACATAAAACCCCTTCTCCCCTCAACAGGGCTGAATACTCAGCCAATGCTACAGCAGGAGGATGTGCATACTGATGGCTGCTGAGAGACCATGGGCAAGTCACTTCCCCTCCCCTTTGTCCAGCCTGGCTATGCAGATTGTAAGCACCTGGAGACAGAGACTGCACCTAGCACAATGAGATGCTGATGGTAGTTGCAGCCTCTAATATAAATTTCACAGTCCTCTGCAGCCCCTCCCAGTGCTAGCTGAGGGCAGGCCAGCCAATCCTGACCGCCATCAAGGTAGTGACAGCAAAGCAATCATTGTGACACCTGTTTTTGGAACTCAGGTGGGCTGCTGGGACATGCAGTACTGGCCCCTGTGAAGCAGAGAAAGCAAGACCAGTGGGAGTTGGTCTAAGGGGAAAGCAGAACAAACAGTGATGTGTCATTTCCATAATGCAGGGTAGCGCTCAGCATCCCAGAATCTCCAGGCTGGCCAGCCAGCTTTGCTCTCCTTGCGACGGTCTGAGAGACCATCTCCCTTGTGATCTCAGCCAGCAGATGCTGACACAGCCCCCAGCTCTAGCTTTCAGTTGAAAATGCCAAGTGAAGACTTCAGGATCAAATGGAAAAAAAGAGAGGAAGAAAGGGGAAAGGTTTGGCCAGCGCACCAATCCCTCTGCAAAGGGAAAGGCGGTCTTGCCAAGCTCTGGCAGGGTGGAACGCAAGCCAAGCTGGATGGGGAGAGCTGCACATGCAACAGGAGCACTTCAAGCCTGGCGGTTACTGGTTTAACCCTTGAAAAGCTGGCACTCTGCCAGCAGGCTGACACTGCAGCCTGAGAGTATTTTCTCGCCACAGCCAATCCCTGAGTGCCTAGAGGGCCCAGCCAAAAGCAGGGTGGCTAAAGAGCAGGTGAACCAGGGAAGTGAAGGATTCCCCAAGCAATCTCATGAGCGAGGCAGCACAGCTGCAAATAGATGTCAGGGCTGCTGAGTTCCAGGGCAAGGCCCTAGCCCCTAGAATACACTGCCTCATTTCAGGTTTTGTAGGCAGGCCACATAATGGTGCTAGTGAGGGCTAGCCACTCCTGTGGTTTGGGGAAAGGCCCCGGCAGCACCTCTTCCTGCTGCCACAGACCCAGACAGCCAGTTTTCCTGGCCCTATCAAGAGGGAGGCAAGCCAGCTGCGAGACCCCAGCTACTGGGACAGGACATGTGGAGGTGTGTGGGTACAGGAACAGTCAGGGCTGCGCCCAGCACTAGAGTAAGGAGAACTTGGTGGTTGGCTTGGGATTGGAAGGGGCAAGGGCTGAGGAATTGTTGATAAGGGGTCACATTTCCAGGGATTGTTTGATTTATCCCCTTCCCCTCCAACAATGGGGCAGTTGGAAAGAAAAGGCATTTGTGAGCAGAGATCCCTCGCTCCATGTGTCAACCTACTGAGGAACTTTTATGGGCAAGTGATAAACCTCAGTGAGGGTAGGGCTGTGGAAGGAGGCTGCACTTGACTGTTAACTGTGGCAGCATGAATTAGTGCTGCTCCTGAAGAACAAGCTACCCCTAACATAACACCAAAGTTAGCATGGTATTTGGAACCGATACAGGTGGGAACTATGGGTCCTCTCTGCAACCGTTCACTGTGCAAGGAGGAAGGTGGGGTTGGAGCTAATGCTAAGGACTGGCACTCAAGAGACCTGCTTTCCATTGCCAGCTCTGCACCAGGCTCCCAGCCACATTCTAGAGTGCAGTACTTCACCTTGCTGGGCTGAAAGTTTCCCATGCCATTAAATGGGGATAGTAAATGAGCTATGTGAGAACATGTCAGAGTCCCTAGTGCTGCTCCGCTAGACTCATCTGATCTATAGCCAGTGCTGAGCAGTGCTCCTGCTGACCTCAGCCATCCCCTCCTACTTCTGGCTGAAGAGCCCACAGCACTTTCCTGCCATTAATCCTCCTGACCTTCCAAAAGACAATGAAATGTTCAAGCGGCAAAGAGTTCTATGGCACCTTATAGACTAACAAACATATTGGAGCATGAGCTTTCATGGGTGAATACCTTCATGCTCCAATATGTCTGTTAGTCTATAAGGTGCCACAGAACTCTTTGCTGCTTTTACAGATCCAGACTAACACGGCTACCCCTCTGATAAATGAAATGTTAGTGCATCTACTTTAGACAGAGGGAAACTGATGTAATTAAGCTGGTCCAAAGACACCCAGGAATCACCAAGGGTGAACAAAGGGAGTTCCCATTCCCAGTTCTCTGTTCTCATTCTTCGACTGCATTAAACTCACTGTGATATTCTATACCTCAGGGGAGTGTACCATAACCCTCATATTCCTCATTTTCATAGAATCGTGATCTTACATATAAAGCATGCCTTGTAAGGTTATGATCTGCTGAAAGACATTTCTCCGTCCATGTGTGTATCATTAATACATATGAAGTTATGAGAATTGTGTCATATGGTCATCACTAAAACATGCTGTAAGTTGGGGAATCAGCCAGATATTAGCTCCCCAGAGGCAACAGCAAGAAAAGTAACCAACACCCAGGCAGGATGTGAAACAACCCTACAGCCGCCATTGTCCAGCAAGGGAGCTACAATGCAGTGACTCACCTGCATGAGGCCACACCAGAGGAATTGCTCAACCTTGCTGGGAGAGACTCAGCAATGCCCCCCAGACATACCTGAACTTGTGCTCCAAAAGCACATGGACTGAGGGTATAAAACAGACAGAGTGGACACATACTGGGCCCTTCTCCTGCCCCCACCTTTGCTGCAAGCAACTAAGACACTGAAAAGACAAGACTCCAACAGAGGAGATTGTTCCTTAAACCCGGGCCAAACCTGTATATTAAGGACTGCAATATCCAGTGGGGTGAGAAAAACTGCTTACTCTAGATGTTGCCCAGTCTAATAGGGTTGAGAGTTTAGATTGCATGCTGATATTTTATTTTCTTGGTAACTAACTCTGACTTTTTGTCTATCACTTAAATATATCTTTTATAGTTAATAAATCTGTTCATTTATTCTACCTGAAGCAGTGTGGTTGGCTTGAAGCATGTCAGAGACTCCTGTGGAGATAACAAGCTTGGTACATATCAATTGCTTTGTTAAATTGACAAACTCATGTAAGCTTGCAGCATCCAGCGAGTATAACTGGACACTGCAGGACAGAGTTTCCTAGAGTTGTGTCTGGGACTGGAGGTATTAGCTAGTATCATTCGGTTGCACAATCCAAGGAGCCACTTACATGCCATAGCCTGTGCACGAACAGCTTGGGAGTGGGGGTTCTCACAGCAGAGCAAGGTAAGGCTGGTTCCCAGAGTCAAGAATTGGGGTGACCTAGCAGATCACCAGTCCAGATAACACAGAGGGGAACACCACACCCACTACATATTGCATTCTCTCTTACAGCAGAGTTCCGTGCTGCCAGAGTGACCTTCAGCAAGTCACTGAGCTGCTCTGTGCCCCACCTGTACAAAAGGGAACAGCACTGAGGGATAGTGGCACTAGGCTGAATATCCTCTGGCTAGTAGGAGCCAGAACAGAAGGCAATTCCTAGCCTGTCATTAGCAGCTTACTGGTAGAACCTGATTGCGAGACAGGCCTAACCACCGAACTAGTGTCAATATTGATCAACTGAAGTCAATAGAACTACACAGATATGCACCAGCTAAGGAGCTATAGCTAAAAGCAAGTTGCTACTTGTGAATTTCAGAAACAGGGATTTAAATATAGTTATTGGAACTTTTTTTAAAAAATAAAGCCTCTAAACTGTAGACAAATGAGCATCAAAGCAGGGGGGAAAGAGTAGGATTCATGTATCTCAGATTAGCAAAATAAATCCTTCAAAAACCCCACAGTCTACCAGCAGCTGTCTGAAGTTGTAGGTGGGGAGGATTTTATTTAAAAAGACATGTGCAACAAATATAAGTGGCAGCAGCAGGATTTTGCTAACCACAGTCTACAGCAGTGTGAGTAGGAGGGCTTTACACCTCTTTTAATTTGGAAATATTTTTAACATGGGATAAGGCTCAGGGGAATTGGTCTATTTTACAAAATTTCAGTGCCAGCAGAATCCAAAAGAGAGACTCCAGAGGAACCCAGCTGGTGTAACCTCTGGTTTCTTCCTGTCCCATCCCAGCTTATAGCAGGCCAATTTAGTCTCAGTCATTTACCCCTCCCCTTTTTACATCACTCCATTTGCTGCTAGGTCAGGTTCAGAGGGACTCTAAATAGATGTAAGTCCCATGGGGAAGGGCCAGATGAGAGGAGCTAAAGGCTATGCAACAGGTGGTCTGTTAAAGTTGGCTCCACCTCTATTTTGACTTTCCAACTTCTTGCCTCTCCTCAGCATTAGTGTCACTAGTGCATATCCTTATACAGCAGGAAAGTGCATCAAAGTCTGAGTGATCAGAACTCACAAGTGGACTGAAAAGAACTCTGTGGCACCTTATAGACTTGAAAAGAACTCACAACTGTCTGAAAGAGATAGAGACCAGCCTCGTGTCTCAGTATAGAGTGATAGGGAGAGCAAGTTTAGTTTGGCCTGTTGTCAAATCAAGGTCATGCTAGGGTGGACTTTAGCTCACAGGGACTGTTTCAGCTATGAAGTGCTTGTGTTCCATGACCTCTAGCCCTCTCTCCCCACAAGGTGGCAGTGGAGGATAGGATTTCCTTCCTCACTGTCGCATTCTGCAGCTTAGGAAGAACAGCTTTAGCACCTTCCAGTTTGCAACTGCCCCAGCCATAGGCTAATCAAACAATTCTAGTGGTTACACACTGGCACTTTAGAGAGCTTGCTGGGGTAGGGGAGGATGAAGCAATCTGGCTGTTTCAGACCACTTCCTTCCCCCAGTTACAGTGGAGCACGCCTTGAAACAACAAGGTGATGCAGTTGAAGAAAAAAATAAGGGGGGGGGGGCGGGGGCAGGACAACCAGAGTAAGATCCAAGAAACATCTCTCTTGGCTCAGCTTTGATGATGCCCCAGCTGGAGCATGGGGGCCAGTTCTGGAAAGGTGTGTACAAGAGTTCAGAGCTATGAAAGCGTTAGAAAACCTGGCCCTGGTGGAAGGATTAGAAAGTTGCACATGTTCAGTTTTGAGAAAAAGACTGAGGGGGCACTTGATAACCCCTTTTTAACAGGCTGTAGCCAATCTGAAGACAAGGATCAATTGTTCTTGCCCTACCTTCTATGGATGTAGAAAAGTAATGGGCAACAAGGGAGATTTTCCTAATAAATAATCTAAGACTTTCTAACAGAAAGGGGAGTTAAGCTCTGGAACAGACTGCAAGAGGCTGTGGCATTCCTATTGCCGGAGTTTTTTTTAGGAACAGATTGGACAAACCCCTATCAGAGATGATCTAGGTTTACCTCTGCCTCAGCCGGGGGCGTGCGAGAACGAGACTAGATGACTTCTTAGAGGTCCCTTCCAGTGCTACATTGTTTGTTGCTGCAGGTATGTACAGAAGGGACGGACTTGGGGTAGTTGATGTAGTTAGCTCTCATTAGTATGAGGATAGCCTCTGTTGGCAATGCTTGGGATAAATTACATGTATTTATGGTAGGCCAAGTTTTAGAGCCAGTGCAGAGAATATATAGCCAGTTCCCATCTCATTCAGTAAAAGCTGAGCAACCAGATCACTATTAGATTTTAAAAACAACACACACACACACACACAACACCCACCCCACATCCTGTCTCCATTATAGAGTTAGGGTCAGCTGCAGCTCTCTCTGTCCTGCTAGCCAGGCATTATGCATCTCCATTACCCGTTCACACCACTCCTCCCCCTCCCGCGCCGGGTAGTTTCATCATAAGAGGAGTATGCCTTCCCCCCCCCCGCCCCGCACAGCTCAATCCACAGAGTGCATTCTCCTCCCCGCTAGGGAGGAGGAATTCAGCATTAGCACAGAATCCCATTGTCACGCTTTATTAGAGAAGTCACAACAGAAAAGCCAAGGAAGCAAGCAAACAGTCACTTTTGTTGCCTAAGAGAACAATTAAGACAAGAAAGGTTAGAGCTACAGCCATAGCCATGGAAACCAGGCCAGAGCTATGGCTGCTGCCATGGAAATCAGGCCCACCTTTATGCCCTGCTCCTCTGCAGCACCTGTGGAGAAACAATAAGGCCATTAGAACTGAAACCATGGGCATTTCAGCCTTGTCACATCTTGCAGATCCCTTACCCTGTGGTACTTCCAGATGATGTTCTAAGAGACCCTTTGAGCCTTGATTGAGAATGAACAGTGGTCCAACCACAACATCAGCCTGATCTTCTCTCCCCCAGGAGTCACCTGGATAGAGGATGGAAGAGAAACTCACCAGTAATACCTTAGACACTGAATTTGGAATGGAGCCCCATAGGAATAGCCAGAGCTGAACCTGACAGTTTGAAGTATTTGTATGCACACACACACACCCCAACAGACCTTACCATGCCTGGGGGGCACATCTCTCTGGAAGCGCCTCCCTGACCATCTCTCCAGAGGGTTCATACTCCTGGACTGTCCTCCAACCAGCCCACAGTTCCCTGTCTCACAGCAGCTGCAGATCTGTCTGGTGCCTTCCACTGGAGACCAGCTGGAATAGAAGGAAGACGATTACTCATTTATATCACACACACCCCTACCTTCCTGAATTAAGTGAATACAGAAAGACTGGCACTGAAGGGAGCCTAGAGTGAAGATTTTCTATATCAGAAATGCAAATCCTGCATAAGGGACCCCCCTACCCTTCTCCAGCACCCCACAAAAATGATCTTGACCCTGAGCAGGGGTGGCATGTTTGTAGAAATTTTGGTGGTGCCCAGAACCTGCCCCCCTCCAAACTCCATCCACCACCTGCCCAAGGCTCTGGGATGGAGTTTGAGGTGCAGGCCCTAGACTGGGGATTGGGGTGCAGGGATGAGGGCTGTGGCTGCAGATGAGGGGTTTGGAGTGTGGGAGGGGGCTCAAGGCAAGAGCTCTGGCTGGGACTGGAGATAAAAAGGTGTTTGGGGTGCTGGAGGGGCTCAGGCAGAGGGTCAGGGTGTGGGGCGGATGAGGGCTCTGGCTGGGGGGTGTGGGCTCTGGGGTGGGGCAGGGCTAGGAATGAGTTGGGGTGCAGGCAGGCTGCTCTGGGACAAGAGCCAGAGAGGATGACTCCCACCAGCCCTTTCCCTGCTGGCAGCAGCAAGTTCTGGGTAAGTTGCCCCCTCGCCTTCCTCCCCAGCAGCACACTGTCACCATAGCCTCACTAGGGGTGAGGGATAGGGCTGCCTCCTTGCATGGGGCAGGAGCAGTGACTTCAGGCAGAGCCTCTCCCCCCCTCGTGCTGCTGGAGGGTCCTGCCAGAAAAAGGAAGGGTTTGAGGGGGGAGGGCAGGCTCAGTCAGTCTGCCCTGGCAGTGGAGAAGGGGGGCACTAGGACCCTGCAGGAGGCAACATGGAGCTGCACAGGGAAGAGATAGTCAGTGACTCTCTGCCTGGGAAAGAGAAGCAGGGGGCAGGGGCAGCGAGTCAGGGCTGCGGGACACTCAGGGGAGGGGCCGCAAGTGGACATCCGGTCCCACATATTGCAGGAGCTCAGCCCCTAGGCTCTGAATATTGATCGTGCCCGAACATCATGTGGGTATGGAACTCGCTGCCTATGACCCTGGGAGCAGTTACCCAACTCCTCAGAGCACATCACGTGTCAGATGTGTAAATCCAGTGACTGATGTCACAGCTGACCTATATCAGTCATATCCTTGGTGCACAGGCAGCATCCTTCAAAATAGGGCCCCAGCCCAAAGAGTCCCTGGACCAAACTAGGTCCTATATTCAGAAAGGATCCAGAGGCTGGGCTCATGCTTAAAAGCCATACAGTAGGTCAGATCTCCACTGTCTCATTAAATGCTCATGTTTTGTGCTCCAGCTACTCACATGTTGCCTGCTTTGTTGAAGGAACAAGCCTTGTTCAAGGCATCTGGGGCTTGTTCAGTTGCGGTGACTTTCAGATGGCAGGTGATATAGATCTGAAGGGAAAGAGGAATAGAGGAGTTAGACGCACACAAGGGGACAGCAACATCTGTTTAGTCTGGATTTAGAGGAAGGAACAATCTCACCAAGTCACTGGCATCTCCTGCAAACCTGAACACATCCACCATGAACTGCAGTGTGTCCTGCCTGGGCCTGGGGGATACAAAGGCTGAGGTGGTGTCATCTGATCTCCCATCCACCAGGCAGCTAGACACAAGAGTCATAGTCAATAAGGTGCTAACCATGTACATAGATCCTCACCAGCTACAGCAGTAAATATCCTCTAAAAGAAGTCCCCAGCTCTTACCCATTGAAGTCAATGACAGCATAGTGGGGAGAGGAGTCCCTGTCTGGGTCCAGGGTTGCCACACAGCTGTCCACAAAGAGCCTCAGAGCCACATGGTTCCCAGTGCGGACATCAGCTTGGATATGCATGACCTCTCCCAGCTGGAATCCATTGGAGGGTCTCTCAGCGCTCCAGTCATCTGCAAGGCAAGTTCACCATGAGCACCACAGGCAGATGGTATGGTTCCCTATAGACCCCTAGCTCCTGGGCCAGCATGGAGAGGAGTTGCTGCCTTTGGAGGAGGAGATGCAAAGGGTCTGGATGGAAGACAGGCAGGTAAGAACTGCAGGTGGGAATGCAAGCTAGTGCGATATCCCCACAGGAGAGAAGCCTCGAATGTAATCAAACTGGGGACAAGCGAAGCTGGCTGGGAAATACTGCATCGTCTGTGTATTATTCAAGCTCTGCCATCCAAGTCTCCTTCCTGCAGTACGGGGTCAGTGGCCAGTGCCGAGAGCTACTCAGCTTTGTACTGAGTCCTAGTGCTCCAGGAAAGCTCCCAACCCCTTTGAAGTTAGAGAGTGGTCTAATGTAACAGATATTGGCATGTCTGACTAGAGGGTGACAGGACCTCCCACCTACCATTCATCAGGCGCAGAGAGAAATCCAGCCTCTCCTCTGCAGACAGGGTAGAGCTGAAGGGAACCCACGTTGGCTTGATGGCTCTGCTGCTCACATTGTCCTTCCTGGGAGAGGTAGGCCCAGTGGTTAAGACCGACCCCAGAATGGCCATGAAGTACAAGGACAGGATTAGAGTCTCACCTCACCTGGGATAATGACACTCAACAGGAATCACAGCCGCACTGGTTCTCTGGATCACTGGGTTGCTGGCAGGGGTTGGGTTGTAGAACAGGTTTGTACTGTAGACTAGGGAGTTCGGGGTCATCTGGGAAGAGGCAGATGTTGAAAGGCTCACATTAAGATTGGTATTTCCCCTCTGCTTTAGAGGGGTTTAATGAAGAGAGTTCACAATAGCCCCATGTTTCCAACCTGCTCAGTTACATATTGCACACAAGGCAGGTATCAGGAAGCGAAGGGTCAATTCGAAAGGCAACTGAAGGGGAATTTAGAAAGCCTCTAAGCTGGAAGAATTCACACTGTGGGGGCCTTTTGGACATACATTGATGCCAGCTTAGACTCAGTCACACATTGGCACAGACAGAAAGGAAGGTAGGGTAAAGGGCATGTTTGAATCCTAAAGCAAGTTCTGTCCCCCCATACAAGCCTTAGTGATCACAGACCCAGAAATTTGAGTCTTTGTGCTGCTAAGACTTGAGAGGACAGTAAATTAAGCTTTGTTATTTGTTAGAGGTGAATTGAGTCAATGCAAGGCTCGTGCACTAGATACACCCTATTTTGAGGGCTTTAGTCATGAATTTTGCCTCAGCAGTAAGTTGTTAGTAACTATAGTATATCAAGTATCAGAGGGGTAGCCGTGTTAGTCTCGATCTGTAAAAGAAGCAAAGAGTCCTGTGGCACCTTATAAACTAACAGACATATTGGAGCACAAGCTTTTGTGTGTGAATACCCACTTTGTCAGATGCAGTATATTAAGGCTCACAATGAGAGAGCAGAAACAAAACTGCAGATGATGTAACTAACCAATGGCTCAAACTGCAAGTGGTCCCAGCAGAGCTATATAAGAACTAGAATTTGCATCCCACCAGAGATTTTGTATTTTTGAAGAGGGGTTTTGTTCCTAACTGGAACAATCACAACCTCTTATCTTCTCATCAGCAGATCTCAAAGCACTTTATAAAGGAAGTAGCTATCATTCCTTAGCCCCAGTGTACAGATAGGGAAACTGAGGCACAGAGCAGGGAAAGTGACTTGCCCTTCATCACCCAGTAGGTGAGAGTCCCACTCCAGCACCACTCTGCCTTTCAGATTGGGAATGGTTAATGAATTTGCATGCCATCCTTGTCAGCATGGGCCTCACACAAGGAGACCAAGTAGTAGACCAATGAGAGATTTGGTACCAGCCAGTCACTACAAAACATCTTCTCTAGAAGGATTCTCTCCCTGTAGCCTTCCTCCCAGATTTTGGAGCACACAACACAGCTTACCATGCTTCTGTACAATCTACATTCCCATTGGCTCGGACAGGACTTATAGCCAGGTCCTGAGACACACACAGCTGCACACCACCCACAGTCATCAGGTCACAAGCACAGAGCTAACAGTTCTTTAAGGGACTGCACAGAACACTTCACATATGTCTAGAAGACCAGATGCAGAATTATACATACAAAGCAGAGGAGTTGGCACTCTTGACACTTCCCACCCCAACATGGCAAGAAGGGGCTTCCGAGGGATGCTTACCTGCAAGGTGCTGCCACATTCATGGAGCCCAGCTGCAAAGGTCACTGTGTTCTCTGCAGCATTAAGGGACATGTACTGGCAGGCAGCTGAGCCAAGACTCAGGTCAGCAGCTTTGATCAGTTGCCCTGTCCCAAACAGATCCCTGTGCACAGTGATCACCATCTGAGCCTCCTCACACTGCACTGTGACAGGCTGCAGCGGGGACACAGCCCTGAACTGGGACGCATCAACCTGAGCCCAGGGGTAGGGCTGGGCAAGAGAGGGCACATAGGCTTGTCTGCGAGGTGGCTCAGCCCTCGGGGTGGGTCTCCAGATGGCTGAATCACTCCTAGAGAAATCCCAGGGATTGAAACAGGTCACCCCACTGACTGCCCAACATAGGAGGGCAAAGCCCAGGCTGTACCCCATTCTACCTGCCTGCAGCAAACCCAGCCTGGAAGGAAACAGCTACTCTCGGGCCCTTTATACTTTGACCTAAAGCCAGCTCACAGCTGCCCAGATAATTAACACCCTCCCCTAGACTGCAGGCAGCCAGGGCCCAATCACAGCCACTGCCCTGACCCTGGGGCAGGGAAAACAGTGAGAATCAGACCCAGCTGGCCATCATGGCCTGTTCTCTAAACTGTCCAAGGTAACAAACATCCCACACTACCAGTTACACACAATTGTTTATAGATGGCATCGGAAGTTGGAGACAAATAGGCAGACGCACAGTGAATTGTTTGGGTGAAAAGAATGGTGATAAGGAGTGTTCAAGGCTCCTGCTGAAGTCATGGCTTGATATGACAAGCTGAAGGGTTCCAGCAATAGGAGTTGGGTGCATCCTGGGAGCAGGATGAAATGGAAGGAGTGAACTTCACCATCGTGGCTGCCCCCACCTCCATATCCTGGGGATCCACCACCACATGCCTGGGCCTTCCTGACCCTGAGAGATATCCTGACTAGATTTCAGAGGGGTAGCCGTGTTAGTCTGTTCAGCAAAAACAACGAGGAGTCCTTGTGGCACCTTAGAGACTAACAAATGTATTTGGGCATAAGATTTCGTGGGCTATAACCCACTTCATCAGATGCATAAAGTGGAAAATACAGTAGGCAGATATAAATACACAGCACATGAAAATATGGGAGTTGCATTACCAAGTGTGGGAGTCAGTGCTAATGAGGCCAATTCAATCACGGTAGATGTGGCCCATTCTCAACAGTTGACAAGAAGGTGTAAGTATCAACAGAGGGAAAATCATTTTTGTAGTGGTCCAGCCTGTCACTGACTAGACAGGCCCTGAGAGGGATCTCCTGGCAATCACCAGAAACACCTGGACTATGAGACTTGGGTTCCTGATGTTACCCCATCCCTCGTGCCCTTTTCCTTCCCTACCTTATTGCTTCTCTTTCCTCTATTTAATCAGAATCTGGAGTATGTGGCTGAGGCAACTCCACCTTTGCAACACACTGCTTTAAACCAGGAAAGCACTGCCCTAAAGAGCCTGTTGCTGGTATGAGTTTGCCAGGTCTCAGAATGGCTGATCAGACTGTGTGCTGGGCCTGTGTTTCTCCAGCAGGGAGGCTGCCAATGAGAGCCAGACACTGCAATTTCTCTCTTTGCTGTCCTATCTCTGCCCTTCTTGGGGGGTTGGCTTCAGAGGAGCAGGGTTTGACTTGTAACAGCAGCAAGCACCCTACTTCAGGTGACTGCTTGTCTTTCCCACAGAGAGTTACCTCCAGCTTTAATCCCACCTGCAGACTGGTAGTGAGGGCTTCCCTATGAAATCTCTCTGCAGCTAAAGGGAATGGGGAAGACTGTTAAAACGAAAGTCACTTAATACTTGACATTCCAAATGCTTTAACTGCTTTTCCCTTTATCACTAATGATGTGTTAAAAAGATTCTCAGTGGTGGTTGTTGGAGAGGGAGCTGGCAGGAATAAAAGACGGTTACTCACCTTTGTAACTGTTGTTCTTCGAGATGTGTTGCTCATATCCATTCCAGTTAGGTGTGTGCGCCGCGCGTGCACATTCGTCAGAAACTTTTTACCCTAGCAACTCCAGTGGGCCTGCAGGTTGCCCCCTAGAGTGGCGCCGCCATGGCGCTCGATATAGACCCCTGCCGGCCCACCCGCTCCTCAGTTCCTTCTTGCCGGCTACTCTGACAGTGGGGAAGGAGGGCGGGTGTGGAATGGATATGAGCAACACATCTCGAAGAACAACAGTTACAAAGGTGAGTAACCGTCTTTTCTTCTTTGAGTGATTGCTCATATCCATTCCAGTTAGGTGAATCCCAAGCCTTACCTAGGCGGTGGGGTCGGAGTGAGAAGTCGCGGCATGGAGCACTGCAGAGCCGAAGGCTGTGTCATCTCTGGACTGCTGGACCAGGGCGTAGTGGGAAGCGAAGGTGTGGACCGATGACCAGGTCACTGCCCGACAGATCTCTTGGATGGGCACGCGGGCAAGGAAAGCCTGCAATGACGCCTGCGCCCTGGTAGAGTGCGCAGTCACACGGCCCGTAGGGACGTGAGCCAAGTCATAGCAGGTCCTGATACAGGACGTTACCCATGAGGATATCCTCTGTGAGGAAATGGGAAGCCCCTTTATTCGGTCCGCTACTGCCACGAAAAGCTGGGGGGATTTGCGGAACGGTTTGGTCCTCTCCACATAAAACGCAAGAGCCCGACGGACATCAAGCGAGTGGAGTTGTTGCTCCCTGCGTGACGAATGAGGCTTTGGGAAAAAGATGGGGAATAAGATCTCCTGGTTGACGTGAAAGGCTGAAACCACCTTGGGGAGAAAGGCAGGGTGCGGTCTCAGCTGCACCTTGTCTTTATGGAAGACCATATACGGGGGATCTACCGTGAGGGCCCGGAGTTCCGACACCCGTCTAGCTGAGGTGATGGCCACTAGAAAGGCAGTCTTCCAGGAGAGACAGAGCAGGGAGCAAGTCGCTAACAGCTCAAAAGGAGGGCCCATGAGCCGAGCCAGAACCAGGTTGAGATCCCAGGTAGGGGCAAGGGGTCGGACCTGGGGGTAGAGACGTTCTAGTCCCTTCAGGAATCTAGTCACCGTCGGGTGAGAGAAAACCGAGCGGCCATCCCCACCCGGATGAAAGGTGGAGATAGCCGCCAGATGAACCCGAAGGGACGATATCGCCAGGCCCTGCTGCTTGAGGGACCAGATGTAGTCTAAAATATTGGCGACAGAAACCTCCATAGGGAGGAAACCCCTCTCCGTGCACCAACAGGAGAAACGCTTCCACTTGGCTGAGTACGTCGCTCTGGTGGAAGGCTTCCTGCTGCCCAGAAGTACTTTACGTACCGGTGTAGAGCAGCGTAATTCGGACCTGGTCAGCCACGCAGGAGCCACGCCGTGAGGTGCAGCGACTGGAGGTCCAGGTGACAGAGCCTGCCGTGGTCCTGGGTGATCAGGTCCAGGTGAAGGGGCAGGGGGACTGGGTCGGCTATGGCCAGGTCCAGCAACATGGGGTACCAATGTTGCCTGGGCCATGCTGGAGCTATCATAATCACACGGGCCCTGTCCTTACGCACCTTCAGAAGGACCTTGTGGACCAGCGGGAATGGAGGGAACGCGTAGAACAGGTGGGCTGTCCACGGGATAAGGAAGGCGTCCGCTACCGACCCGGGCTCCCGGCCCTGAAAGGAGCAGAATGCCTGGCATTTCCTGTTCCCCCTGGACACGAAGAGGTCCACCCGGGGACAACCCCACCTCTGGAAGAGTGAGAGGGCGACATCCGGGTGAAGGGACCACTCGTGTGAGAGGAGGGATCTGCTCAGGCTGTCTGCCAGCATGTTCCGTACTCCGGGGAGGAAGGAAGCCGTGAGGTGAGTGGAGTGGGCTATACAAAAGTCCCAGAGCCGCATCGCCTCCTGACATAGGGGAGAGGATCTCGTGCCGCCCTGCTTGTTGACATAGTACATGGTCGTCGTGTTGTCGGTGAATACCGCGACACAGCGACCTCGAAGCTGATGGGAGAACGCTTAACAAGCAAGATGGACCGCTCTCAACTCCCGTATGTTGATGTGGAGGTCCACTTCCTGAGGGGACCACAGGCCCTGTGTCCTCAGGGTTCTGAGGTGGGCCCCCCAGCCCAGGTCTGAGGCATCCGTTGTTAGGGATACTGAGGGTTGGGGCGGATGAAATGGGAGCCCCGCACACACGACGGACTGGCCTAGCCACCACCGGAGGGAATCCAATATTCCCTGGGGGATGGTGATAACTGTGTGCAGCGAATGTCTGGTCGGCCGGTACTGCGCGATGAGCCAAGATTGGAGGGGCCTCATGCGGAACCGCGCATAACCTGTCACAAATGTGCAGGCCGCCATGTGGCCTAAGAGGGTTAGGCATGTCCTTATAGAGGTCAGGGGGGCCGCCTGCAAGCGTTGAATGATGGCCGACAGTAACTGGAACCTGGGCAATGGCAGAAGGGCCCTGGCCAAGGTGGAGTCCAGAACGGCCCCGATGAACTCTATCCTCTGCGTGGGGAGCAGAGTGGACTTGTCCACGTTGATAATGAGGCCCAAGGTAGCAAAGAGTCCGCTGATCCTGCGGACGTGGTTGCGGACCTGCAGCTCTGATGTGCCTCGAATCAGCCAGTCGTCAAGGTAAGGGAACACGTGAATGCGACTGCGCCGAAGATATGCAACGACGACTGCCATGCATTTCATGAATACCCTCGGGGCCTTGGAGAGGCCAAACGGGAGGACTGCAAATTGGTAATGATGGCGGTCGACCACGAACCGAAGGAAACATCTGTGTTGCGGCAATATGGCGATATGGAAGTAAGCGTCCTGCATGTCGAGGGCGGCGTACCAGTCTCCAGGATCCAGAGATGGGATAATGGTCCCCAGGGATACCATGCGGAACTTCAACTTCACCATATGTTTGTTGAGTTCCCGCAGGTCGAGGATAGGTCTGAGGCCTCCCTTGGCCTTGGGGATCAGAAAGTAGCGGGAATAAAACCCCTTGCCCTTCTCGTTCTCCAGAACCGCCTCTATGGCTCCTTTGTCGAGGAGCATCTGCACCTCTTGGCGGAGGAATTGCTCGTGAGAGGGGTCCCTGAAGAGGGACGAGGGTGGGGGGCGAGAGGGAGGGTAAGACGTAAACTGCAGACAGTATCCCGTCTGCACAGTGCGTAAGACCCAGCGGTTGGATGTTATTTGGGTCCACGCCTGGAGGAAAAACGAAAGGCGGTTGGAAAACGAGGGGGGAAGGATCCGTGGGGGAGACTGGTACCGCGCCCTCGGGCGCACCTTCAAAACGAAGGTTTGGGCCCAGGTGGGGCTTTGGATGAGCCCTGGATCTGCCCCCCTTGGTTGCCCGACTGTCTGCACCTGCCATTTCTGCCACGGTGCCTATTGAGGTCCTGCCGCTGGCGGAAACTGGGGATACGGCCGGAGCTGCTGCTGTTGTTGCGGCCGGAAGGGTCTGCGCTGTGTCCCGGGCGTGTGCATCCCTAGGGAGCGCATGATGACCCAATTGTCCTTCAGGCTTTTTAGCCTGGGGTTTGTCTTCTCCGAGAACAGGCCCTGACCTTCGAACGGGAGGTCCTGGATGGTATATTGGAGCTCCGGTGGAAGACCAGAAACCTGAAGCCAGGAGATGCGGCGCATTGTAACCCTTGAGGCGAGGGTTCGAGCGGCCGAGTCTGCTGCGTCCAAGGAGGCCTGCAACGAGGTCCTTGTGACCTTCTTGCCCTCGTCAAGAATTGCCGCAAATTCTTGACGCGCATCCTGTGGCAACAGCTCCTTAAACTTATCCGCTGCCACCCAGGAGTTATAGGCGTAGCGGCTAAGGAGGGCTTGTTGGTTGGAGACCCTGAGCTGGAGGGCACCCGCCGAATAGACCTTGCGGCCTAGGAGGTCCATATGCCTCGCCTCCTTGGACTTGGGTGCTGGGGCCTCTTGTCCGTGACGCTCCCTCTCGTTCACTGACTGCACTACGAGGGAGCAGGGTGTCGGGTGAACATGGAGGTACTCATAACCCCTGGAGGGAGCCATGTATTTACGCACCACGCCTCGTGCAGCAGGAGGGATGGAGGCCGGCGACTGCCAGATGGTATTGGCGTTGGCCTGAATAGTCCTAATAAAGGGCAGGGCGACCCTGGTGGGAGCATCTGCCGAGAGGATGCTCACCACGGGATCTTCGATCTCGGAGACCACCTCAGCTTGCAGGTTTAAGTTCTGCGCTACGCGCCTGAGGAGGTCCTGGTGCACCCTGAGGTCGAGTGGGGGAGGGCTGGTGGAAGATGTGCCTGCCACTGCCTCATCGGGAGAGGACGATGAGGAGACCCCTGGCAAAAGAGCGTCCACGGGGGGCTCTGTCTGATCCCGTGCCTCTGACTCCGGAGGGAGCTCAGGGTCCTGCTGGTTGGACCTGTCCTCCCCTTCCGGAGAGGGAGGGGAGCGAGACAGCGATGCCTCCAGCGCCCTGCGCTCAGCCGTCGCAGGCTGAGGAGGAAGTTGTTGAGGGCCCTGGGCTTGGTGGTACGCCTAGGGTGTCCAGAACCCCCACTGCTGCGGTCCCTGGTCCTGCGGAGGAGGGTCCTGAAAGAGGGCCGCGTGTCTGTCTGTGTCCAGCACATATACACTGTCTGTCTGTGACGAGACAGACGGCTATCTGGAAGGCCATGGAGGGGCCGAACGTGGCTGGTAGGGATCCCTTAGTCCTGACGCTGAAGATATTCTCGGTGCCGGGGACTGGTACCAGGAATCATACCGGTGCCGGGATCGGGACCGGGGCCTGCCTCCGACTCGGTGCCGGGATCGGGACCGGGACCTGCCTCCGACGCGGCGCCGGAAGGCCGATCGGGACCGGGA